>NC_136640.1:22012792-22502792 GCF_949748355.1 Melanostigma gelatinosum
TTTTAGGCCATTAAAGGTATTAAAGGTATCTTAAATGTATTCATGAGAAAGACATTTTTTATCATTTAGGGTTAGGTTTAGTTAAGAGCGGGGCCCTCTAAGAGGGCCACGAGGGGCACTGGCACAAGGGGGCTGTCCTTTAAAAAGGCTTTCATAAAAACCCTGAGGATGAAAAGCAATTGAAACTATTTTATTAAAAACAGCCTGACAGCAGAGCAACCGCCAGCGGGACAGACGGAGAGGAGATGCTAAAAGGGGAAGGGGAGTTTTAAAAGCAGGCAAACAAGGGGACAAAGGAACAAAAGCATAATCACACACAGTAATTCCCCAACAAATATATAAATAAAAAGTATAAATAAAATGAAAACACTGATATAAGTTATATAAAAAGATAATTTAAATATAATAAATGTATATGCACACAACCCACATCTGAAACTTTAAAAAGATAAATAAATAAATAGATAAGTGCTTTAAAAAAATGAATTAAGTAATAAGTGCTTTAAAATGTAAAAACATGCAAAAAGGGTTAGGGTTAGGGTTAAGATGGCTTCTTTGTCCAGAATGAATGCAAAACATGTATTTGACATTCACTGACACTCGATGTTATGTATCGCTGTATCGTTGTATTTTCATAAAGTCTCAATTGGGCTCTTCAGTCTGCTTCGACCAGTGTTTTATTTCTTAAAATCAAAGCAGGCCACATTGTTTGATTTGGCTTCTTGAAGTCTCTGCTCTTTCCCCCCGCACACAATCACACACACACACTGCACAGCTTTCATCCCTCTATCACGCTGCTCCCAGTGCAGCCACAGAGGGCCGAGCCGGGCCAAACCGAGCCGGTCCCACAATGCAGGCAGAGGGAGGAGACAGGAAGCGCTAACTGACACGCTGCTGAGCAGAGATAAGGGCAGATCCCACTAAATACTGGAGTCAAGGGAGAGAGATGGGAGCAAGAGGATGAAATGGGGGGGGGGGGGGGGGGGGGGTTTGAGAGGGAAGAAGGAAAGGAGAGAGAGCAAAATGAAAAAAGAGAAAGGAGTGAGAGAGCATCAATACTAAAATGGTGAGAGAGGGAAACAGCCAAAGAGAGATTTACTTGCAGTGTGATATTGAGACACAGAGGATTGAGAGGCTTTGCATTGGCCTAGATTCTCCTCTGTGTGTCCGTCCGTCTGTCAACACTGGCCCTGCTCTCTGGACACGGCACTGATGTTGTTCTCCGAGAGACCTGCAACATTTTCATAAACAGGGAGGGTCATAAAGTATTAGCACGGTGATAGGTTCATCATTGTCTTGGCTCCAACCACAAGGTTAAAGTGCTCTGCTGCTAAGGGCCACGCATGACATGTGGTTCCTACAAGTCCCATTATGTTTCAACTCACAGATAATTATTTTTCATTCATTTTGTAAAAGTTAAAGTGAATTGAACACTCTTGTAGCTTGCCGGAGGTGTGCAAACCATCACAGTGAAGTGCATTCGTTTTGACAGAGAAAAGAACCGTAAAGTACCGACTTCGATTTGCACAAGTTTCAAGAGTCTGCTCATTGGTTTTCATACAACGGATGGAAACCAACTGCCTGGACCTAGTAGAAAAAATGCAAATCAAAATATCTAAACTTTTAAAAACTGTGACTCGTATGTAGAATGTCGAGGCTTTGTGTAAAAAAGGACAATGAACATCCTCAGCCTGAAGTCGAAATAACAGAAATGTGTCACGGTGCTACTACAGACTGCAGTGTTTAAGAATGTCTGATTTCCTCCTTGATCATTAATTCCATCGCTCAGTCTCCAGTGTTGTAAACGTTGAGTGTCTTGCAACGCTTTCCTGGGTAAACTAAGAAATCAGGAAACAGTATAATCTTGCACGCAAAAACAAACCAGCAAATGCAAACATGTAGATTTATGTTTCCAATATTTGCTGCAGGTGTTCTCTCGGTGAACATTAATCCCAGCTCCCCCTGCTGAGGACGCTGAGTGTTCAAGCTCTTTGATCTGTGAGATAGAGTTCAGCCTGTTTGATTGGACCAGGGATGGGATTTGTTTGAGGTCCTGGAAACATGAACTGAATGTTTCTAATGTGTTCAGGTGGAAAAGTGTTGCTTGTGAGGTCCAGCATAACTATTCTTCTGGCCTTCGTTTACCTTTTAGACCTTTATCTTTCACTCCAGATTTACTTTTGTGTCATTGGTCTTTCTCTGCTTTGTTTTGCACGGATCAAGACTCCTTTTTGACAATTATTTTTTGAATAATCAGAAGTAGGCCTTGAGTTACAGAAGGCTAAGAACCCCTGCTGAACATCACCACATTAGATGTTACGTCTTCCGTTTTCTCCCTTTGCGACTCTTTTTGTTTCTTGATCATTGAGTTTTCTCTTTGCTGTTACTATTTGCTGTGTATTTCCTAGCGGCGATCATGACAGTTTCCTTCTATCTTTTCTTATCTTGCAGTTGTTATTTGTTGAAAAGCAGTATGAGCCAGGGGTTGGTTTCATTTTCATTCAACTGCACATTAAAAAGGATGAAAACAGAAGATTCTTAGCTTTGACGTGTACGTTTTTAAACATACTGGGATTATTGCTTTAAATGAGCTTTTTGTATCTCCGCCGAGTACTGATTGCCATCAGTTTAAAAACTCATGCACCGACCTGTTTTTGCCTGCAGGAACGACAGAGCGCGTGTGTCTGATCCAGGGGACGGTGGAGGCGCTGAACGGCGTCCACGACTTCATCGCTGAGAAGGTGAGGGAGATGCCTCAGAGCACCCAGAAGACAGAGCCGGTCAGCATCCTGCAGCCACAGACCACCGTCAACCCCGACCGCGTCAAACAGGTCAGTCCTGACTGTTTCCTTGTCTTCTAACTCCAGGAAAACCCAGAGCAACTCAGGCTGTGTGTGTGTGTGTGTGTGTGTGTGTGTGTGTGTGTGTTAGTTGTTTGCATGTGCCAGCTCTGCTTTCGGCTCAAGGGGTGTGTGAGGAAGAGGAGGGAGCGAAGTGTTTGCCTTCGGAGCGCCAAACCGTGCGCGTTGCTGTGGTCGAGCTGTGATTTTCTGTGTGAGTGAAACTGAATGAGGCGTGAAAAAAAGAAAGAAGAGAAACGGCATGCAGACGTATAAACAGATGAGGGGAGGGGGGAGGAGTGAGAAATGAAGGGGAACGGAGCATCAGGGAGATAAGAATGCAAAGAAAAGTAAAGAAGGAGAAAGGTCAAGACTGGAGAGAAAAGGAATAGAGAGTGTCGAGAGATGACATCCACTCAGACAGGATGCAGTGTGAACATATAAACTCCCCATGTGGTGTGAACTGTAGGGTGCCCCACACACACACACACACACACACACACACACACCTAGACATCCACCCGCCAACTGGGGATAGTTTCCCACTGAGGGAGGAAGAGTGTCCTGATCACTGCGTCTCTCTCTCTTTGTAACAATCGGGCTCGTGCGGGAATTTCCTCTTCTTTCTGTTCGTTTTCGCGATTTGTTCTCATCCTGTTTGTACCCGTTGACCTTTTCTTATTTTTGCACTTCGCTCTCTTACCTAAAAAAACATCTTGTTTTCACATGCGACACATTGTCAAATGCAAGAAAATATATATTTTTTTATTGGACGAACATAAAGAAAACGCATGAATATTATAGAGTCACGTGAGATCGTTACATGTTTCAGAGTCATTATAATGTTTGGATGATTAAAGAAATACTATTGGTCCAATGATCCCAATCAAAACTCTTGATGTATTCAGATTCTGAATGGCTTTCAGACTGCTCTTCGATGCTTTTTGATTTTAAAATCACATTTTACTTTGTTTAAATTCATTCAACAGAACCTTGATTTCACTTCTGCTGAAGGCCTTTTTTTTCTTACCGCCTAATTTTGGTTTCATCTCTCGAATTTGTACCTGTGAAGCTTTCTCATCCCTTCACGTGTTATTATATGGAAAGTAGCTGCTAATCATTCAACTAAAAACATGCTCAGAAAACCCCCCACACGTCATGTTTCAGCTGTTTACAAAGAAACTGATAGCAGAAACTTCCGAAGGACGATTTCACAAAGTTTGGTGTTTGCTTATAGAAGCAGTTCACAGGAAGCTCACCCCGCTGCTGATTGAACAGCCAAATCTGAGCGCCAATACCAGCCGTGTAATGCGGGACAATTAGTGCGGCCATCGATTATGATGCGTTTCAGTGATTATCATCGTTCTCTCTTCATAATTGCTCCCTATTGATTCATCAGGTCTGGCATTGTTTCCAGCTATTGACTGTTCAGGCTTGCCAGACGACGCAGTCGACCAGGGCTTGTGGGCGCACACACACACACACACACACACACACACACACAGATAGGCCTACACATCCTCACCCACACTCGACCCTCCGGCCCACACACACTCTGCAGAGTTGAACTCAAACAGGATTGTTGGGGCTCATGCAGATCACAGCATTGTATTGTTTGCACAGACTGTGTCTTGCTTGTTCTAATTGTAATGCCGGGATGGTGAAGGACTACTTATTCAATACATGCATGTGCACACCTGGATATCACACCTGTAGGTAATTGTTTAGCATCTCCTTGGGAATCCCGTTCATCCCTTAAGTGTTGGACGTGATGTTGTTGAGGCCAGGTCTCTGTGCACGTCTGTCAGGTTGGGTTTTTTCCACAGCAAACTCAGGTTGTAGTTGCCATGCAACCAGTGGAGAGTCCAGGAAGTCACTGCTCAGAGACAGACAATACTGCAGCACGTACACTCCCGTAACATGGCCAAGTGATGTGTGGGATGTCAGAGTGGGAACATTTTCCCTCCTGTTAATATATTTTTGACAACACCAGTGTTACTGATCACACCGGACATTTTACAAGAAAAGATATTGGTTGATCGCGGTTTATATCTGTAGAGTGCTGACTTCAGATACTCCTCTTACTTTTGTTTAGCCGAGGGTTACGAGCTGTGCTTATGATTATGAAGGTAATATTCTAATAACACTGAGGCTCAGTTGTCTGAACCAAAACAGCAAACTCTTTTGCTCCCATTGCAGGTTTACTCATTACGTTCTTACCTTTCACAATAAAAGCCCTAAGACACATATATGCTGCATCATCGCCGACCAGAGGGAACTTAAATGAATTTTCGCAAAGAGACAACTCAACGAAATAGCTCACACTTTGAACAGAACGAATGTTTAGCTTTGGGTTTATATCGGAAGTATTAACAAATACGCGCTTTTGCTTTTGGCTTCGACCGCAAATCCTTCGCCATCGTCTTGACAGTCAACTCTCAAATGAGCAATGAAGTGTCCATCAGTGAGCTGTAGAAGTGATGGCTGGGGGGTATTATGGAGTCAGACTAGTTGTTTTTTTCCTTTCTTAGTGCTAAGCTAACCAGCTGCTCGCAGCAGCTTCACATTTTAGTGTACAGGCATGTGACTGATGTCAATCTGTTCATTTCATTTTCCGCCCACAAGCGAATATGTGCAGATGTGCAAAAACAAAAGGGGGAAGACTCTCTTTTAACAAAAGTAAAAGTAGCAGACCCGACATGTGTTCTCTGTTGGTAACGTGTGCATCGTGAGCGTCTGAGCACGAGGCTGACTGACAGTTGAGAAATACTGTTTTGGACGAGGCGAGCAGCCGCAGGGAGACAAGCAGGCTAATAGCTGCTGATATTTAGACACTTTTAATAGAAGGCGAATCCCCCTGTCGCTCTTTAGGCTATTTATACGGCGGAGAGGCGACTAAATGGATTTGTGCAGCAATTTGAAGACACACAAATACACACATGTCCCCCCCCCCCCCACACACACACACACACAGAAAGAAAGCCCAGACCAAAATAACAGATGCCCCGACCTTTCAAAGACAGGTCACTCAGCCGAGCATCGTTCAGAACCCAAAGGACCTGATTTAAAGTGTTGTTAAGATGTCACATGCATTCTGAGGAAACAGAAGAATGTTTATAAAGTGATCCACGACGATATCAGCACGCTGTATTTGAGGGAATAGCGCATCAACATTCTTGCTCTCAATTGTGAAAAGATGAATAATAATATCATTGTGACCGTGTAATACAGTGTGAAATATGTTCCTTCTATCTTATGGTGAAATATAAGGAAAACATTATGATCATAAACATGTTTAAATGCGCTACCTGTCGTGTCTGAATTAAAAGTATTTTGTTCAAGTGCTTTTGTTTTCCAACAGACAATTTATTAGCACAGAATTATGGAAGAATATATGAGAAAAAACTACTAATGCAAAATATTTTTATTATTATTAACTGTACCGAATTAACAACTAAAAAAAGCAAAAGGTACTTTGTTTCTGGTCACCACAAAGTGTAATCAGAGGACTGTAAGTAACACATCACTCCCAACACACTCGCTCTGTCACATATAGATGTAAGGTCAGTGGGCTGTGGGTAAGCTGAGAAGTCTTGGTATTTAAAAGCATGGCTGTCATTCTGGAAACCCACAAACACAAACTCACTTTGATCTGATGAATGGAGCTCTGTCATACACACAAGTGTGGCCGTGAAAGATGAACTGGTGTTCTGTGCGGTGCGGCCGTCGATTGTCTGCTATTTTGGGGTTGTGGATAAAATGTCTTCCCCTTCTTCTTGTCAAGAGTGCGGCTGTTGTAGCATGTGGTGTTGGCCTCACTGGTTAACCCCTGGGAACTGGGCAAGAGAGAGAGAGAGAGAGAGAGTAGAGCTCTTCAAAAGGGCACTTATAATGTTGAGGAAGAAGACGAAGAGAACTGGGGAGAGGGTGTGGAGTTAAATGACATAGAGACAGAGAGGAGGCCTAAAGCCAGAGAACAAGAGTCCGGGCTGAGAGGGTGACTGAGAGCTGCCGGGCTGTCGGAGGACGACGCTTAACAGGACAGCGGAGCAGATTTATGGGCTGAATGAATTCTTCTACCGGGTCTAATGAGGGCTGACGTGACTTATTGAGAGATTTCATCACTTTTATTGGTCTGTGGTTGCTTTTGTTTCCGCCCCTCCGAGAATGCTCTTATAAAACATCATCACGCCACAGCACGCTCTCATGTTACAGTTTTAATAAGATATTCATAGTTTGAGAAAGGCGATAAGTGCTCTCGCAAAGACAATTTGGTTGATGCACAAAATGCTGACAAATGATTTGTTGTGTTCATTGTCATTGTGATATAGTGACGGAAGGTTAAGCAGGAAATAGTCAGAAACATATCGTTTTCTTTTAATTAGCTTTTTTAGCAAATTTGGAAATGTTTTCAGATCCTCCAATGGCCACAGGATGCTGCCTTTGTTTAAACTAGTCTATAAAAATAGTTATTTTTCACACCAAAGAAATAGGGTGTTAAGATCTAATTTCACTTAGATACACACGGGTGGGGCTACCTTGTGATTGACAGGTCACTACCACGACGTTGTCCGGTCAGGGAGTTGTGTGTGTTCTCGTCTTTCAACTTCAACCCTTTGAGAGTGTGTTTTCACTTCATAAAAGTTCATTGTAACATTTTGGACGCCTTATTCAGCATTCTGTTCTTAGCTCCACCCTCTTGGGTCACCTCCGGTTCCAGAAAAACAAGACGGCGGCCAAATTGCCAAACTCGAGGCTTCAAAATCCTCGTCCACAACCCAATGGGTGACGTCACGTCCCGGTGGCTACGTCTACTTCTTGTTAAGTATATGCACCAGGTCCAGATTGTAGGTGTGAGGTAACTAGGCTAGTTTGTGACCATGCGTGTTTACGTTGTGTTGTTTTGGTGTCCTGTACAGAAGAAAAGCAGCGCACAACATCCGTGATCAGCCGAAGCACTCAGACCTGCCTCTCTGTGTTTATACATCAGCTACTTACTGCATCAATATTGTATTCATGTTGGCAGTAAAAGACTCTCTCGTCTGTTATCGTTGCGCTATGGTGTTTTGGAAGTGAGCTGCAGAGTCAAAGATGTCTCCCATGTGAGATCAGCTGTAAGTGGCTTGTGGTTTTGTTGTGTTATTAATGCTCTGGGGCTATTGTTGGCCCGTGCTGGCTTTTATTCAGACTGAAAACGGCGAACATGTACATACTTGAGCGTTTGCGTTTACGCTCATCTTTAGTCAGGCTGTTTTTCCTGGCCGCTCCCTCCGACCACTTCCTGCAGGAGAGAGGGGGCATTTCCGGTGAACTTTCACCTCCAGCGCGAACACCTGTTTCCTACTTCCTGTTATTGTCTTCCCTGCACAGGAAGTTGGCCACAAATGTCAGGGAAACGTAGAGTCTGGCTCACTTTGTCTCAGATGCTGAAGAAGTGGGAGTGTAGGACGGTGAGGGAGAAATCGCTCAGCTTCAGCCAAAACAATTGTCAAACAGATGAGCTCTGTGTTGTCGTTGTTGTTGTTGATCAGTGAATGAATACAAGAAGAAGGTTGGAGTTTGATAGCTTTTAATTGAATATGAATCCTTTCAAATCCCTTATCAAATCCTTTTGGGTTTAGCTCTCAACATAAACTAAAGTCATAAATACATGCAGTAGTCACGGGTATTTATCGACTCCAGTTCCGATCGGCAGTGACGCAAACATGACACCCGGGTGGAAGTGCTCTTTTCCGATGCGATGCTATGTGACATGCGTTGAAGTGAAAATGTAGTGAATAAAATCAACAGTGGACAATTATTAAAATATATGAATGTACAAAACATACATTTAATATGCGCTGCTCAAGCCAGCAGACTCCAGCCATGAAAACAGTCATTTTAACTTGTTGATCGTCAGAAAACACACGTCATTCAAAGTCCACAGAAACAAAACAAACCCTGTCAAAACCGTTTTCATTGGTCCAACAATCACCATCTCCGGTTTGAGAGCTTAAAAGAGAAACTGAAAAGGTAACAGATTTCTTTTTTAAAAGAGGTAACCGTAAGTAAGTCTGTTCTGTTCCCTTGTATTGTCCGAATGTTACACTACAGAGCAGACTTTTACTGGCTGCTGCCTTCTTACATTTTATCTTCCAGTCAGTCCTGTGATTTGCAGTCTCTGCCACACCACTGAGTCAGCAGAATAACACACACACACACACACACACACACGCTCTCTCTCTCTCTGCATCTCTTATCTGCTCC
The DNA here is from genome assembly GCF_949748355.1 of Melanostigma gelatinosum. Classification (NCBI taxonomy): domain Eukaryota; kingdom Metazoa; phylum Chordata; class Actinopteri; order Perciformes; family Zoarcidae; genus Melanostigma; species Melanostigma gelatinosum. The sequence continues at coordinate 22,021,879 of NC_136640.1, forward strand.
AAACTGTCATGATTGAGTGTGCATTACATTATCTCTGCTGTTATTCATATTTTACTGCCCTGCACATGTGAACACCACGCACAGAAAAAACGTTTTGCATTCTTTCTCCCTTCCTGTCACTTTTCTTTTCCTTTGTTCTTTTCATGTTGCTCTGTTTTGCTTTTGTTGTGTCTTTATTTCGGAAGCATTTATGACGGCGTATAAGGGCCATTTTAGGTTAAAAGAAATGTTTTGAATGAAATATTTACAGAGTCGGTGAAGGGCGGTTATATTCACGGGGAAAAAACTTTCAGAGATTTCAATTTAAAAGAAACAAACTTGGATCTTGTATGTGATTAAAGCAGTAGAAGAAGAGACAAAATCACAAAGGTATGAGAACATAAAAACTGTTCATGCTGACATCGGCATGCATTGTACTTGTACTATCTTCATGTTAGCGAGGTTAAAGTCCTGAAAGATACGATAGAGGTCAATACGTTTTCTTTCACGTTGTTTTTTATGTGTTCTTTCATGAACATAAATCACTACCAATGTAATATATGTTGCACTCTGTGGCTCACGTTAGCGCAGCGGTGTTATGATGAGGTTGATCGAAGTAAAGCGTTGTGATTTCACCCAAAAAATAAATCTTGGAAATTTACCACTTTAAACTCCGAGAACATTTTTCCTCTAAGATGGAGATACGGGAGGAGGAGAGGCGGCAAACACAAAGGATACCAAGGTGCAAGGAAGGAAGGAGACATTGTATTATCTGCCAGTTCAATACGCAAAGAGATTTTAATATATTTTTTACAATATCTGTAGTTGCACGGTGAACACCACGGATGAAACTTTTCATGCTTTTATTTTGACACACAAAATAAAAAGCTAATGCCCTTTGCTTCCTGTCATTAACATGTGCTTGTTCCAATAGTCACAAGACATCATGTTTACTTTAAAAAAAGGAAATATTTCTAGATTTATTGTGCATCAATTTAAAGTCTGCACTCTCCCCCGAAATCGAGCAGGGCATGTTTGGTATCTGTGGAAACTTCGGGGCCAGTGGGTTTGAACAAGTCTTGGCTGCACACTGCATGTAATGATTGAGCCAGCAGAGGGTCCAGCCGGTTAAAGGAAACACACACACACACACAAACACAATTTACCAAGAAAAGTGACTCATAGTGTGTACTGGCAGTCGTTAAATGATGCATTCATGTTCATGTACAAATCAGGAGCATTTTGAACCAGTCAAGCGGTTGTAATATGAATTATTGAACTATACAAATATTTAGTTGTCTTGCTGTTGAACTCTTCTTCAGCGACTTACTTTGTCTATTTTTACACCTAGAAAGAAAATCACAGAGTGAAATAATGTAACTTCATGCATGTGTGTTCCTACAAGTATGTACATACAAGTATGTGTTGACAAGTGTAATGTTCTCAGGAGAGGACAATCTGATCAGGAGGTCAATCCATCCGCAACATTAAAGGACAAAAGCTCGAACCCGCCGCGCTACATATTGAACATATCGTGTGCGTCAATGTCTGTACTGTTTGCATACCAGGGACAAAATAATGCCCTCAAAAATCATTGCGAAGAAGTCAGAAAACAAAGTCCTGAAATCTTTGTGTGTGCACTGCACGAGAACATGTGTGGGCAGCATTTCATTTAAGTGCAGTGTCGTACGTTTCGGCAAAGCAAACCGTAACGTCAACAAGGAGGACCGCCAAGTGAGCTCCAAGAGGGTTGCTGGAAGGGAACGCTGGCACACGGGGCCCAGGTGTTGCCACTTTCACTGATGAGCCTCTGCCACGCCCACCTCCAGTGTGGGTACTGTGGCCATGTGTGTGTGTGTGTGCGTGTGTGTGTGTGTGTGTGCGCCCTTTGGTTCTCGTATACAAAGTTAACACGATGTCGCTGTCAGTCATTGTACCCCGGCTCTTCTGTCCTGCAGTTATTTTTAACCTGGTGGCCGGAGGATGAAAGGAGAAAGACGGCGAGAGAGACGGAAAAAGAGGGATGACAGGGTGATGGGAGGGAGAGACAGAGAGAGAGAGAGAGCGAGAGAGAGGGGTAGAGACAGAGCGAGAGAGAGCCTGTGGATCATTAGGAGGCAGATTAAGCTAAAGTCCCCTGCTTAAGACTTCAAAGTTCAAACCCCTGCAGCCTCAACAGTTGTTCGCTCTCCTCCACTCTCTCTCTGTGTGTGTGTGTGTGTGTGTGTGTGTGTGTGTGTGTGTGTGTGCGTGCGTGCGTGCGTGTTTTGGCCTCCAATGACAACACTGACAGACGACCTTGTGACCCGGAGGGAACGCGACGTGACACAACTTTTGGACGAGGACACGATACGTCATCACCTCCATGACAGCTGTGTGATATATGGAGACAGAGGACGAGAGGAAGGAAGGAAAGATGGAGGGATTACGGTGTGATGAGAGATGAAGGAAAGGGAAAGCGAAAAGAGAGAGAGAGGGAAATGGAGGCAAAGATAAAAAAGAGAGGGAGGAGATTAAACTTTCAGGAAGCAGTTATGGGCTTTAGTTCTCAACACCAGAGTTTATTCAAATGTACGACACTCTTAGTAATTTCTTAGTATGGAACAGGTTACAAATATGGGATTTAAACGGCGGTTAAGCGGCTTTGACTGATTTTTGTGACTTCTTCAGACACATCACTGTGACAGAATATATGGGAGAGAAAAAAAGCTTTCAAATGCTTGAAAGGAGGCGGTGCATGAACGTGCAGTTGTTTTACTCTTTGGGATGGGATGATGCACAAACAGCCCTGATTCAAACTCGTGAAATTTCTTCTTTTTAGCTCATGGCGGCCATATTTTAAAACGAGTCTGGTGAATAAGCTTTTAGAGAAAGCTCTTGAGAGTGTTTATCAATAAAACTGAACCATTTATCATGTCGAACGCCATCAATTATTCAGCTAATTCATTTCAGTTGCCGTTTTATCGCACGCCTTCACCGGTGAAACAATTCCAGCTTCTCCGTCAGGCACTCCGAAGGTTTAATTGTTATTTTATGTTCTATTAGTATACAGAGAGGAGAAACGCGAGGGTGGCAGCGGGCTGGAGCTATGTGTTAATACGTCTGCGCCTCAAGGTTATACCCTGACAAACATACAGTGTGTGTGTGTGTGTGTGTGTGTGTGTGTGTGTGTGTGTGTGTGTGTGTGTGTGTGCCGTCATGGTTAACAGTTTACTTGTTTCCTCATTTGTTAAATGAGATATTATTCTCTCCGATTTTCCATGCGTCGGTGACCTCAGCATCCCGTTTGCTTATCACTACTACTTGTCCATGCAACACAGATACACGCGTATACACACACACACACACACACACGGATACACACAATACATATACACGTTTACAGATAAACAACATGGCATGCATTGTTTGAAGAAACAAAGCAAATATTTGCTCCTTCTGCTGTCTCTCAGCTTAAAGGCCGTGAGGAGAAAACAACAAGAGTATATATACTAGAATTTAAAAAATGTATCCAACTGACAAATCCTGCCCGGTGTTGCCAACTCTTTTCCAGTAGCCAGCAGCAGCAAAAGTTGCTAAATCTGGCGACAGCAGCCATTTTGAGGCGTCAGCATTGCGAGGAAAACACAGTTGTGTTTAACAGCATCAATTATGGCCCCGTTCCATCTGGTGTGTCAGGCTGGCTCAAGGTAATGGCTACATAGAATGGGACCTTAAGTGATTGCATTAATTACACCTGTGTTTACCCTGCTATGATGTGTTGAAATGGCTGCTGTTAAAAAGTGTTTTTAAGAGCACATCCTTCAGGAAGAATGAAATAATTGGACGGGCTTATTGCCTTCCTGCGAGTGCAACACATACCTCGTTCTTTATTCTCAATTATGGCGGTTGGGATGTGACGACAATGTGTTGTTGTTTTTCTCCCCCACTTTCTTTTATATTTTTAAACAACAAAACCACATATCAGGAAATCAACACACACAAATTGTCAAATTAAACATCAAAGATTTTCTTGTAATGTTGTATCAGCACAAACACGCATCCTTGATAAAGTCAAATAATAATAATAATAAAATACAATCAATTAAAAAAGGTTTTTGAAGAAGATGACCAACCCGAGCATCAACATGTTTATTCAACATGCAACATTTTCAAATGCCGTCTTCACTTTGCCGCCTGTAGTTGCAACGGTTGCTTCGCAGCATGACGACAGTAAAGAAATGCGTGAGAGGGAAAAGTAGGCGAGTTGGAGGCCTTCTAAAACCGGAGTGGATCACGATCATTGTCTTGTGACAAAAGCTTTTATTTTGCTTGTTCGTCTTATTTTGTGTTTGCTCAATGCGGTTGTCTTTTCTAGAGGAGAGAGTGAGACAGGGAGGTAGAGACATTTTATTTTTTTGTAGGAAACATCCAGTCAGAATTCCACTGAGCCGGGCGGCGGAGCTAAATGGAGCCGTTAAGATGACGTCGAGGAATTCTGAACAGAGTGGCATTAAAGCATGATGGCTCATTGGACAAAAGAGATGCGTGCAAGGGTCTGCATCTCAGTCTGCTGAGTGCAGAGGGGAAGGTCACGGAAGATGAGGCATTACACTTTACTTGATGACAATGTCTTGAACTTGAATTCGCTGCACGGCTGCGACTGGTTAAAGGTGGATTCGGGCTCCTGTTAAGTGATTTGGACCTGCTGCTGCTGACGGCGGCCCAAACCCAAGAGCGTGGCAGGTGAGCCTCGTCAGGTCATAACGAGCACAGCCAGCCACGAGGGCCGGCTGGATGTTAACGAGCCGCGGGCCTGAAGAGGCATCAGTCCGGGTTTCAGTCTGCCTCTTAGAAATCACCAGTAGAAATCACTGAATGCTGTTGGCCTTTCTGGTTCCTGTCACCTCAAAGTATGAACTACTCGCATGTTGACAGTTTTGGCATTCACAAACCGCCAACAGTTAAACCTTTGAACTTTTTCCAAATTGCTCCCCGAATCCAATCGCCCCGCTCTGCCGTCGGCATCGATTTGGACTCATCTGCTAAGCCGCCGTATACCTGCTGAAGTCAACACTTTACCGCTCCCCCGCATCGTTTGCCGTGAGTGTATTCATGAACAGGAGATCGACTTTGACCCTTGACCTAAACCCCCGGCAGCAACAGGACGTTCTAGTCAGCAGCTGGATGGACGCCAAACTCTCCTCTCCTCTCCTCTGTGGAAGAAGTTTCTCCCAACAGGTAGAAAGCTCTTCAAGGGGAGGAAAAAATAAACAAAACAAAAAAGATGAGAAAATGTAGAAAGAAAATAAATTCACAAACCAGCGTTGAAGCTGAAGGGGAAACAAATAAACATGCAGAAAGAGCCGTCACTGTGGCGATATCCTGAACGCTGCCAACTGTCACATAATCGTCTTCTGTGCGGCGACTATGCAGAAAGGTGCTGGGAGCAGAGGATTGTGGGTAGGTGGGAGGCTGGCCGGCTGGCTGAGTCGGCCATTAGAGCGAGCAGAACCAACAGCGTCAGCTGAATAAAACCAGGGTGAAGATGATGATTTTCAGAATAAAACGCATTTCAGATTGCGTGTTTGTGTGGGAGTGTGTGTGTGTGTGTGTTTTGACCTTGTACCAAGAGGTTTATAAGCTTTTAGACTCTGCAAAATAAAATGACATAGAACGAGAGTGAAGCGACAACATGGAGGAAAAGAAAGCGGAGCAGGAGGAGGAGGAAGAAGAAGAAGAGTGGAGGCAAATGGAGAAGCTCATTAGCAGAGAATCTGTTTGGATTTCAAAGACGGCGGATCATTAGGGCCAGGAGGGATCAGACATCACTGTACACCACTGTTTATCCTCCCACCAACACTCTGTGTGTGTGTGTGTGTGCGTGTGTGTGTGTGAGAGAGAGAGAATGTTTCAGTGCAGAGGATGAAAGGGTTCATGGGTAAAAAAATCTTTTCAGCTTCCTCCCTCGCCCTCTTTTTCTCTCCCTCGCCGCCTGTCACTTATTTCTTGTATCCTTCTTCTCCATTTTTACCTCCCGCCGCCTGCTCCTCTCCTTCGCAGCTGGAAAATTCTCATACGTAAAAAAGCAGACCTCAGCCAGAGAGATCAAAACCTCTGAACCGTCGAAAAGCTCAACCGGCCGCCCTGCTGTACTCGTTTCTACATCTTCCTCCGTGGACGTGTTTTTTTTGTTTTTTTTCCATTAATTTAAACATCACGAAGATTTTTTTGAACACTTCTTTCCAATAAACTTTTCTCATAAACTCTTTCCCAATTAACTGCTGTGTTAAAATCAGTCCAACCCATTTTAAGGGGCTGGATTGATGATTTGGCTGAACTTCTTTTGAATGAATAGATTGCATTCAGTATTAAAGGGTTTGGTTTGCACATTTGTACCAGTGCGGTGTCATGTGACGTGCAACGGTGGAGCACGCTGCTCAGTTTGGTTATTTGTGATGTTGGAGTACATGTGCTTCGTGATTTCTAGTGTTAAGGCGACTTGTCCGCTCATCGATCTACGCGGGACGGCAGATTGTGGCCTCGACAGCAACAACTCGAATCACTAGGAACGGACGACAAACTGCCGCCCGTTCGTGAAGAGCAAATGAATGAACAGAGGGGGGAAATTGCACCTGTTAGTCCCGCAGACCGACACGCTGGCTCCTCGCAAACAAACACTCACATTGGAAAGATAATTCTCTCATATTCGACTCCAAGCAGCAGGCGTGAGCGTTTGACGGCGTCCTCTGGTTTTGAAGTCTCTCGTGTCGTCGGCTCCGTCCTGCACGCCTCTTGCTCGGTTTTCCTATTTCTATGCAAATACAAAGGAAGAGGGTGAGACAGGGAGGGAAGTGGAATGGCCTTCGCATTTCTTTGCTTTTGTAAGTTGAATTGATCCGTCTCTCTTTGGATTTTTCTTCGCTTCTTTTATTTCTCTCTGCGTGGAAAAACAGAAAACAAAGAAAAACAGTCCTTTCTCTCAGTTCATTGAATCGATCAGCCTCTCTCTCGCTTTCATTCTATCGTCTTCTTTTCTTTATCAAGGCTTTTTTTTGTTTTCATCCCTTCAGCCCTCCCTCCCTCCTGTTTCTGCAGCCCACTCTCATCTCTTCTGCTCCCGATGTGAATATTCGAGGTTCCTGTCGTTTTTGTTTGCACCGAAGAGCAACGTAACAGAAGTTGAGTCTCACACTTTTGTCTCGTGCGTTTCGATGCTGCCATGGTGCATGGTGTATGTCACCTACTGCTTCCATCAGCGGTGCCTTGGTTCTTGGTCCTCTGTTCACTCAGACCTCAGAGCAGACCTCCAGACATCAGATGGGGGAATTATAGAGACGTTTAGGTTCACTTCATCCTTCAACGGGCAGAACTGCAGTCTCTTGGATTGAGTCTGTGCTAATCGTTTGTTCAGCTAATTCAGCTTCACTCAAAATGATCTCAACTCATTTTGGAGTGTCGTGATGCAATGCACGGAAAAGTGTGCACCATTATAATAATATTTTGTATTTTGTAAACTAAAAGTATACATGAACACTTAAACATGCACTGTACTGTGTATCAATGTTCCAATGTTAATAAAAGCATCATGTCCATTCATGTCCGGCTACATATGAAGTTATATACGATGAACAATAGTATAAACACAATAATACATCATTCGTACACGCAAGTATGTGGAACGAAATGTACTGCGCTGTTTTTGGAGAGTGTGTCTATATGTGTGTGTGTGTGTGTGTGTGTGTGTGTGTGTGTGTGTCATCGCCTCACTCCCTTTCACTACCCTTTGAATGCTGGGGCTGTGTTTCCATGGCAACGCTGACCCCTGGGAGTCAATGTTATTTTTTTTCCACACAAGTAGCCTCTTTAGAATTCCTCCCTCTCTCTCTCATCCTTCCTTCCTTCTCTCCCTCCCTCTCTCTCTCATCCTTCCTTCCTTCTCTCTCTCTCTCTCTCTCTCTCTCTCATCCTTCCTTCCTTCTCTCTCTCTCTCTCTCTCTCATCCTTCCTTCCTTCTCTCCCTCTCTCTCTCTCTCTCTCATCCTTCCTTCCTTCTCTCCCTCCCTCTCTCTCTCATCCTTCCTTCCTTCTCTCTCTCTCTCTCTCTCTCTCTCATCCTTCCTTCCTTCTCTCTCTCTCTCTCTCTCTCTCTCTCTCTCTCATCCTTCCTTCTCTCTCTCTCTCTCTCTCATCCTTCCTTCCTTCTCTCCCTCCCTCTCTCTCTCATCCTTCCTTCCTTCTCTCTCTCTCTCTCTCTCTCTCTCATCCTTCCTTCCTTCTCTCTCTCTCTCTCTCTCTCTCTCTCATCCTTCCTTCTCTCTCTCTCTCTCTCTCATCCTTCCTTCCTTCTCTCCCTCTCTCTCTCTCTCTCTCTCTCTCTCTTACTCATCCATCCTTCCCTCCCACTCTATGTACCGCTCTCTACCTCTTCATCACCTGCTCTCTCACCAACATGCACATCATCTCTTTCTCTCCATTATGTACCAAAGACATGAGTTATGTGTTCAGGTAGTAGAAAACACTGCGCACTCCATAATGTTGTATGTCAAACTCAGATTTTCTCCTTCAGGACATCGTCACACACACACACACACACACACACAAACTCTCTCCCTCTCTGTATTCAAACATGGTTCAGTGTCTCTCTCCCTCTGCGTCTTTTCTTTCACTCTTTCTTGTCTCCCGTCCTTCAGGAGGACACCTCTTGAAAAGCAGTTCCTGACAAAGTCCCTTTCAGCGCCGACCTTGCCTTTAATGTCTGCTCTTGAGCTTAACGACGTGTGCACCGTTTCACCGTGTTCTGCGCGACAACGAGGAGATTTCTCACGAGAAATTACCCATCGCACGATTCTTGTTCATTCAAGATGGATTGTCGTCATGCATGTTTAATTTGGAACATCACTGGTGTGAAATTGTTTCTTTTCTCAGGCTGGTCTCATCCAGCATTTGTAGCTATACCTACGGGGGGAAAGCGCAATAATTCGTAGATATGCCAAAAAAAACGAACGAGGAAGTATAAAGACTGGTTGGGCGAGGGGAGGAGTGGATGGGTCCAACAAATCGCAAACAGCGATCTTTCAGTCAGGAGACTACTATTCACTCGCCATGTAAAACGAGAAGTCAATTTGATTTCTTTGCACGTAACTTGCGTACTTCAGTAATGGCACTTCCGTAGTTATTTTAACCCAAACGACCTGTTTTTCCTGAACATAACTTCGTCTTTTGTTGCCTAATCCTAAATATTTACCGATCTTCTCCGAAACCTAATTAAGTATTTCACGATCCTTTCTCAAACCTGGCTAAGTATTTTACGATATTTTTCTGAACCTAACTAAGTAGTTTAGTTGCCTAAAACGAACTGTGTTTTTTCCCGTGAAGACGGGAGTTTATTTTTAAAAGAACGTATGCATGTTGAGCGGAAACTGACATTTGTTGCTTTACTTTCTTAGGAAAACGCACGAACAATTTGTAACTTTTTGTGAGGGAATCATACGAACCACTGTATCAGGATACATTGCTGTTTTTGTCCCTCTCTGTTAAACATACGTAGTGTAGATAACATTAGAGAACAGCTCTCTGTAACACTGACTTTCTGCTCCTTCGACATCTTCCCTGCCTTTAGTTGATGTAAATATCCGATGAACAAAGGAACACGTCTTTTACTTGTATCTCTCTGTTCAGGTAATTCCATGTGTTGCACAGAGGCTGGCTTATATTTGAACTATTGCTGGATTATAATCAAACATCTGTTAGAAAGCAATAACCACATTTTTTTCTTTCTCTTTTTCTCCGACCTCCCCGTCCCTCCCACCAGGCCAAGCTGATCGTCCCCAACAGTACGGCGGGGCTGATCATCGGCAAAGGTGGTGCGACAGTCAAAGCGGTGATGGAGCAGTCCGGGGCGTGGGTCCAGCTGTCCCAAAAGCCCGAGGGCATCAACCTGCAGGAGCGTGTGGTCACCATCAGCGGGGAGCCAGAGCAGAACCGCAAAGCCGTGGAGATCATTGTCCAGAAGATCCAGGAGGACCCACAGAGCTCCTCCTGCCTCAACATCTCCTACTCCAACATCACAGGGCCCGTCGCCAACTCCAACCCCACCGGCTCCCCGTACGCCAACTCGACAGAGGTTATGCCATCTGCGGCAGCCGCTGCGGCAGCCACGGCTTCCTCTCTGCTCGGCCAGGCCAGCCTAGCTGGGGTGGGGGCCTTCCCGACCACTATGTCCAGCTTCTCAGGCAACGACCTGCTGACCATCACCTCCGCCCTCAACACCCTGGCCAGCTACGGCTACAACACCAACTCCCTGGGCCTGGGGCTGAATCCCGCTGCAGCCTCAGGGGTGTTAGCAGCTGTAGCGGCTAATGCTAACCCGGCAGCAGCTGCCGCGGCTAATTTGTTAGCATCCTACGCCAGCGATGCATCCGGCGGCATAGGTCACCCAGGCGGTCTCGGAGGCTTTACCCTGGGATCCCTGGCTGCCGCAGGGGCCACCAATGGCTACTTAAGCGCTGCGTCGCCCCTGGTGGCGTCATCTCTAATGGCCACAGAGAAGCTCGTAGAAGGAGCAAAGGAAGTGGTCGAGATCGCCGTGCCAGAAAACCTGGTAGGAGCCATCCTGGGGAAAGGAGGGAAGACGCTAGTGGAGTACCAGGAGCTGACCGGCGCCAGGATCCAGATCTCCAAGAAAGGCGAGTTCATCCCTGGAACTCGGAACAGGAAGGTGACCATCACGGGTTCCCAGGCCGCCACGCAGGCTGCACAGTACCTGATCAGCCAGCGAATCACCTACGAGCAGGGGGTACGTGCCACCAACCCACAGAAGTTGGGCTAAACCTGACAGCCAATGAGAAACGAGGAGGAAAAGAGGGAAAAAAAGAGTGGGGGCTTGGGGGAGGAGTATAAAAAGAAGTGAGAGTGAGAACGGAAAAAGGAGAGGAGAGCAAGAATGTCAGAAGGAATCGTCCGCGCTGTTTTCTTCTGCGTGTTTTCAGTATTCTCTATTAAAAAAAAAATTTGACGCGAAGCAAAAATGTGCTGAGAAGACGAGGAGGGAGAGGAGTTATCACGCTGAAAAACCAAGAAAAAAATTGTGTAACATGTAAATAAGGTTTTATTACTTAACGTCTTGACCTTTCGGGATTTTTTATTGTTTTGTTTCATTGTTTTATTGTTTGGTTTCGTAAATTAAGCTGTCTGTTTGTTTGTGTATTGTGTGGACAAAGCTGAATGCCATGTAGACAGGCCGACTGCCTGAGAGGCTACAGGAGGCGGGGGGAGGGAGGGAAGGGCACGGGTGCAGATAGGTGGGGGGGTGCATTTAAAGGTTACAACCCTCCACCCTCGCACCCCCAACCCTAAATCCCTTATGGAAACAACCCTTACCCCTCCCTCCCCCTGCAGCCCACACCCGTCCCCCTCCTGTCGGGTTTTTGTTTTCCTTCTAGTTTTGATTTGCCCCTTGCCCCGCCCCCTCTCTCACGACTTGCCCACCCCTCCAATCCCCCCCCCCCACCACCATCCCTTTTACAAGGGTTTTATAATGAGCAAGACTGCAAACTTAAGCCTGGTGTGTAAGGGAAGAAACGTCCTCAAATCCCCCCCAACCCCTCTTATTTGCCTCCCCCCAACTATGATCTCACCTCCCCCCTCCTGCCCTCTCTCTTGGAGACAAAGGAAGGGGCGAAGTGAAATCGGGGAAGGGTGTGGGACGGAGGGGCGAGAATCAGCTGGACGTTCCTTCATTTGCACACCACGCCCTGTGCACCCTGTGATGTATCCTACAAGCAGTGCAGCGCGGTGGGGCGTTACAGCACGTAGCGCCCCCCACACCCCCCACATACACACACACACACACACACACACACACACACACACACACACACACACACACCTTAAGCAGCCCTAGTGTTTGAGATAGAATGCCGAGGCGCACGCTGATGACCTCACGTAGTGCGAAACCGACGAGAGTGATACTGTGCAAGCTGCGGCAAACACGCGGGATCCACAGCATTTCTTTGCAGTCTGCTGTGATAATTCTGTTCACGAGATTGACATGATTTATTAGGAATCATCGCCATCGTCATTATTTATTAATGAGTTCACCCATGAAAAAAAGCTCAGTTGTTTTTTCTCTTTCTTTCTTTTTTTTAATCTGTGAATTCAGGTTGACATGAATGTAAATGAGACTTTTTGATTTGAATCTTTTGTTTTAAGTCGATTGAAGATGAATAGTAATGTTACATAGTGTAATATATGTCTTATTTAAGTCCAGTAAGCCACCCCAGGCATTCATATCATTACAGTGAAGGATTACCTTATACATACATATCTATATAGATATATATGTATATCTATATAGATATACATATATATCTATATAGATATACATACATATCTATATAGATATATATGTATATCTATATAGATATACATATATATCTATATAGATATACATACATATCTATATAGATATATATGTATATCTATATAGATATCTGTGTCTATATAGATATCCAGTCAAAGAGCAGAGCAGGGAACGCACACACACACGCACTGAAACAAAACACAACGATGCCATATTTGGTGCTAGAAAAGTGAATTCACCATATCTTATGATACAGACTGCAGTACGACCTCTAGATTAGCAACAGAATACCTGTAGACCACACACACACCGCAGGCTGCAGTGCAGCGTCTACATTCACGGCTATATTAACCCTGAAACACCTGCGTCACACTTTGCTGTCCTCGCTCGTACTCCGAAACACTGCTGTTGTGTCTGAATCTGCAGGCAAAATGTCCCGTTACAGTTTTGCCTACAGTGTAACCGAAATGCGACTCAGACGAGCTGCTTAGCCTGTGGTGTTCCATAAAACCATTTAGATAAACCCAAAACCACAGACTACAACAAGCAAGAGCACTTAAGACTCACAACGTACTGCTACTACTGAGACAAATGCAAACATTGAGAAAGAGGAAACACTGAAACACGACATTGTTCGTGTGGGGTCCACTGCTACATCTGCAAGCCTCGCGAGTAGATTTTGCTATTTTAGGACAGCGTGCATATCAGTAAAGGAGATAAATAGCCTCACCGGTCTTCGCCCTTATCAAACGACCGTCCGACTGCCGACGAGGCAAAAGGGCAGACATGAGAGATTTTCAACACACGTCCAGGGAGTTGAGCTCGTTTCCGCCTCTGGCAAACCGCAGGTCACCCACAGCAACAGGTGTACTGCCCACTGTAGACCCAGGAGGCTGCTGGAGATGCTGTCTTTTCTTTGATTGTTTGAATTTTTTTTTGTGTCGTGTTATTGTTAGATTTTTTTTTACAATCGGAGTACACTGAATTTTTGTCTTAATGCACTGTGAAGCGAGGGAGCGGTTCTCTCTGCCCACGAGGTCAGGGATGTGTGCTGTACAGACAGCATCGCGATCGGATGTATTTTTTTGTGTGGTGTGGGGGGGGGGAAAACAAAACACATATATGAAATATATGTAGAATGCATATGAAGAACTTCACCAGAAATGTACGTCATATCTGAATACTGAAAGAGACTAGGTCGATGAAGAGGATATCAATCAATTGAGTTGACGGGTCGAGATCTATTAGATTCCACTCACACCTGTTGTTTCAGAAAATACTTTTTGTAATCAGGGCAGGATGTTGGGGGGAGTGTTAGGAGTCCAGCAGCAGATTAAAGAGACTGGAAGAAATTATAAAAAATTCACTTTTCTATCGCAGCTGTGTCTTTTTCATGAACAGTTGGAATTGGTAATGCACTGTACATCCCAACGGGCGAATCCCTGGACACGTGTTTAAGTGTGATGGAATGTAAAAATGACAAGTAATGAGGAGGGGGTGCATTTGATTTATTGACCTAAACAGCCCCGGTGAGGGGAGGGAACTCCTCTTAAGATTAAGAAAAAACCTCTTTCGAAACCAATCCGACCCAAAGTCCTCCACTGTGCTACCGAATGTGTCACTCTCTGTTGGAGCGCCAGTGAAGGTTTATCTCCGCAGCTTGGTAAGGAGGCTTCTTTACTCCCATCTAACACCATCCACACTCTCCTCACCCTCCCCTCACCCGTCCCCCCCCCCCCAGTTCTCAAGCGCACTCCCATCCCGACACCCCCTCTACCTCCTACCACATCGCTCCATGGGTGACTATGTCTGGTGTGACGATCGAATGCATGTCTGCTGCTTGCCCTGACGAGAAAAAGAAAAAAACGCTACCGATCGCGTTTCTCTTCTCTTTGCCTCCTCGGGGGAGGGGGGGGGGGCTGACCGCCAGGAAAACCACCACACCTGCAGAGGTAGTCGTAGTCGAGGCCCGCACACACATAGAAACATACACATATCGTGAGGGAATACTTTGTCATTGCCGGGGTTTGACTGGATTTATGTCTGATATTTTGTAGAGGAAAAACCTCATAAGACCATTGGGGAGATAGTTGTATTAGATGTAGCGTGCTTTTGTTTCGCTGTAGAACTGCACTGTGCTGGAAGCAGTTTGTTTGGTGCATGCTACCTCAGGTTTGAGCAGGTAGACTACATGCTTGATTTATCATATATCAAGCACAAATGGCAAGATTGTACTTTTTTTTAAAGGATTCGCTGCTTTTATCGGTCTGATATCATTGTAAATTGAATATGTTTTGGTTTGGGACTGTTCAGACGAAACCAGGAGTCAGTAGACTGTTCTGAGAACTTGTGATTTTTCACAATTTTCTGACATGTAATAGACTGAACTAAAATTCAGTCCAGCTAAATTTATATTTTGAGGATTAATTAAAGATGATTCCGCCATTCGAACGTTATGACCAGAGCATGAAAGTACTTTGGATACAGCACAGTGCATTCGCAGTGGAAAAACTGCACTGGAATTTATGATCTTGAGTTGATTAGTACTGGATGTGTTTCTTCTTCATCTCATTCATCAAACATTAGAATGATCGTTTTCGGTTTGTCTTTTAAAAAGCGGCCAATCTCTTTAGTCGTCTCGATGTTAGGGGACGGAGATCAAATGTGATCGAGTACTGGAAGCAATACACGTAGTGGCATGTTGTCCTGTCCTTTATCCTCTGTCTGCCGTTGGAGCTTTGGATTTAGATGTTGAATAGGTTTACACAAGTCATTTTCATTTTTTTTTAATTTGTGGGAAAATGCTGCTATTTAATAATTACTGATGTACTAAAAATACTAGGTGAAAACATATCGAAATCTGTCATTTAGCTGGAGAGGCTAGTCGCAAGCGGCAGTGTAATACAAGCTCTGTTATAAGCTGACGCTAAGTTAATAATAGTGTAATTCTAACCTGAACAAGTTAAACCTGTGCCAAACTAGGTCTTTACAGAGTGTAAATGTGTCGATTTAAACCACATTAGACTAGAGGAGACATACTTTTATATTAAGAAAATGTGAAAAGTGCCAAATGAACCATATTTATGATTTACACAGGGAGGGAGTTGTCCACGTGACAGTTTCTAAGAGTCAGTTTGTTTCAGCCCTCTCAGTTCCTGCCACAAGATGAGGGACCGCCATGTTAGCAAAAGTGTTCAGCCAATACATTTCCCAGGATGCAACAGCACTGCGACTCTGGGGCTAGACAAATCAACATAGCGACAGGTTAGCATAATTATGCGAAAAAAAATGTGACTTGATAGCATTCTTAAATACAGCCTTTTATAGTTACGATGAAAATGTATTTTGTGGGAATAGATGTTATCTTTTTTGCACGTCTATATTGCATGATATCAAAGTGAAACGTGGACAAAAAAGTGGAGAAAAAAAAATCAAAGAAACAAAAAAAGTGACAAAAAAATAAATTAGGCAGTGTGTGTCATTCATTTTTCGACAAATCTTTGCATGCCGATAAGGGTAGAGCATTTTGATATTGTTTTACACGCGTTCAAATGTTTGTTGTTTGAGTCCCGGTCCACCGGCCGAAGGTGAACAAAATGTTTGACCGTGACGTCACAACGAAATGAGTAGTTTGTCGTTGTCCAGCCATCCTCGACGGGACACGAATAAAAACTCTCGAACAAACATAAGACTATTTTGCTACTTGCCGAGCGAGCTTGTACTGAAAAGTTCTCAGTTGCTGCCTGACCTTAAGACAGAACAAAAAAAGAAAAAATGAATTTCAACGTAAGACTCAGATTGTTCATGAATGTACTCACCTCTGCATAAGTTTGCATATCACTCCTCTGACCATTGACGTGCAGTAGAGGCTTACGTGTGTTCTCGTGTGTGTATTTTTGTGGATTCCAACATTACTAACCCTCGACGCACTGTCGAGCTCTCAGTATGTTGTCCTTTTTTAATCCCCCCCCCCCCCCCCCCCCCCCCCCCCCTCCCCATACCTCTGGCTTGTCTTCGCATTGATATACACCTTATTGACCAAAAATATGACATGGAGCATCTGCAGCCGCCCCGCCCCCCGGTGTATTTCAACGGGAGAGATTCGTAAAAGAGAGTGTGTGAGACAAAGGGAGGTTACAACTCCCCTCACTCACCTCCGAATCCCCCCCCCCCCTTCCCCCTTCGCTGCAGAATTTGGGACAGATTGTGTTTTCATTCCCTTATTATGTAATCCAAAGCTCTGATCTCAGGGAGAGAAACAATGCTGAACATTACCAGTGTGTTTTCTCTCTTTCTTTCTCTCTCTTTCTATTTTCCAAACTCAGTTCAATTAGATGCTTTATTGGCTTCAACGTCAAAGAAAAAAAACAAAACAGAGACAGAAATTATGCCAAAGTCCGTCCACCTCGCTCACTCTCTCTCACTCTCTCTCTCACTCTCGCCCTCTCTCTCGCTCACTCTCTCACTCTCCCTCTCTCTCTCACTCTCTCTCTCACTCTCGCCCTCTCTCTCGCTCACTCTCTCACTCTCGCCCTCTCTCTCTCTCACTCGCTCCCTCTCTCACTCACTCTCCCTCTCTCTCTCTCTCTCTCTCACTCTCTCCCTCTCTCTCCCTCTCTCGCTCTCTCTCTCACTCTCTCCCTCTCGCTCGCTCACTCTCTCTCTCTCCCTCTCTCTCGCTCACTCTCTCTCACTCTCGCCCTCTCTCTCGCTCACTCTCCCTCTCTCTCTCTCCCTCTCTCTCTCGCTCTCTCCCTCTCTCTCGCTCTCTCTCACTCTCTCTCTCACTCTCTCGCTCACTCTCCCTCTCTCTCTCTCTCACTCTCTCCCTCTCTCTCGCTCACTCTCTCTCTCTCTCGCTCACTCTCGCTCACTCTCGCCCTCTCTCTCGCTCACTCTCCCTCTCTCTCTCTCTCCCTCTCTCTCTCTCGCTCTCTCCCTCTCTCTCGCTCTCTCTCACTCTCTCTCTCACTCTCTCTCTCGCTCACTCTCCCTCTCTCTCTCTCTCACTCTCGCCCTCTCTCTCGCTCACTCTCCCTCTCTCTCTCTCGCTCTCACTCTCCCTCTCTCTCTCTCTCTCTCTCATTCCTTATTATGCAACCAGAGTATTTCCAGTGTGGTCATGTTTTGTACCCTGGCAGATGTTGTCATTGGAGATGGCCCGCTTCCTACTAAACTCCCCCAAAAAGAAAAAAGAAAAAGGAAAAAAAAATGCCATTCCTGCTCCATGTTTGCACTAAACTCTGCTGTTACTGTGCATGGCAGGCCGAGCCGAGGTTGGGGGGGAGGGGTCAGTGTGCGAGGCTACTGTAGATGTGTATCCTTACTGTCAGCTGTTTTTTATCCAGTGGTGTATTTAGACTGCATGCTCCCCTCTCTCCCTCTCTCTCCCTCTCTCCCTCTCTCCCTCTCTCTCTCTCTCTCTGCTCCGTAGGCCAGCTCCGTGCTCGTGGTTGTCTGTGTGTGCAACGTATAGCCGGCTAGTCATTTTTTATATTGTAATGTGTAGAGGAATGCAAACTTAATTTCCACCTGACGTGACCTCATCGCTTCTCAGTGGGTGTGGCTCTCCGACATCGTCCTCAGATTTGTTTTGATTCTTTTTTTTGCCCCTCCACCTCCACCGCCACCTCCACAAACTCAAACCCACTCTCACCCACACCCACCACTGACCTCTTCAAACACCCTTCTAAGACATATGGGACCCCCGGCTCTTCCCCCTTTTCCACCCCACCTCCCCCCCCGACTCGGGCCCCATCGAAGCACCAGCAACTGTAGACTGCATTTGTCATATCACTGTTTTTCTGTTCACTTCTACTCGTTCGCTGTTGATTTTCTTTTCTGGTTTTTTGATTTGTACTGTATGCTCTGTCTAACCTAGACCAGTTTTTTTTAACAAAAATGCCATTTTCTGTGTGTAGCCTGTTTACCCCCTCCCACACACAAACACACACACTCTCTTCCATGCCCTCTTTTTTGCACTTTCACTGCCCACTCCTCCTTCAGCCCAAACATACACACACTTTCCTCCTCCTGCCTCCCACGAGTCTCTTCTCTCGAGTGCCAAAATAGAACAGAGAGGAAAAAAAACAAAACAACAACAACAACTACCATTCCAAGCGTTTCTTTGAGTTGTTCTTGTGTGTCGGACATCCATCCTTGGAAGCACCCATGAAGCCAGCATGCTCCGCCCTCATAACATGATGTCGCTCATGACGCCTCAACTGAACAGCACCTTTTGCCCCCCACCACCACCACCACCACTCCTCCTCCTCCTCCTCCTCCTCACCACCCCCCACAGAGCTAAACCCGACAAGGATTAACCCTTCTGCAGGTTGGCTACCTACTGCCCCGCCTCTCAACCTACCTTAAAAAAAAAAAGCCCTACTGCTCATGCCAGCTGCTTTCCTAATTCTGTCATCTCTTCAGCCTGTGGGACTCCATTGAGTGTGTGCCATAGTGTTGGGGGCACCTTTCACTCTCCTCACCTCTCCCTCTTTCTACCCCTCCCCAACCCTCACCCTCTCTCTCTCTCTTTCTATCCCCCCTTCTCTCGCTCTCGCTCCATTTGATTTTTCTCGATGGGAAAGATTCAAAATACTCCATTTTCTAATGATGATTTTTTTTGTTGTTGTTTAACATCAAAACCACGCACGCCGACACACGCACCGCCCACCTCCCCCCTACTCCGCGCGGCGGTGCGGGGAGCGTTTCCGCACCGCCAGCTGCGCAGCCATCCTCTGTCTTCTTGAACTTTTTTGAACTTTCACCCCCTCATGAACTTTATTGACCTCCTTCTTCCGCCTCCTATACCCCCCCCCCACCCCCACCCTCTGTGTTCATCCAACTGTTTGGACGATAACTCTCCATTCCATCCCCAAAATCTCTCTCTGAGACTGTGCAATGCTAGGTGATATGATTGGATTTTTTTTTTTTTGTTTGTTTGTTGCTCATCATTGGGGACAATTCTCTGAGATATAAGTCGAAAAAGAACAAACAAAAAAAAACATACAAAAGGAAGGGGAAAAAAGAAGTAATGCAGACAAAGAAAAAGAAAAAAAACACTAAACAATTGTTTCTCCACAATTTCTTTCTCTCTCATTGTAAATATTTTTGTCAGATTTTTTTTGTCGAGCTGTAAAGAGAGAAGTGTTGAGCAGAAAGGGGCCGGCAGCATAAAGAGGTACTAGTGGACGCGGTAGACGGTCATCACACTCCTCATCCTCTGTATCTGATAGTTAGGTCTGCCTGTATAATCGGCTAGTTCTACTGTGTTAACCTGTGCTGTTGTTATTAGTGTTGATTTACCTACTGTATTCGCTGTGTAGCGTCCATGTTGGCGAGCAAACTCTTTAGATTCCTGTGCTCACCGAACAATAATGACTAACCTTGAGAAGTAGTCCCGAGCCATTCTCAACGTAGGCTTGTTTTTTGTGCATTTGTTGGTGTTTTCCTAACAGTGAGTTGTAGTGGCGCTCATATCGTTTCATCATCAAGCCGTAGTTGTTGAAAATGCTTGGTCGTGTTAGACATATCATCGTGGAAAAAAAATGGCTCGACTCGGCTCCTCCAGGTTGGATAAAAAAAAAAAAAACAGGGAGGTGGACAGAACAAAATAAAGAATTGATTAAGCTCCTCCCGGGCTACAAAACGAGGAAGCTGAGCTGCTAACCTTTGTGCAATACAGTCCTAGTTTACATAACTTAGAATGATAGATTAGAGAGGGTTTACCTCTGCAGGTGCCACTCAACCTAACACTCGTGGCAGATCTCCATATTTCGCCAGTGCATCTGAGACATTTTTGAAAGTATTAAAGTGACCTGCCTGAGATTAGACGCCACCATTTCATCGCATCACTCTGAGCTCCACTCTTGATTTATGCTGCCTGCCCCATTGCCCTGAGGACACCACATGAGCTATTTATTTCTCAGACTATTATTATTGTTATTATTATACTATTAATAAATAACGAGGAAAAAGGGAACGACTGGAAAAAGGTGAATTAATATTAGTATTGTTTTGTTTTTTTATTTTTTTAGTATTTTAGTGGTTGCTTTTAACAACATTCATTAACTGACTTAAAGAGTATTGAATATTTAATGTAATTGTAGCATTGTGTTTGTAAAGAGAAAAAAAACCCTAGTGAGTTGTGTTTCTTGACTTGTGGATTACCAGTGAAGTGGGCAATCTAGTGCTAATATATATGAGGTCTTTTTTTTAAGGATTCTTATTTTGCGACAGCAACAGCAGTCATTATAAATGTTCATTTTAGCATCACCTGTCTTCCGTTGTCTTATTCTTCACCTTCCACCACACTCTGCATCATCACAGTAACACATCGCAAGTCTGGGGGTGGGCAAGAGTGACTGTGTGTGTGTGTGTGGGTGTGTGTGTGTGTGTGTGTGTGTGTGTCATGAATGTATGTGTGAGCGTAAGTTAACAAACCTGTGTGTTTATTTATGTGTGTCTCTGCAAACTGTGGTAAATGGGTGGCTGTGTGGGTGTGTGTGTCGGTGTGCGTTTGTCTCTGTTTCTGTCCACTTACTTATGTTTGACTGCATGTCTGTTTGTGTGTGTGTGTGTGTGTGTGTGTGTGTGTGTGTGTGTGCTGGATATGTGCGGGCGGGGTTCAGGGTGGGTGTTCTGTCCAGTGTCCACCAACAAAAGCTAAAACCGGTCAGGCTTCCATACCTCCTGATGGAACCTCCTGACGTTATAGCTGCAAACCCTCATCATGTGATCTGACTCAACTCGACTGTTCATAACCCCCCTTCAGTCACCTGACCAAACCAAATCAACCAATCACTGTCCACCACTACCGCCTTCCCCCTGCGCCATCCTTTTTGCTGCACACCACGTCAGCCCCATGTGATGTTCTCCATCGATAACATACTACTCTACTGTCACAATCTACTGTTACATGCCGACAGCTCTGGGGATAAATACTCGTCTAGACAGGACGTTCAAGTGCTCTCAATTTGAGGCGTGCTTGGATTTGTTTTACTAATTTGCGTTTTTTTCACCGCCGAGATTATTCTCTGTTTGCAAATGAAACAAAGCGGTCCTTGAATTGCTCAAAAAAAGTAAATTAAAAAAAACATGTACAACTCAAGTTGTTTCATTTATAAAGGGCTATTTCACCCTCAAAAATAAATGCAGCGTTTTGTCAAGTTTTTGAGATATCTGTCTCCAACATTTCGGCCTCCACTCCAAAACGATGGAGGTGAATGGAATTTAGTTTGAGGTGCTCCAGCCTTTACAATGTAATGAAGCTACAGCAACCTTGTGCCCCTATTGCTCTGGATAAACCACAGACCTCACTGAGCACCGTTTTTATTGGGACTATTTTCTCTGTAGAAAGTAGTTCTAATTAAAACTTTCTAATAATGCACCAAAAACTAAATGCAAATTGTTTTTGTGGATGGTGAGAGAAATGTCAGAGACAGATACATTAAAACAAATACTATCTGCAGAATTAGATACCACTAAAGTTGAGTGTTTTTTTAAATTTGAATGAACTTCCCCTTGGTGCCCTTGTTCTGTTCATGCTCTTTGTTTGAAGCCATTTTAAATACACGTATTTTTATCCAGAGCTGCGTATTACATCCTACTGTTCATACTACTGTATGTGCCGCATACTACCTTACCAGGTCAGAATCCACCCTAACCTGTCTCCATGCCAACCACAGAGGGGCCAGTTGCAAGGCAACCGGCTCCCGCCACAACAAACCAACCTACCAACCAACCATGTTCCTCGACCACCGAGGCCACGCCCACCTGGCTGTGATCGTTCCATAGAAGAAGAAATAGTGAGAGAGAGAGAGAGAGAGAGAGAGGATAGGAAGCAGGGATGACGGATGAAAGAGACGTAGTTGTGATTCTCAGGGTGTCTTATGTTGATCTACTGTTCAGTCTGATCATGTCCTTCCATGATAAATCCCTTGTACAACTGATTGACTACTGACCAATTCCTCTCGATCACTTGATTGATAGTATTGATTGACCAATTCTCTTGAGAGACGCTACATAGCCAGCCAGGTGAATGAACTAGGCACTGTAACTAATGTTTACAACCCAAATGAGACCAACAACGCTGTTGAAAAAAGAATGTCTAGGACTTAAAAAAAAAAAAAATGGAGACAAATCTCTGAAGAGTACTTATTTCTAAATGATGGAACTTTTCACTTACTTTCTATGTGACATGAGGTAATGTAATTTTTTTCAATCATTGCATGTGACTATTTTGATTTGCAATGAAACTGTTAGAATGAATGGTACATTTGTGACGTCAGTGCAACGCTGAGACGCCGATGCTAGGAATCAATGTCGGTGTCTCGCAACGGTGTTTTCATGTTCGCCGTGAGGAGTGCTCATGGACCAATGAATGCTAAATGTGTGACCATACAAAGCTGTAAAGGTTTTGTTTATTTGTACATGGTTATGGGTAAAATAAACCATTGAAGCAAATTAACATCTTTAGTCTTAAGGAGTAAGCCCTCACGCATTTGTTTGTAAAGTCAGTACCCAGAACGGTACTTTGGATAATGCAGTAGACACTGTTATGAGGTAAGTTTCCGCAGTGAAAGTTGATCCAACATGGCACCTGGTAATGTGCTTCCATTCAGATATTCTGAGATTTTCTAGGGCTTGACGTAGTCGGGTCAGCGTGTTAGGGAAGGTCAAGAATGAAAGACCATCAGGGTTTGATCCGCTTTCAAACATCGCCGTCCTCCCTGCGACAGCAGCATCTCAATTTAAGAAGGGGTGGGGTTCCACTCTCTGACATATCCATCTACCCACAATCCTCCTGTGCACCAGAGTCATCCGATCAACCAACACCTGCACCCCCGCATCCACCATGATTCCACAAACCAGCTCCTGTGACCTCAGGCCAAATCGTCTCAGCCCTCTCCATGCCATCGGCTAAGCGGCTAGTGGCTTTTTTGAAGCTGTTGTTGCAAAGCCCCCTGGGAAATGGAGTCACAATTCACAGCATGGTTCGACCAACTCTCTTGTCACTCCTCCCACACCTCTCCATATGCCACTAAAGAAGTTCCTCCGGCTTCCAGCAAGAAGGTCACGGCGTTCTGTGGTGTTTTTCTAGGGTGTGTGATAAAGTACACAATGATACACACTCCTGATGAGTTCGCTCACTGCTAACAAGCAAATACACGGGTCCTCCAGGCAGCTAAAAGTAGCTTAAATATAATAAAATTACATTTTTACATTTTCTTGTCTGCCTCCAAGAAACATAGATCTGTCAACATCTTGGAGGAAAAAAAACACTTTTGTCCAGAGAGCTGCACCCCAGTGTTGTGATGAATGTCAACGTGCCTTAGATCAGCTCTCAAAGGTGCCGTGGGTTTGGGTCAGAACCACTAAGGCCTCCGAGGATACAGGAGGTAAGTTGCTCAGAGTGGTTTCAGAACCGACAGTGACAGAGGTGAAATGGTATTTTTTTTTCTGTCGGAACATGACTGCAAGACCTGGATCCATGTACAGCTAGAAACCGCTGTCCCGGGTGTTATGCAGGGAGAGATTGTAGCTGAAGCTGTGCCTCCACAAGGACAGCAAAACTCAGTAAATCAAAACTAAAAAACACTGTAGCAGAATAAAGTCAGGGGAAGCAAGAAAGCCCCTCAACATTGTCCATTAGGAAAACATACTGTTTTTACGTCTTCAATAATATTCCTGCTTTAAAATATGGGCTACAGTTCAGTGCTGCATACACAAGCTACATGAGAAACACGTTTTCAGCAGATTAACACAAATTACAACAGGTTTATGACATTCATTCAGTAATTTGAATAGCATTTAACCACAGGCCACATCATCCATCTTGTAAAACAGACATGTTTCAACATAATCCACAGCGTAATTGGAGGTATCTATAAATCTGTTTCTAAGGTGTTTCAGTGTATTTCAGTCACTGTTGACTTAAAGCCTGTACAGATTCAGCATCTGTGTGAGTCACAGAGGAGCCTCTGCGACAGCTACCATGATAAACTGGCTGTGCTCCTGTAGGCCTTGCACCCAACATACCGATCACAGACTCGGAATCTAAGACGCTCCGCTGTCGCTCAAGCTGCGACCGTCATCGCTCAGCTGCTGCAATCATTAAAAAGTTCCGGGAACACAAGACCTTGAGCTTTTCTGCCACCACAGCCAAAGTGATTCAATTAGTAATGAGAAATCAAACAGTTTGCCCAGGAAATGTTTCTACTTCAAAGTCATCCTTTAACTCATGCTAGCTGGTGCTATCCGACTTGGCAAGTGTTAGCGCAGCACTTATCCTCTTAGAGGTTGCATATTGACCGTCCCCCCCCCCCCCATCGGTTCTGCTCACTTTTTTTCACATGCTCCCTCGTTCATGTGAACTCTAACAATAGATCTCAGTAAACCCCAAAGGAGACATTCACAAGAATTCCCAGGTTGCTCCTATGAAGTCATGGCGGAAATAGGAATGAAGATAAATTGGCATGGCTTGCTTCTTGCAGAGCAACAGAGCTTCCCACGCACACGCACAGCTGTAACCGTCTCGGGCCTTTATGGACGTTGTGCTGTAGTTCCTAGTTTTCCCATAAGAATACAAAGCTGTGGCCTTGTTTATGAGGATTAATGTGGACATTCATGGTGGATCCTTTCTTTGCAAGTAGGCCAGTACCAAATGTTTGAGTGGTCCACCTGCAGCTTCAGGCCCTGATCGGACGGAGCACGTTTTAGCAGCCCGGGCCGGCTTTTTATAAGCGTTTTCAATGAGAGTGAGGCGTGCTTTCACGTTGCCAATGTTCCTCGTGTTTTTCAGCTCTATGTGCCTCGTGCCCTGAACACCTTGATATGAAGAATTCAACTCAGAGCAAATTAGTGGAAAATTAGTGTGATACTTCAGATTTCGTGTGAGTTGTTTTCATTGGTTAAACTTGTACTATTAAAAGCATAGAATTCCTGGTTTGTGTTCTGCCTCGTTCACACTACTGTTTTAAGGCCATCTTACTGTGATTGACACGTCACTGCCGCTACCAGAGCCGTATACGTCGTCACTACGTCACTTCTTCACATTCCACATAACTTCTGTTCAATGGTTGCGAAAAAAAACAACATGGCGACAGCCATAATTCAAGACATCGAAATCGCCGAACTCGAGGCTTCAAAACAGTTCACAAACCAATGGGTGACTACGTCCACTGCTTATGTACAGTCTATCAGTCTCTTGCATTTGACACAGACAAGTTGTTGGTGGCCATTATGTGAACACAAAAGCCAGTGACGAAGATCAACAAGCATGACTACGCTACTACCGTGTTACTTCTCGCATGTCATTTTTGTGACTAAACTTAGTTTGTTGACCTTATTTGGGATTCCGGATGAAAGATCTTGTAGTGTGACTGTAAACCACAATCACTTCAAGTCTCCCAGTTAGCAGTTGTGCATTGTGAACAGTGCGGCGATCTTTGAAAGTCGTGTAGTTTGAACTTGGCATTAACGCCAGCGTCCATTAGCATCCAGTGGTTGCATAGCTATGAAAAGGACGCAATCTGCGAAAATACTCTCTGATCGAGGCAACAAAAGTTTGCGTTTAGCTCTGTCTGATGAGGCCCTCGGAGGGTATCTGAACAAGACCAACCTACTTTAACTAACAGCGCAGATACTACAAAATGCAGTGCACAGCATTAAAGACACACCGATGCATCGTGAATCCAGGAGGCACGAAGGGGGGTATGCATGCAGGACCTAGAGAGCATTAGAGCGAATTATTTATGTTGTGGGACCATGAATACTGGATGTCTCTCTGCCCTGCTGCCTCACGGTCCCTGGAGGAGACCCGGTTTACAACCACCATGCACGGTTTCAGAGGGCTCTACGACATTAACAAGTGAAATGTCACCATCCCCTCTAAACTGTAAATGTTTATTAGTCATCGTCATAAATTAGCAATGTAATCAATCCCTCTGAGTATTCATGGTTCCCGTTGGAAGAGTGAGAACACAACATTTGTTTTTTTTAATAGCGTAGTTGAGGGTAAAGACGGGCCATGATGTATGCTTCCTTAATTAACACTGGAGGGAGGGATACCAATCTTCAGTTAGTCTTTCAAAATCGAGTTCTTGCTGGTTGGATGAGTGTGGTTTTATCAGAGGGGAGGACTCTTCCCACCACTGCAGCACTCCAACAAATGAGCTGAGGCAAGCAATCAATCGACTAAACTGCACTGGCAGGGTCGATGTCACCAACAGCAACATTAAGATATTATAAAGCTAATTCATTATGGGCTAGTCAATGACATACGCCGCATCACAGTGATACAAGTAAAGCGCCAGTGTGCTCATATTCGGGAGAAGTGATGCTGGTTTGCTAAATTATGTATCTAGAGTGCTCACGAGTGTAATTATTTTTCATTTTCCAAGTCCATTTTGTCCCTATAACAAATCTGTATCGCATTTTCAAACGGCTGATGTGTCATTTATCTCATTTTGGGATGAAATCCATGTCACTTGCCTCTCTTTCTCCGTCCTATAGCAGCACTGCCATTGACATGAATTGTTGGCAGAATGTTTTCTTTACATTTAGATTTTTCTGCGAAGTGTGATGAAGGGGAGACACTACAGGTGAATAGGGTAACACATGTAACTAATAGATATCACCATACAACTTCTGCAGCTGATTACTTACATAAAAGAAAGTATTTATTCTGAGAAGTTTTGTTTGAATATGCAAATGGCGCATTCTTTTTTTAAATATGTGCTAATTTGCATACATTGGATAAAGCAATTTTGTGACATATTAGAGTCAAAGGTTCTTATTAAAGTAATTTTGGATATCTCTTTTATAACTCCATAGTTCATTGTATTAAGAATATAGATATGAAAGCATAAACTTCGGTGCATGTCAGTGCTACTAAAGTGGACATTTGTGACTGATAGAGAAAACAGCCTTTAGATATGTATTGTAAAATGACATACATTTTAAAGACACAGGTAAAAAAATGTAGTGAAATATATCACCGTGAAACTTCCCTCATCAATTAGTTGAATTAGTTTTCTTGTCATGTTTAAATATGCAAATGAGGCATTATCTGATGATAACCTTTGGTTAGTTTGGGAGAAATCTACAGATGCCATGAGACAAAGTATTAAAATAAACACCTAAAGCTAACAAATTTGGATGTTTTCTTTCCACAAGACTGAAAGAAGACATGTTATGGAAGCGAAATAGTTCAAAATCTCAAAATTTATCAGTGCATGAAAAACAATGTGTTTTGCCTGTACTGTGTCACCTTAAAGGAAACGCACATCTCAAAATACAAACCACCTCACCAAGACGAATCTCCATCATCAATGTCGACAGCAATCGGCCAAATCATGGCTCCCACTCACCACTGGCTCTGCATCTCTGCATCTCTGTATGTATCCTCCCTCCTCGTCTCCGCCAGCCGGCCTTACATCCCGGTGTGAGAGTGGTGGAGCTCGTGCCAGCACAAACAGCAGATGTTTTGAATCCAAAAAGATACACAATCACTTAATTCTCCGCAATTTGCATGCTGAGCAAAGGCGTCTAATTGAATCCACAGTAGGAAGGGAGGTTTCGCTTGAAGCGGCTCTTTTCAAAAGGGCTTCATTTAAACGGCTAAATCTGAAACGTGTAACCTCGGTGAGTAGAAAATGCTCAAGACTACATCTGCTCTGCTATAATATTGCCCCAATGCCCTGCAGAGAGAAATACGAGAATAATCATTCATAAGTGCTTCTCAGCAGACACACTAAATGTTTGTTTGTTTGTTTTAAGAGGTTTCTGTCCTCAGTAGAGCTTTATTTTAACTTTGTCACGAGAACACATCATTGTTTTTGATAAAAGACATTTGATGACATATTTAGGAGAAAGATTAGCAAAGATTAACAGATGAGACATTTCAGAAGCAGTTGCAATAATAAAAGTGCCGAATAAAAACCCTTCAAGTTCTCGAAAGATGTTTGATCTTCTAGAAACGCAGAGCAGCTGAATGCCAAACTCGCTCGAAAGAAAGCAGTTTTTGGAATGTAATATATTTTATACGAAATTCTAACGATTCCCTCAAAGTTTGATAAGATATTGGCTTTGAAAAATGTATGTCATTTGTATGATAATTCAAATAAAAATGAATATTTTTTGGCAACAAAAAACAATTTTTAACAAAAGAGCGTGAATTTCAAAAGAAGTGTTTCTCAAAAGGGGGGGGGGGGTTGTATTGTGTGTCGATACAATCTGCACATTTTAACAAAGAATAAAAATGTGTTATTGAGCCAAAAGTGATCTTAAGATGGTTTGTTAAAAGGGATTCAAAATCCCTCCTGTCTTTAATCCAAATTGTGTGTTACAGCGGTCTCAGTCTCCCAACAGCGACACATGTTCCAGCAATGAAACCGCCAAATATATTGTCCTCCAAAGTGAAGCGCACACCTTGTTGATACACGTAAGAGAAATAACTGGTTGCACTGGTACCATTAGAGCAACCGTATCACATTAGTGCCATCACACATCTCTAGTCCCACAGAATGGTTGGATCTGAATATTAATTTATTTGAAATGACTCATCCTCGTCTGTCATCCATAACTCTTCTCTGATTTACAGAACGCCAGTCAGCTGAGCTAAATAACGAACAATGATTGTACTTTTTCTATGCTGCCTGTTCCGCTGTGATTACATTTCTAACTCAAACTTATATACAGTATACACAGATATTTGAAATTAATCTAGATGTTCCCAAAAGAAGACATATTTGAGAGTTATTGAATGTTTATTGTCTGTAAAAAAAAACAAAAAAACAACAATACATAGACCGTGCGTTCTATTAACTGCATTGCAAAGGCTGTGATTTTAAAAAGCACTGTAGCGTGTACAGTGATTTCTTTATCAATTTTATGGTG
The DNA here is from genome assembly GCF_949748355.1 of Melanostigma gelatinosum. NCBI lineage: Eukaryota > Metazoa > Chordata > Actinopteri > Perciformes > Zoarcidae > Melanostigma > Melanostigma gelatinosum. The sequence goes on from NC_136640.1 coordinate 22,051,103, forward strand.
CATAATATGTTCTGCAATCTTGCAGCTGCTGTTTTTTGTTCTGGAGCCTTTATGCTTTAATAAATACATTTTCTACGGTACAAAGGGAAGCCTACGCAGTGCTTGATTTGTCTAACTGGTGTTGCTGTGGGAGGCGGCAAAACCAGAACACAAACAAGTTCTGCTCCCTTCTTCTTCTGATGTCTTTGTTTTTATTCAAAAAGAATATAAAAATACTCTGTACTTATTCTAACTGTCCCTTATTTCAGATTATAAAGCTCTTTCTGCTCTATTTCTATTTGTACTCTCAGATTCCTACCTTGTGTCTTGTGATGTTTTCAGGAAAGAAAATGGAGCTTGTTGCACTGAAGGTAAGACACATCTGGATGAACGCTTAAAGCTGCTCCAATCAACATTTGAAATGGATTAGATGACCGAAAGAAATATAAAAAGAGACTACCACCAAGAATGTCCCCCAGCTCTGCAGAGCATTTCAGCATCTTTTAGCTCGTAGTTTTGGATTTACAGTCTGTACCTTTACCGTTTTGCTTTACGTCCAGCAGTAAAAGAAAAAGCTCCAAAAACCCACTGAACACTACCTTCCTATAGCAGTAAACAAACACAATTCGCATCAAGCTGGTGCAGAAAGTGAAGCATCCAGCTGTTAATGAGACAGATATTTTTCTCAGGAGTTGGTGGAAACCAAAACAGAGCAAATAAGAGTGAATATGGGACTTGCATTCATGAGGTGGACACAAACACAAGCTAATGTTGCTCCATTCACCATAAGTCAATAATATGTTGATTTGATGTTTACATGCTGCCCTCTAGAGGCCAAAAAAAAAGAATCAAATGAATACAGGTTGAATGAGAGAAGTTAACTTAAATTTGCACTATGCCAACCTGAAAGTAAAAAAAACATCAGAAATAAAGTTGGAATAATTCGACTCCATCACAATTACATAAATATGTAGCATCGTTAAATTGACTATGAGGATCCTCCCACATCCCAGCTCTAGAATAAGTATCATATCGGATCATATACTTTTCAATGTATCAACACAGGGACGACAAATACTACTTCTCCGGCTCAGATCATGTTTCTAAAACCGCCCCGTTCAAACATGCAGCTTTTTGTTTAACTGACTTCAACAGGATGAACTCTGATTTAAATAAGAATAAGACGCCCTGTTGTGCCTGAGAGCAGCATCCAGAGCTGCTGTGTGGGCTGACAAGGACAATTAGCATAATGAGTATATACAGGCAGCTTCTGGATGCTCTTGTCAACATACAAATATGAACTGTGAGCAGTGTGGGGCTGTGTGTGGGCGAGGAAGATGTTAAAGACAAATTAGTAATGCATCTTAGATTTGTGTGCTTATTCACAAAGACCAGTCAATCTTTTTCAATCACAATCATTTTAGTCCTTCTGTGTTAACAGTAAACGTGACACATTTTTCCTTTTTACCATCCAACCTGAGTGCAGCTGCAGAGTTCCAGTAACTGTATTCTGAAGCTCTAACATCAACACCATGCAGGTTATTTTAGATGATGTGGTTATTGGAGAAATAAACTCCTCCTCGAGCTCATTCATCGATTAATGTGGTTTCCAGTGTGTTGGTAGTGATACAGCAATCAATGGCATGTTCTACTAGCTTGCATGCTATGAGCTGGGAAAAGCCTGTGGCTCAACCTCATGTTTGAACTGTTACATGAACTCATTCATTTCTGACGATGCAGTGACTTCCTCACAGAAGCTGATCCTACATCTGTTTGACGTTTCCATATATATCGCTCATTTAGAAGACACACTTTTCCACAGAGACCTGCCACAGATGCATCTATAACTAGCAAACAGCTTGTCAGGTAATAACAGCAAATCAGTTGTCAATTATGCAGCCCTCTCAGGTAAAAGATCCTCTAGTCCACTAGATACATACATACAAACATCTTTAAATATGTACGCTTTCCCCATCATATTGAGGCTAGATGGAAGCCCATGGGAGACTGTATTAAAATGATCATGTATGTAACACATATATATTGCTTTTGGGCTGCATGGTGGTGTAGTGGTTAGCACTATCCCCTCACAGCAAGAGGGACCCAGGTTTGAACCCAGGGTCCCGGTGTGTGTGTGTGTGTGTGTGTGTGTGTGTGTGTGTGTGTGTGTGTGTGTGTGTGTAGAGTTTGCATGTTGCAGCGTGGGTTCTCTCCGGCTTCTTCCCACAGCCCAAAGACATGCACCTTAGGTTGAGTGAGGACTCCAAATAGCCTGTAGGTGTGAATGTGAGCGTGAATGGTTGTCTGTCTCCACGTGTCAGCCCTTAGGATAGTCTGGACAGTCTGGCGACGTGTCCAGGGTGAACCCTGCCTTTGCCCAATGTCAGCTGGCCGCGAACCTAAAAGGGATAAATTGTTCAGGTAATGGATGGATGTGTATTTTGAGAAAATATGAAAACACAATACTCCAATTTGTATTTTCATGTTCACATACGTTTACGTACGTACATTTAATTGTCTAAATGACTCCACTGTACAATGGACAACATTCAAATGTTAAATCAAATGTAAAAAATCATTGAACAGGTTAAGACAAATGAAATTTGTATTTTGTATTTTTTCATTTTTAGTTTTAAATTGCAAGAAAAATGCATATTCAATTCAAGCTTCATTTTGCTGTCCAGTAACATTGTTTATATGGCATATTAATCTTCAAATTTAAATGAACATTCAAATACTTTCCACTAGCGGGGTAGGACTTTAACAATTAAATTTGCAAACCTCTTTTCCATTTTCATTTTGATATAGTCATAGAATGCTTAGTATGTGAAAATGAATTTGCTATGATAATGCTATTTTGGAATTTAATCTTAATTTTCAAGTTTACGTTATTATTTTAATAAAGTCCCCTATGGGCTTCCAAAATGATGTCAAGGCCCGTTCCCCAATCATTCACATTATGGTTAAAACCATTTGTGCATTTATTTAATGAACAAGAAAAAATGTTATGAACAGATCCACTTTTCAATGATAATCCAGGAATAATTTGACTTCCTTACAATACCAAAATTAATTTAAATCTGACTCCTCTTCCTCCTTACAAAATCGACATAATCCACACTGTTGAATGTCCCATCTTTACTATTTCCCGAGGAGGTAAACAACAGTAAAGAGTCGATTTGTCTGGGACGACTTTCAGCCGTGGATCAATGAGTACTGTCGTGAGTAGGCTATTTACAGCAGGAGGCAGTATGTGGGATTGAGTCAAAATAAACTACACTGTGTGTGTTCATGGTAGCCGTTGTTACCAGCATGGCTCATTGCATTAAACACATTCAAAAGTATAGGGTGTGTACAGTGTGTCTGTCATCTGGTTACAGCCAAAGCACGGTCAAAAGTTGTTCATTGTTGCATCAAAACTTTACGTATTTGAATACATTTTATGACTTCAGTATGCAGGCAGGTGTCATTTCTTTCACTGACGTCAGCCTTGCACCTATAATTAAAGTGCATATACAGTATTTACAATTCTTCGATACATCGGGAAGAAGGGAAATAAACCAAGAATAAGCAAGTTGAACATACTCCTGCTCATTCCACCATGCTTTAATGCTGCACTGGTTACAGAAAGTGTGCCGAACAAAGTTGCCACTTATCTGGCGACAGGCCGACAGCAATGTGCTTTCCTACGACAAAAGTGTGGATGAAGCATTACGTTGTTAAATTGTACTCATTTACTCGACACCTCATAACATCACTACTCCACTGCTCGTTTTAGACGTTAATACAAAGCCTTAAATCAGTGAGTGCGCAACTTGCCGCGTGTCGGTTTAGTTCTGAAGTTATTTCGCTACAACGGTCGCAATGGGAACGGTGCACACAACAATGGCCGCCACACTGACTATCTTGCTTTCTTGATTTAAATGAGAATGTACTGCTATTGTCTTTCTATGGATGGACCCAAGCTCTTGTGTCCTTTCGTCTACATAGTTTGTCAGACATTGCTGATCAAATTTTGTCCAAACTTTGAGGAAGACCCCATCATACTCTTTCATTTTAGCATTTTCTGCTATTTTTGTAAATTTTTGTAAAAAAAAGTTTGTAAATCTGAAGCCAAAAAAAAAGGGTAAAAAAAAGGTGAGAAGTTCGTCGGCTCAGAGGGAGACATGTTTAATCTTCAGACAGGTGGGGGAGTACAATATGTTATGTGGTTCAGGGGGCCCATGTGACACATGTGGACAATGCTAAACTGAGGAGCAATGAAGAAGATAAAGTGTAAAGCTTCAAAAAATATATAGTTTCTCACCTTTTATATGCAGTTTCACCCAGAAATCTGTCAAAACTCATCTTGCAGTTTTCGCCCTAAAATGTAAGAGACATGTCCTTTGAGAAAGAAACTGGAAAGTGATGACAGTCAGAGTCACTTGCGACAAAAATTAACTATTTTCATTAAATGGTTATATTGTAAGCAAAACCTCTGTAAAAGTACCCTTTTAACACCTACATGCACATCTTCATTGTCACGATGGACAATGTAAGACGACAGAAGAAAGAGAATAAACGTCAGGACTACGTGATTCAAGACAGATTTTGTGAGTTGGGTGACCTTTAAGTAACCTTGAATCTCTGCATTCCTTCGCTCTGCTTTTCAGTTATTAAGGTCCCGGGTCATTTAATAACTGAATGTAATCTGATCAGGCTAAGTGCTTGGAAATAAAGAGGATGAAATGCAGCTTTCTTTATTCCTCCGGGCCAGACAGACGATTTAAGGGTTTCAATCCAAAATGCAATGAAACAAATTTGATCAGGTAAAAATGCATCGCTCATTAGATTGAAAGATAAAAATCTATCTGTAGAAATACCAGGAACAGAAGGCGAGGTCTCATAGCTCACAATTGATATAGTCTATAGACTGTATCCCAAAAAGAGAGCCTTCAAAGAGTTTGAGAGTGTGTCTTCTTACCAACAGTGGATGATAAACTGCTCCTTTAATTGGAAAACACATCCTGAATTAAAAATGATGAAAGACAGAAAAATCTTAAGCTGATCAGATGAGTGGGATCCTCTGCATCAGACGGTTTAGGAAACCACCCATGTCGGTCATGCTGCACTAAATATGATCCTAAAGCCAGCAGTCAGTTAGCTTAGCTCAGCATGAGTCTGTCCAACACAATCCATCCAACCTCTGACTGACTGCCACGTCTGGTGTGTGTAACAGAGATGCACCCGAATGAAGACAATGCAGGCTGACTGGTGGAGTACAATGAGACTGTATGTATATGTATATATATATATACATCTATATATATATATATTCAGCATTTAACAATAACCAAGTATTTGATTCTTTATGAAATTGTCATTTTAAAAAGCGATACACTGTTTTTTCCTTATTCTTCTGTTGTAATCTTTGATAAATCTCTGGCACAAGAATTTTCCTTGTGATTAATAAAGTTCTATCTTAGCCCTGATGTTATATAGTCCACCCAATCACAGCCAAACAATATTAAGATATCAGTAAAAGCAGGATAAATTATAATTGCACAAAAAAAGAAGACAATAACACTGCGTATTGCGCTGTTGAGCCAATCTTTCATCGGGAAAATTCCTTCACCGAGACCACTGTAAACACGTAGTACTACTGAAGCCAACACATGTGTTTCTTGGTTGTAAATCCTTGGTTTGAACTCAGCAGCGTCTGGTTAGAGCCCGCTTCTTTAATCTCAAGGTTTCCACTTTTTGTTCCATTTTGGGCCCTTGCCTGTGTAAAAGGCCCGTGCAGAGTCCTGGAACATGGACAACTGGCTGGGCAACGCTCTAGAAAAAATGAAATCATGTCAGTTCAGTTGGAGACCCTTGTTGTCGAGGTCAGGGGTCGAGTGAATGTACTCTGCCCCATGAAAATGGAAGTGTGGAGGAGCGGTGGCGTTTTCTGGATGGACAGTCGGAATACAAAGGGGCCGTTTATGCAACACATTCAGCATCGGCTAATCCCTCTTTACATAAGTCAGCTTATGGAGCGACAGACTTTCCGAAAGCAGAAGGGGTTCAGCCGACAAATGACACTGCAATACAACACCACCGCCACAGAGAGAGGGAGAGAGGAACAGAGTGCACCGCCTCTCCTCCGGCAACAGACTCTGCAGGTAAATAACATTAAAACCATTTCATTGCACCACCACATTACATTTATAAAATTGTTGCATATTATCTGTTACACAAACTATTATGTAATCGCGTTTAAAGTCTGCTGGAATAAAAAAGGGAAGATAACACTTACTGTGTGAAAGGGAGCAACACTATTACTGCTGCTGACCCATTTCTGAGAGTTGCATAACATATAGAGCACAGTCCCTTTTTGGATTACTGCGAACGGCACAGGATTTTCTTTTTTATAAATGTGCAAAGATAGATGGAGGTCAGAGAATGTAAAAAAAAAAAAAGATATACTCGATATCTTACATATTTTTTCATCCCATTTGTTCGTCCTTATTTTTAGTAACTTGATGCAAAGATGAGACTTTATCTTAACAAATTATACAAATAATTAGCATTTTATCTCAATAGATTCTGAGAAACAAAACCTTTGAAAATTGCATTACATTTTGTAATAATATTTAGGTGGTCTCTCCCGATGATGATGTTGGTATTAAATGTACTCATGTTAAGAGACAACAGGAGGCATCCGGACCCATCCCTGCTGAAGACATCCATACATCCAAGAAACGCGGAGGAGTCGTCTACATAGAGCGGCATCCTTTCAGCCAAGTGTGCAGTTGTCTGATCCGATGGAGTTCCGTGTCACCATAACGTAGGGCAGGCAGCGGACCAGAAATGATGCAGTGCCTGCCAGAGACTCTGGTGGTTTCAATCAATGTCGTACATTTTTTTATTTTCTCATTGCTGAGTAGCAATGGCATTTGAACTAACATGTAAAACGACATTAGAGGCAGAGCTGTGGCGACAGAAGTGCGCTGGGAGGTAGGAATTTATGTCCAGTGCTTGTGCACCAGGACTGCAGATGGTTTCTGAGTTTGACAGAGAGATGTGACGAACCACGGAAGAGGCCCACAACGAGAACCGAGGCTGCGAGAGGAAAAAAGCATGTGATTGGCGGATCCAGGTGGGCCGGCAACTGGGCGATTGGCTCTCCATGTGATACCGCTGTTTCAGAGCAGCTGCCACAGCGTGATCCTGGAGAACAGATGAATTTGGCTTGAAGGCCAACTCTGGAATCCAATACCTGGAATCTGTTGCTGTTTGAAGGTCCCAGGGATGGTCCAAGAGTTGGATTGAGAGGGAGTCCTCCCAGCTCATTTACAATATAGTGGAGCCTTCTGTGCGGAGCGATCCGTTTTAGGTTCTTGAGCTCGGCACCCAACTGCAACCAGGGATCATCACCATTTTTGGTAACTGCAGCATCTTCGGTTCCTCGTCTCTTCATTATTTTATATAAAAGTGAACAAGCGCGGCTCTTTACTTATTGTTTAAGCCGCTACTGGATGCTAATTTGAATGTTAGACTTGTGCTCAGGAAAGTGTTATTAATCCACTCTGCCTGCCAAAACTGTTTCCTATGAATAATCCTTCTCCTCTGGGCAGAAGGGCTCGTCAACCCGCAGATGGCTGCCCAGCAGGACTTCAGGGTGAGCGACAGCACTCCTCCGACGGCCAATTCATCTCTGATCCAGCAGTCTCAACTTTGACCCAAGACTGAATGAGGGCTCACACAACACACTAGGCACTCTGGGAAGGCGGCTCTGCAAGTCATCGGGAGATGAGAGGAAAGTCCGGGAATGGAAACACAGTACTTACTGTCAAGTCAGCTGTTAGGAAAGGAGACTATCACGATGAGAAATTAGTCTGGTCTGGGTGTGGGAACCATTTCTACATGTGGGCCCCATTAGGTAATAAGGTTAAATATAAATCATTTTTGTTGAAACTTTCTCCAGCCTCTGGGTCCACACTGGGCTGCTGACCCTGTGTGATCTTTATGGACAGAATCTCTCAGCGCAGACGGGGGATGAAAGTGTCCGGTTTGGTGGCCTCGAGATCTTTGCTTTATTTTTATTTTTTTTACAGACGATGTGGTTCTACTTGAATTTGGATGGATTGTAGCCGAGTAAGAACCGGAGGGTACGACAGTCAGCACTTCCAAGTCTGAGGTCATGGTACTCCAGTGGAGAAACGGTGGATGGCTCACTCTGAGCTGGGAGTAGGTTGCTGTTCCAAGTGTAGGAATTCAATTATCTTTGAGGTCTTGTTAATGAGACAGGGTAAGAGGAAGCGCCTGAAGGTGAACTTCGATCTACGTTCTAATCCGCATCTGTGGTCGTGAGCATTGGGTTGTGACCAAAAGGAATGAGATCATGGATACAAGCCGCTGAAAAGGGGCTCATTTTTTAGAAACAGGACGGAGGAGCAAAAACTAAAACTGCTGCTTGAATTGTGGTAGCCTGATCCTCTTGATTGATCCTGGACGTGCTGCTTCAGGAGTTTTCTGGACACTACTAACTGGAAGGAAATCCCGAAGTAGACTCAGAACACCTTGGAGGGATCGGGACTGGGATACGCCTCGGTATACTCCAGGAGTTGGAGGATGTGACGGGGGAAAGAGATGAGAGTCTGCTGCCATTGTGACCCAGTCCTGGATAAGCAGCCAAAGGTGGCTGGATTACTACATATGCCTAACCATGAGAATCATTCTGGTCTGGGTGTGGTGAGCGGGGGCTTAGTTCGTTGTGTATAGTAGCGTCTACAACGTCATCTAGGGAATTTTCACTTGAGGAAATTGGGCCGTTAAACCACTTTGAGATTCAGGGAGATCACACAGGTACGAGAACACTTGACCAAAAATGTGTCCGTTTCATACATTTTATTAATTTATTTTTAAATGGCAAACATGTAATGCAAAAAAAAAAAAACTTAGTGCTGCAACAAGTATTGTACAATACCCCAGCAGCACCTGAGCTTATTACTGAAGCGGACGACGCAAGGAGCAGGGCTTTGGCTCATCACGGGAGAAAGGACGATCTGAGGGGAGGAGGGTCCTGCTGCTGCACCCCACCACCGTCCAAATGACTTCTTTAGTACTCTACAGCGAGGGATGCCACCACCAGGAGGATCAGCCTTACCACCCGCATAGGCCCAACAGCTCCAGTGAGAGAAAAGGGCAAACAGTTATGATCATGCAGTGTGGGACGCACACACACACACACACACACACATACACACACACACACAACGGATAAACTGGGGTCAAATTAATAAAGAGGCCACTTATCTGTTCCGGCCAAGAAGCACACCAGTGTTACACTCCCGCCTCCCCACCACCGCACTGTACCAGGTCAGATCTCAGAAGGTGAACTGACTAGAAAAAAAGGCTACACTGTACATTAAAGCACACACATGAGGAAAATACAAAAACAAATGAATAGAACTATTAATAATTGTAGGCAAAAAGGAAATAAATCTCCCAAATAAAACAACCTGAAACGGAAATCAATGCAACTAAAACAGTAATGGGACCATGTGAATTAATCTGCAAAGCCAACTAACTTCAAGATAAAAAAAACACGCTGCTTATATTTGAAAAGGAAAGACAGTCGCATAATGTCCTAGAGCAGGGGTATCAAACTCCCGGCCCGCGGGCCGACACCGGCCCGCCACGTCATTTCATGTGGCCCGCGCGAATCCGCCAGCACAAAAAAAAAAAAAAGTAAAAAATCTTTTTTTTTCTTTTTAAGTTAGACTTGATAATAAAAATATCCCCATCGTCGAAATTATGAGATAGAAAGTCGAAGTTATGAGATAGAAAGTCATAACTATGATAGAAAGTCATAATTCAGAGATAGAAAGTCAAAATGATGAGATACTTAAACACAGAAGCTCTTTGGCTGGTTACTGTACATTTGAAATGGAAATGTATTGTGAGTACATTGAAGACTACTTCAAACGTGGCTTTAAAAACACATGAAATACTTTCTGTCGGATTGTGCAAACGCACCCTTGAAAGGATGTTAAGCTTTGAACAAAGTTATTGTAATAACTTGTTTGATATTTGTCTTTGATATTTTCTTTAATAGTTTGATCTTTGATAGAGTAATGTGGGTTTCTGAACCCTAAATTAAAAGGATTTAAGTTGTAACAGAAATGTGCTTAAATATATGTTTACATTTATATAACTGCATGTACAATATTTTTACATTTGAATAAACAATAATCAAATGCAGAGACAGTTATTTACCAATATGTTAGGAGTAGTTACATTTACACAGTCTTACAGTTACAACCGGCCCTTTGAGGCCGACCGTGATGCTGATGTGGCCCGGAGTGAAGATGAGTATGAGACCCCTGTCCTAGAGGGACCGCTTCAGTTCACTCTCAGCTGGAGCGAGCGCCGACGGAGACGAAACAGTCGCGCCAAACCCTCAAAAATAATGACAAAAACCATAAGAGACAAGACAGCAGTTGATCTGGGGAGGCCGGGGATTTGGGTTGGATTTGTTACATTTAGCAAAATATAAGACACCTGAAGATAACAAATTAGAAAATGGTCAATCCTACCGCCACAAGAACATAGCTCGAGATGCAAAGATGTGAAGCTTTATACTGTTGCTATGGGTCCACAACAAGGAAACGAGTCAACCACACCGCCACACCGAGGAGTGGAGGCTGATATAACGCCAATGACGCGCTGTGAACGCGTAACAAGAATGCATACCTTAAAGCTTCCTGCTAACATATACTGTGTGTAGGGCAACATTGAATCCACCCGGTGACAATTTACAGGGGAAAAGGAGAAATTCAATCTGCTACACAAGGTTAACAGTAAACAATTAAGTGGGCCGATCAGCAATGTAAACATGTTAAGGTGACAAAACTAAACTTATACCATTTTACCACTAAAATGAGGTTGTCTAAAGATGAGAAAACACGCTAAATGGGCGACAGACTCCTTTTGCCCAGTGAGACCATACCGTTGCTCTGGCATTTGTTTTTTATTCTATATGTCACGTTTGATGTCAACCTCGGTACGGAAACAGTGAAATTGATTGGGCGGTTACTTTCCCCCCTATCTGTTATTCAATCGCTTTCAAACTCTCAAACCAGAGTTGGTGATTGTTGGAACAGGGGAAAGTTTTTAAGTTTTATTGTTTCAGTCGAGTTTGAATGAAGTGTTTTACAACAATCAGCAGGTAAAAGGACTTCTGTTTAACTCCAGTCTAGTGGGCTTTGATGAGAGCATGTCAATTTCATGTTTTGTACGTTAACCTATGATTTTATGATGCGCGCTGTAGAAAGAAAGAGACACAGTAAGCACATGGACCAGTTTTTATCTGGATTGCCACGGTGAACAAAATCAAGCTGACGATCCTCCCGTGTTCTCCAGTTTATTGCTGAGGTCAACATCTGACAGCAATACAATGCAATAAAGCCATATAAAATAAGACAGTCTCAATTTAAACATAACTGTACAAATGTCCCCATAACACCATAATGGTTAAGAAAACATGCCATCATCAGAGTGAGCTACATCAGTTCAGCCCCCCGACCTGATGCACACATCAAAATGATCTCAAAAGGAGTACCAAAAAACACCAAAATGTCCAAAACATGTAGCATATAGCAAGACAGAAACATAGTTCAACATGCTCTGCTTGTGACAAGGAGGGAGTCCACACGTATTTACATATTTACTTAAAACAAACAATGGAGTGGGTTAAACAAGGGTAGTAAAGGACACGGTGAGCACATGGACCAGCTTGCCTGGAAGGCCCAGGTGAACCAGACCAAGCTGACGAACCTCCCATGTCAGCCAATTGGCCAGGACATCCTCCGAGACAGTGGGAGGGGCCTCACGCACTCCTTTCAACATTCTATATTTAGAAGCAGTGCTTTTACAACAGTCTGTTGATTAAGATGAGATATGCCTATATATCAGTGCATCACACTCTTAAACATCTCTGAAGTCACTGACCACGGGAGATATAATCTGCAGATTTTATTTTAATCTCATTTTAAATTGTACAATTTTTCTTTTTGTTATATATATATATATATATATATATATATATATATATATATATATATATATATATATATATTTGGTACAAACATGATAGGGTAACTATAGAGACAGTGTTGCATGTAGTTACTCATGTAACACTGTCATTCTGTTGGAGCAGCGCAGAGCGAGGAGCCTGTAACATGAAGCATTGGCATTAACAGCGAGGCTTACTCACCATGACATCGCGTTATTGTGTGTGTACAACTGCTGCTCATTGAACCCCTTTTATCAAAACTGTAATGGAATGAATTAAGCTCAGAATCATTGACCAAGGGACTTCAGATATTAACCACACTCACATTTAAATGCAGCTTATACGAGTAAAACATTAAAACATTATTTGTGTTGAAAATAAAGAATTTGGCAAATCCCAAGGGGACAGTGGGCTTAAGGTACCAGGTGCTCATCCTGAAGACGATTTAATGATTAAAAGTACTTTGTCTACTTAAAAAAGGATGGATTCACCTAACCTAATAAAACCAAGAAGATCTTTATATATATATATATTTGTCATCTCAGCTGCGGCAACAGAGAGCAGCTCAGACTCAGTCCATGTCTTTATCTACTGTGAACGTCAAGTGAAGGACGTGTTCCTTTGTCGCCACCTCTGACACACACACACACACACACACACACACACACACACACACACACACACACACACACACACACACACACACACACACACACACACACACACACACACACACACACACACAAACAGAAATACATATGTATTCTTGCAAAAATGCACATACATAAATGCCGGATGCACAAACAAACCCGTCTCTCGTTGTCGGTCTCTCAGGCTCCTGATAAACCAGGACTCTGAAAAAAAGCTTTCGAGATATCAAGCGGTCCAAACAATGAGGGGGAAAATGGCATTGGGGTTTCCATGGCAACTGCTGCAAGCTGCTAAGAGGGCTGCTTTGAAAACATATGTCAGACTTGACTGGTCTGTTCACAGTGAGCCTTGCAACAGATTCTCTGTACATTGGACTCGCCGTCTCTCAGCGGCCTGCAAGGATCTGGGCAAAGAAAACTTTTCTTCAACTTGTTCTTTTAAAGATTTTTACTGCAGCAAAAAGACAGAAAAAAAGGGCAATGGAGCCTCAAATGCTCAAATCCATAACGGCTAATCTCTGCCTCAGAGAAAGCAGATTGACTGAAACACCAAAATATCATCTCGAACTTCCTCATATTGAGTCACAAACACCTCACCTGCCTCCGAGCTCAACGGTCCATCGCTCACCTGTCTGCTCCCCTCTTTCTGTCGTACAGAGGATTAAACGGGCGTGAGTCAGAGAGCTGAAGCCCTTATGCAATACATGGAGCAGAAATGATTGATCGTCAGTAGATCGACAAGCAAAGCTTCCAGACATTCACCTGTTCCAGCCTCTCCAATGTGATGATCACCTGTTCTATAGTGTTGTCACTATTTTGGGGTTTGTATGGAGAAATAGGAGCATTGTTTTTCCTTCAATCACTGCAAATAACCCATGTTTTTAATTCCCTGACACAGTTAACGTTGGCTTCTTTAAACCTCTAAAAAGCTCTTTAAAATGATTTTGAGCCACTTGGAGGCAGCAGAAACAAGCTGTAAACACAACACGGCAGATATTACGTTGATACGGCTAATGTGTTAGCAGACAATTGTCTAATTAGAAAACATTGTAATTAATTTGGAGTTGTGTTCAAAAAAACGTGGCCCTGTAGCAGCCGAATGCAGCACCACATTCACCAGCTCGTGGTTGACTGTCTGCCGTTTGATGCAGGTCAGGTCGTGGCCGGTTTAAAGAACAGCAGGGCAAAACAATGAGCTGAAAGATCTTTAAAAAAAAAGACCCCACTAATTAATCATCTCATGACTTTTGTTGCTGGCATTTTCATGATGAAAGACAATCAAATTGCCAGTTTTGTTACAGGTTAATGTTTGGTAACTTTCACTATCTTGAAAATCAGGAAAATAATAAATATTGAAAGATATGATATTTGCAGCCTTAGTAACACTGCTCTGTTTGCCACATGTATCACAGCCTTGTCTCGCCCTTCATGTCCCAAGTGGATGAATCTCTGTTTGTCATTGCAGAGGTGGTGGGTGGGTTGTACGAGCAGCAGCAGCTCAGTGCCATATCACTGCCACACAATGTGAAGAGCAAGGTGGGAGGGAGGGCAAGAAGAACGAAGGAGAGAGACATATGAAAATAGATTGGAGGGGGAGGGGGGAGAAATTGGAAAGCAGGGAGGGAGGCTGATTGGTGGGGGGGGGATGCGTCACACCAAAACATTAGTATGCAATCAAGTTGCTGGTGCGGTAAGGATTGCCGTTGTCTGTCGACAGCTGCCGCAGCCTCTCAGATCCACACTGCAATGTCACACACACACACACACACACACACTCAGGCACTTTCTACTCCCTCCATATTGTCTGAGAGAAAATAAAGGAGAAGACGTGAATCACAATAGTCATGTCAGTTTGTGCGGACGAGAATCATACACCCGGTTATTGATCCATGTCACACTTTCAGCTTCGCCACAGGGGCTTATTAGAGGGCTGGAGCTGGAAAATGAGCCGGGGATCTCACACACACACACACACACACACACGGACAGTTAAGAGCAGTGGATATAGAAACATTTAATTGGAAAAGGGGGAGAGAAATAGAAAAAGAAGGTCATGTAAAGGACTGAAGAAGAGATAGACAGAGAGAGAGAGAGATGAGGAGCTGAGCTACAGCAGAATTTCTGTTTCTCTGCAGCACATTTTAGGCTTGAACCCTTTGTGATGTTTGTTCTTTCAACAGCCTGAAGAAATGTACGTGTGTGTGTGTGTGTGTGTGTGTGTGTGTGTGTGTGTGCATTTGGGTGGTGGAGGGGAGGGGGCTTTAAGACATTGATGAGCTGCACCCAGCCTCTCTCTCTCTCCCCATCACCGTGGTCCTTGCCACGTTGCCATAGCAACGCTCACATTGCCGCAGGCTGGCTGGAGTGAGGCGCGCTGGTTGAAAGCAAGAGAGAGGCACGAGAGGCACGAGAGAGAGAGAGAGAGAGAGAGAGAGAGAGAGAGAGAGAGAGAGAGAGAGAGAGGCACGAGAGAGAGAGAGAGAGAGAGCGAGAGCGAGAGAGAGATCATCGCAGAGGGAGTGGAAGGCGAGAATTGGTTCTCCAATTCATTACCCCTACACCACCACCCGCAAACCCTCCCTCACCTCGTCTCCCTCACCCCAAAAAATCCTATCATGGGCATTGGCTCGGGCCGGGGCCGTGGAAAGGACTGCGCTCTGCTCAGTAGTCTGAACACGTTGGATCCAAACTTCAGACTGCATTTATTATTCATCCTCCTCCTCCTCGGCAGACAGCACCACAACTCCCAGCTTCTCTCTCACACACACACACACACACACACAGAGAACCTGCACTGAGACCAGACAGAGAGAAGCCAGTACACACACAGTATCACACAGAGAGCTACATTGCATCATTCTATTACCTTTGGCTATCTAATGCATTGAAGCAGAGAAGCAGGCAGGTGTAAGATGTTACGGTGACTAACTAAGCGCGTCACTTGCCTCAGCTCGCATTTGACCCCTGTGACCTTCAAGTGGAGTCTAAACTGGATAACTGACGGTCAAGATTTCCTCGGAAAGTCACACGGAAGTTTGTCATCTTCAAAGCAGAGGCAAGTTTCTTCATTCTTATCTGTGGCAGATTTTTACTTTATTTTTAATCTTTTTTACAATCCCCCCCAATTATATATATATCTATATATATATCTATATATATATATCTACATATATAGATATATATATATAGATATATATATATATATATATTCCCACACATCCGACAGTAGTTGTGTTCCCTTAGGAAAAAAGACACTGATCACTTCAGTTTACAACAAAAGAAGTCCGTTTGGTCGATGGCTGCTCTGAATATTTATCATGAGCCCAAGAGAAGAGAAGAAGATTGAACAAACACACAAAACAAACAGCTGCTGCTGATCTCCTTCACAATAATAAAAGCAGGAAATATGACTGCCTGCTTCTCCGTTAAACCCACATCGTACTCGCAGCTGCAGCACCTCTCCCTCCGGCTCCTCCGGTCTAATTTCACTCCGCGCTCCTTAAACATGAACCCGCCTCACCGCCCCCGAGCCCTGAGCACTGACCTCCTGACCCCTCAGCGGTGACAGCGGTTGCTAAGATACAGTATGGCTGATCAGGAGCAGGTATCCCACCGTGACCATCACAACCAGAGCCAACCCCACCTGCTGTACTCTTGTTGCTCTCCCCCCACTGTCTCCATTAACTCATCAAGAAAACATTTTATTAGAAGAACGGGAAAAAAAGACAAATATTTTCAGATCAGAGTACGAGATCAGTCATGAGCCTCCCCTGGGAGAAGCAGCGTTCCTGCACCTGTAGTATATATTATTGTTTTGTGTCCAGGATGTGTTACAGCAATAGGGACAGAATGGAGCATTTCACAATTGACCGAATGAATGAAAGGCTTATGTTGTATTTTAAAGGGTTAGAAACAGTGCGACGTCAGCGCATATGTGAGCGTTTCTTAAGATTGCTGCACAAATAAAACTGTCAATCCCAAACCCCACGTTTTCTTGTGATCTGATCCAAATTGTATTATTTCACTGATTAAACGATGTATTAAATGTCAGCCTAACTCCAGCAGTCGCTCACAAATATTCCTCATGGGGCGTTTCTTATTTTAATCAAGCTCTTAATTGTATTTGTGCTGCAGTCAGCGTTTAAAAGTAACTTGATGCAGGTTCGTAAACGCAATCTTTTGACATTAGCTTAGCCGACCTGCTAACATAGAGTGCTGCAATAATGAGCCAAGCAGTTTTGCACTTCTGGTTCTCTCATCTCAAAGTCATTGTTTTCTTAATGGGTTTTTGGTTAGATGTCTGAAATGAGGTCTGTTGTCAACACGAGCTGAAGAGATTTTAAAAAGCTTCTCCACTAAACCTCTCATGTGACTGTTGAAGCTTTGAAAGTGTCTTTAAATTAAAAAGGCGGTCGCTAACAAGCGGCTAAATGAGGCTACAAAACGCCATCGCGCCGACGGGTCCGCCTGTACAGCCTCGTTGTGGATACTCGGGCTCATGTGACCGCGGTGTAGCTCCGTTAGCTTTTTATTTGTGCCGATTGCATTCACGCTTCAAAAATGAATAAAAGTGGTGTTCACGAGTGAAGATTATTTTGCCGTATCATAAACGTTTCTTTGCCACAAAGCTTATTTTGCTTTAATAACCCAAAATCCGATGACGAAATCCCATTTGCATTTTGACGAGGGAACCGGTGCGGTGCTCACTCCCGTGGTCGGCCTTCAAAAATACATCGTCCCTGCAGCCCTCTATTAGAATTCCACTTCATTGCTTTACTGACAGCTTCTTTTCTCCAACTAATGCAGGTGCATCACAAAGGGCACCAATCAATAACTGCAGAACTGGAGGTTAATTCTGCTCTCATTGGCCGGACCTGGGTGATCCTCACTGCTTCAGAGGTCAAAGTTCAGTCGGATTGTGCTCTGGGTCAGCTCAAAGTGGGAAGAAAATATCACTCCTGTCCCCCAAATTAACTTTCACACAAAATATGCATTCATGTCAAAAACAGAATTCATTTTCTATCACGTACACTTTTTGGGGGCAATGAAACAACTCATAATACAACAGCATGGGTGAGAAAAGTGTCTGCTTCCTCTTTACAGGTGAATGGTTTACCTGCTTCACTGAAAGACAGAGCATCCTCCACGGCCTGGCCGGTGTGACTTCATGTGAAGCGACACTTCAGCGAGGTCCCGTAGGGGGAAGAGACCACTCACCTTACATAATCCGGCTGCTGCACTCACAGGGTCTGGTTTTGCCCTTTAAACCTCATTTGTGTCGAGGGAAATCGGAGAGAGCGGACACGATATTTTCCCATTTCAAACAAACAGGTGAACACAATTACACCTGCGGCAGACATTGTTAAAGAAGCGGTGCTTATAATTCTCCCCAGCAGGTGTGGGAACTTTGCCAAAGAGAACATAATTATTTATTTTTCGTTCCTTGAGAAAGCGATGTGCTGGCGGAGGTGTAGATGGCAACAAAGGGACACGAACGCACCAGAGAAGGACGCCGACGGCTCCGACCTCCTGTTTGTTTCAGAGTATAGTGAATTTCACATGTGTCGGAAATTAGATGAAAATCTGAAGCATCCTCCGGGCCGCACTGCGCGCACACACACACTCTGAAAACTGATGCAACCTCAATGAGATTCAGACAAATGGCAGAAGCTGCATAACAAGATGCACAAACATTAGTATACAGGAGCAATACTGCCCTACACACTGTGCTATAGCCATCATGTAGTCTGCAGGTGTATAGAGTTCCAGCTCTTCAGTGAATACTTAAACAGGTGTTGAGATTAGCCTATACTTTTAATATATTGTTGTATTTGTGTTTTTTTGATACTATATGGACTCATGAGTCTGAAATAAAAGTTGTTAATATTTCAGAACGTAGACGGAAGAAGTGATTTGGGAACGCAAAGATGATTTCCACTACATTCTTCGTCTATAAAGCCGATGGGCTCTCACTGTGGAGCCTAAACACGTCACACCTGTTCTTAAATCGCTGCACTGGCTGCCTGTTCGTGTTTCAGCTTGAGCCAAAGCGTTTGCTTATCCAAAGGCTTTATGACTCCAATTCATTACATGGACAGAGTCAAGAAAAAGTGGCCTGGAGGGAAAAAATCGAACTGAATAAGAAGATATTACTGACGATTATTGTCCATTTGTTTAATTTCAGCTGGGTGCTGCCATCACACCTCTGTTCAACTAGGTCAGGGCTGTGTTGGTTGTTGGCTGAGCAAGTAAGAAATGAAATGTGCAGACGATGTCTTTATGATTATGGGTCAGATCGAGAGTGATTTATATCCAGGCTCCATGTATAAAGATATTTTCCTCTGCGTCCTAAAATAAAATTCTGTCCGTACCTTTGTCTCCGTCCACGAACAAAAACGACTCCAAGCGCTCACTCCAGTAGGTGGCGATGAAGGATACCTTTAAGTAGCAGAGAAGAAGATTCTGAGCATGCTCAGTGAGCTTATAGTCCTTTGGCCAGTGTTAAAAAAATAGTGTAGCAATAGATAATTATTTCTTTACTTATACCGTACTTGATATTTGGTGCCAATGGCGAAAACTAAATTTGACGGACGGTCGAGGTGGAGTTGCTACTTAGCGTCACAATATAAGGCGATGAGAGCCCAAGGAAACAACGATTAGGAATCTTGTTATACAAAATATTCGGACATCTCAGTGGCCTTTCGGGAACAGTACCTTGTTCAGGAAGACTGAGAATGTTGACGATTAATGTCCCATTAAGGAGGTAATATGTCTTAAAGAGACAGACTTTGGGTAGTAGCCTATTGGCTTGACTGACGGACGTCAAAAACAAGTCCTAAATTAGGATTTTCTGGATCCAAGATGAACGCGGTGGGTTTTCTTGAAATACAGATTTGGACCATTCTAAAGAGTAAACCAATGGCAAATCACGTGGAGAGAGAGAAAAAGTGATACTTGTAGTTTGCATTTGTTCCTACTGGTTTACAATGAAGTGACGAGCACAGACTAAAACAATATATATATTTTTAAAGGAACTACAGAAAAAAATCGTCTTCAACATCAGGCAGCTGCACACTCCCTTTCATTTACATATGAGCCCACGGACTCTGGCTTCTGAAGCCCAGACGGTCACACACACACTCTACATACCTGTGAGCATACACAGAAATCTGGCATCAGATGTGACTCACGGGGAAAACCGCTTGATCAAACATCTGTAGCGCTCTGCTTTAATGTGCTGCCTGCTGAACTCAAACACTGTGACGGTAAGTCCAATTCAGTGAGTACAATAAACAACTTTAAAAATCATCTTTGGCACGTAATGGTGTGATTCTTAACCGTGGTTTGGTTCATTTGGTGTCCGGTTGACCCCTTTAGAATGAGTAATACAATGTGAACGCACACATGAGGCTGGATCAATAAAGCCCTGCAGCGTGTGCAGAGGGCTACCACAGATGGTGAGATAGCACCAGAGGTGCCGGAGCTCATTAAGAAGCAAGACCATACGCCGGTGCAGAGCGGGGGGGGGGGGCAGGAGAGGAGGATGCAGAGCCCGGGCTGGAGATTTTTCAGTGTCACTGAGATCTCATGATATGCTGCTGTCGGGAAAAAAAAGGGGAAATTATAAATCCTGTCATTGTGTGTGTGTGTGTGTGGACAGTAACAGAAGATCTGCGTTAGTGAAAATAAATGCCAGCATGTAAATAATGAGCTCAGGAGACGCGCTGGAATGTGGCGCCATCTGTCTGTCGCAGCTGAACTTCTGCAGGCTACAGATACGCAGAGATGTGTGGACTTGGTATCAACCTACAGGGGTTTTGATGCCAGTGTTTTGTGCCGACACGCAGTATTATTTGAAAAGGACTTTCAGCATGCAAACACATTACAGCCTTGAAGAGTTTCCTCCATAGTCATGGCTGAGCTGGAAAGCCACTGAACAGATCATGATGTTCATCGTGAACCTCACTGCTGGACCTATTTAATGGGAGGACAAAGTACAATAAAAGCACAATTTCAGCAGATTCTCAAACATGTTCTACTGCAGAGTTCAGAGAGAGTGAGATATTTACTAAAAAGCCAATTTTGTTTCGACGCGTTAATCTGAACGTAATCAGCAACTTCATTTTCACAATAAAGTGTTCAAAAACCTAAAATCTTTAGAAAAAAACAAATCTGTAGATTGGGCACTTTCCTATTGTTGCACAATTCAAAAGCTATTATATATTCTACAGTCTCATTCCTTCTGGATGGAATCACGGGTCAATCAAGGCATGGGCGGAAAAACACAAACACGTCTCTTTCATTTCATTTTTTTGGAGTTTATTGTGAAACATGTGTTCTCCAATATATGTGACTCAGATCTTTCAAAACAAACACAAACTAAAATATGACGTGACACTAGATCGCCTCTGGTTTGCTGAACCTGCTGCCAAACCAGCGACGCTGCGGTGCCTGGCTGTGTAATTCTGCACACGGACGCAGTGTGCGAGCGTGATCCCATCAAACCTATACCACGACACGCCAAGACCCTGGCACTGAACGCAGAAGTTCCCCCTCTGACTGACTCATAGGCGGCTGCGGCACATTCTTTGTGTAAAACTGTCACTCTCCATGTTGAAACGAGAGGAACGTTGGCCCTTAGAGACTCTGGGATGAATCCACCGCTCAATTGGTTCAGGATGTGTTCTTTTTTCGGTTGTTGTTTTTCCTGGATGCGATGTCCTTGCCAAAGCAAGCCCTGCATTAGTAAACTAGTGGTAAGATGAGCTCCCGTGAGGCCCGAAAATGAACAAAACTAAACAACAAAGAGACGACGGGGCTAGTCGTTGTCCGTTTTGCTTTTCTTCTTCTTTTTCTTCTTCCTTCCCGAGCCTTCCACGACGTCGCCGTACGAAGAGTCTACCGGTTCTAATTTCACCTCCACCTCTTCCTCCTTCACCGTCACGCTGGGCTCCACGCCCTGTTCCACCTCCTCTCGCTCCCGGTCCTTCTTTTTCTTCTTCCTTTTCCTCCTCTCCTCCGAAGTGTAGCACTCCTGGAAGGGGAGCCCTGTCGCCGCTTCCTCTTGAATTTCGGCTACTGGTTCCACTTTCACCTCCTCCTCCGTCTTTATGCGCTTTTCTTTCTTTTTCTTCATTTTTCTCCCTCCCTCATCCTGCCACGTCTCCTCCACGAACCGCTTGGCGACCAGCGGTCGGAGGGTCGCGGACGAGGGCCCCAAGGCGGCCCCGTCCGCCTCGCTCTCCGCCACGCAGGTCAACGTGGGGGTCTTGCTGCCGAACGGGTGGAACCGCTGCTTCAGGCCCGGCGGTATGGAGGGCGGCAGGGCCGCGAGGATGATCTGAGGGGCCTGGTTGGCGCCGCCGTGTCCGTAGCTCTCGCACACGTTCAGCATGCCCGAAAAGGCCGGCCCGAAAACCACGCCGCCCGACGACCGCTCGGCGCTGGTGAGCAGGTGGAGCTCGGCGGTGCCGTGGGGGGACGCCAGGACGCTGTAGATCTGCTGGCCCCCTCCAGCCTTGGCTCCGCCTGCAGCCGTGGGAACCTTCAGGGTCCGGAGACCCGAGAGCGGCACCTTGACGCCGCTGAAGCTGGATGGAGGGAGGGGAGCCGAGGTCATACAACGTTTGCACCAAACTACGTCATTTACTTTGAGGGAGCTCTCTGAAGCTTCAGCGAACTAAACACAGTGAATTTCGTAGCGTCTATGCTGCTCTAATGTAGAACAAACTGCCAGACGAGCCAAGACTACTTTAAAATCCAAGCTGCCTGTTAACCATTGTTTGAATTGATTTTCTTTTGTTTTATTGATGTCATTCTGTGGGCTTTTGCTTGCTTGCTTTTATTGTTTTTCATGAATTGTATCTTCCGTGATCTGTAAAGCACTTTGGGTATAAAATGTGCAACGTAGATAAAAATGCCTTGCTGTTGCCGTTAGCATGGAGCCCATCTCCAGCTCCACCTGCTGGCCCCAACAGACACAACCCTAACCCCCGCTGTCAGTCTCTACATGCCATGTGTGACTTACCTCTGAATTGCTACAGAGATTGTTTAAAGGGGATCATAGGCATTCATTCGCTTCTTCCGCAGAGACTTTGTGCTTCCTCGCCTTGCGGGTTTCTGTGGATCCTGGTTATATCTGGACCGTGGTCCTGCCTGACAGCCACTGCTACGACTATTGTTATTAATATTAGTCAGATTTATATGATTGCTACTGCTTTTATTATCAGTAACCCTCCATTCTATCCACTGCTGCTGTTATTATAAGTAGTCATTTCTATTATTATTTTTGCTATTATTGGTGCTTTTACTTCTCTCATATGCATCTTTTGTGTCCTATGGATTGACAATGTTGTAATTGTATTATGTTGTTCATTCTGTACACATCTATTGCTCTTCTGGTGTTTTACCTTTTCTGATGCGAGGAAGTAGAAATTTGTGACTTTGGGGTTTACTAATTAATTCAACTGAAAATAAAAAATGCTATTACAGCCATACTTGGTCTGGAATGACCAGCACCGTATGATGGCTAACCTTAGTCAACAATAGTTAAATAGATCATTTCACTGATGTAATGACTATTATGTACTTGTGTTACTATTATGCTTCGTTTTAGCAGTCTAGTTTTGTCCTTGTAACTTTTTAATGAATATTTGTCGCTGTTCAATAAACATTACAGGGTCCCTTTAATTTATTAGCTATTTATGAGTCATGCAACCTCAAAACTGGGAGAACCAAAACAGTGATCCACATGTGATTTCTTTGTTTTTTAAATATTTTTGTTGATTTGAATCTTTGCTACAACACAAGAACAGGTTTATGATTCTGCTTGAGAGATTATTTGGAAGCAGTGACGTGTTTAGATTGTACCTACCATTCTGGGTTAAAGCTGGCAGGAGTTTTAATGAGCCACAACTCATCCTTGCTGCTCTCCAGACTCTCTGGGAGAGTGCTGCTGCAGGGCTTATGGCAGAAACGCTCAAAGTCAGCAGGACACTGGTACGTGGTGGTATTCTTCTCTGTGGGTCCAAACGGCACGCATTCATTATTTCATGAACACAACAACACAGGGCATAAACAATAATACACGGAAGATATTAGTCGACACACGACCAAGGCTTTGACAATTGCAGAGCATTATTTTGAGTCAGAGCTGGGCTGTTTAACATCTGTACTTTAGAAGATCTAGACTTTAAATACACGATTGTATTTGTTCTATTTCAATGACGCAAATAGTAAATACAGATGCGTTAACCCTAACAATATGGGGCTCAGTCTGCTGTACGGCGGATTTACTTGTTTGTTTGCTTCGTAGGCTATGTCTGAGTTAAACTGACAAACAACACCAGCTTTGTGCTAAAAGAAAAGCGTGAGAACGTACCCGGTTCTTTTTGCGTTCCACGTGGTTCTGTTGTAGAACTGTCCTCTTCTTCTTCGCTCGATGAAGATGATATCACTCGAGGCATTTTTATAATTACAAATAACCACAAACCGCTCAAATTATAAGTTTTCTACCTCAAAACGCATGGCTACGGCGGACGCACATGTGTTGACACCGAACGACCTCTGACCTTTAATTACCTCACTTCCGTGTCAGTTTTAGTTGTAGTTCCAATACCATGATGGGTGAGTTGGTTTGCGTTGACGAAACAAGGTGAGGAAACTCAAACGCCCATAATGCACCTCGCAAGGTTACGTAACGTCCCGCCGTCCATTGGGGAAGCAGATGACAGCAGTCAAGAGCAGGCCGAAGTGGGTAAACAAAACAAACGTATGAAAAAAGGAGCAAAAACAACCTCAAAGTTGAATTTACTTTTATAACCGTAGGATGTTTAACATTGTTCTGAAGCGGTTCGAAGCCCGTTAAAGGAGAAAGCAAAGAGTTGGAGTGCACCTGTCAAAAGCTAAATCGGTTAACCGAGCTAACGTGTGCTAGCACGTCAGCTAGCTAGCTGGCTCGTTGAACTCGCTCAGGTTAGCCTGCTCGCTAGCAGCCATGTCGTCCCCCTCCTCCTCCAGGCGCCAGTGGTGCTACCTGTGCGACCTGCCAAAGATGCCGTGGACTGTGGTGTGGGACTTCAGCGAGGTGGTTTGCCGTGGCTGCGTGAACTACGAGGGAGCTAATCAGATCGAGTTCCTGATAGCGAATGCTCGACAGCTAAAACGAACCCACGGGATGCAGGACGGTAACGTCAGGTCACCTGGTCCCTCGCCCAATAAACACGGCACATCTGGCAGAGGAGACGGTGTTGCGGACGGGGGCAGGCTACACGTGGACCGCTTCGAAAGGGGAGGAAGAGGAGAAAGCACCGTGTCAGCTATTCGTGTGCCGCCCAACGGGCTGCACCGTGACGGCCAGCCGCCCCAAGAAGTGAACCGTCAGAGCCCCAGCGGCAGCCGAAGACCCATGCTAGGCGCTGCTATCCCTCCTTGTCTAGTAACTCAAAGTATGGCGGGGATTCCCCATGGGCTACTTGCGGGCATGCCGGCGGGTCTGACCGCCAGGACATCCCCCATGACCAGCTCCATGATCTTCCCTGCCCCGGTGCTGGCTGAGATGAGTCGCAGACAGCTGGGGATAGGGATGGGGATAGCCCCTTTCATCACTCCGGAGCTGGAACGAGAGCTCAGTTCGTCCCAGAACCAGGCCAAAATACAGAGCCAGATCCACACTGCTGTGGCTGGCAGTAGTGCCAGCAAGAGTGCCGGCATGCCTTCTTCGTCCTCGACCCTGGCCGGAGGTGTGAGCCAGACCAGTCCCAAGCCCGCCTCATCTCCAGCCAGGCAGCCGCGCCCCCTCACCTCGAGGTCCGGAGGGGAGCCCCTGGGATCCAGCACCTCGGCAGAGGCGGCCACCACAGCCGCGGCGTTACCCCACAGTGGTGCCTCTGAGCTGGGATCAGCATCTGCCAGCAACACCCATTCAACTGGTACCACTCTGTCCTGCACCTTGTGTCACGAGAGGCTGGAAGACACTCACTTTGTGCAGTGCCCATCTGTGCCAGGGCATAGGTTTGTTTGTTTTCTATTCTTTTGTCTTGTTACGGTAGTGTAAAGTTATGTTTCTGTGAATAAAGTGCTTTGTTTTGGAGCTTTTAGTCAGACCAAAGAAGGAATTTAAGACCTCTCTGTAATCTCTGGGCATTTTATTTGTTATTATATTATACTACAAAACATGATTACTTACTTAAACAAATAGTTGGATATTACTGCAATTATCATTTGTCGTTGGTAGTAATATTTATGTCTCACTCCTAATTGTATTAACGCCCTCTCTACCGTCCCCAACTTAAGGTTCTGCTTCCCGTGTACCAGAGTGTACATCCAGAGCCGGCGGGGTGACGGGGAGGTGTACTGCCCCAGCGGAGAGCGCTGTCCGTTGGACATCTCTCCCAACAGTCCCCCTTGGGCCTTCATGCAGGGAGAGGTCTCCACCATTCTTGGCACGGCTGGAGCAGGAGCTGCCGCACCCGGAGCGGGGAACGGGCCTGGAGCTGCGGCCGGGAGCGGAGACGCCGGCGGAGACGTCACCGTCAAGAAAGAGAGAGAGACGTGATGACGGGTTCCACGGAAACCAGACCAGGACCCAATACAGTACCAGGCAGGTTCTGTTGCATTGTGATACCATTTTATAAAGAGAGCACTTTAGTTTATGCGTTTGCTATATTTTTGACCGTCCTCTCTGACAACTGCTTCAGGTTCAGGTTTGTGAATAGTTTATCTGTTGAATATATACATTGTTTTAATTTCAATTGAACAGGCATTTCCATTGTTATTTTATCAATACAAATGTCCTGAATTAAGATTCCTCAAATTTACCAGTATTTTCATTCATCTTCCAGGCTCTTTGGGATGTTGGAATATCAATTTTTAAGCAACAAATTGATGAGTATTCGGTAGATGGATGAGTGATACACAATGACTCATCAGTCTTAACTCCTTAACAAGAGGAAGTCAGAGTATTGTAAAGGTTTTGTAACTGTATTTGTTTATTACCCACTAGATTTTCTCAATCTAGAGCACACAGCTCTGATATGGTGGGATGTTTACCCTGCGTAATTGTTTGTTGTATAGATTGTTTTCTTTTTTTTTTGTCGCTCCAGAGTCGTATCCCATACCAGAAAGAGACGTCTGCAGTGGCGCTCTGCGAGACCCAGAAGAGAAGCCACACAGCGACCCACAGTCCAGAAAACCTCCGCTGCAAAGGTCTTGACTCCAGCTGCTCACACCACCAAAATGTATCAACATTTACCAGACTTCAATTGTTTATTATGTACTGTGTGAGTCCGATATTCAGGGCCAATCAACAGCTGATCAGTGGCTACTTTTTGTAGAGTCGGTAGTATCACTGCCCACATTAGCACTGCCAGCTAGCTACTGTTAGCAGCTGGAAATAAACAGGCTCAAGCAACATAGACCGTCTCACTTTTCGACAAACAAAAATGTACACCGCCTTCATATGGAAGATGTCATCACATAAAATATACTCACACCCCGACTTGAATATGCACCTTAAGAAACAAGCAGTGCCAACAGGACTACTGAAATGTCTGTCTTTCTCTAAATGGCCACCTGTGTGTTCATATATCATCGTCACTGGTTTGATTTGCTAACAGTAGCTAGCAGAGCTGCTTGTTAGCAGTTTAGTTATGTTTATTGTTCCTAATGACCCTCGTCGAACTCACAGAAAGTAACCACTGTGTTTATTGGAGCAGTCCGCTCAATATTGTGAAAGCACAAACGTTTGTTTCGACAAATCCAACACAAATGTTGAAATACTAAAGACGGTTGTTCTGCATCTCTGTTGTTGATGAACAAACTGCTGCGACCTCCGGCTGCTGTCAGACAACATGCAGGCCCGTGCCATTGCTTGGTCTAAATTAAATATTTAAGCTTTTACAAATGCAATTTATGTTAAAAACTGACAGTTATCGGGACAAAGTGTACCTTAAATTTGAAATACAAATGTATTTTTTTATTGTTTCATGACTGAATCCGTCTTTCGGTGCACAATCGGTGCGAAACTAAAGAAAATAAATCTTTAAAACTCGGCATGCAAACATGAGATACAGACAGAATGCCAGTAATGCCATTTCTCTGTGTCCCTTTTAATCAGCTGACTCAGTGTAGAAACAACCTTCTAAGCATAGACCGGATTGTGTTATCTGTATTTAAATGTTGCTTTCATACGAGATCCAGCCTCCGCTTTACCCCGAATGTATATGAAAAGATATCTATTGATAGGCCAAGGACTATATTTTATACTAGAATGTTAAATGTTATATTCTGTATAGATCTACGATAGGATGTGCAATCTTTAGTCATATTATATGCAACGGTTTGGAATATGTGATTAAAGACAATTGTGTATCATTTCCTAAACTTTTTTTAGTTTTTTTTAAATGTGAGAATCTACCTAAAAGCAGAACGTTGTTTATGAATTACTTTCTCCCAAAAGTGGAGAGGAGTCACCTTAGTGGAGTGGAAACTATCTCAAAGTATGTTGTCTGTTTTGAAGTCATCCGCGTTGCAGATGTTGACATTAATCGTATTGATTAGAACAAACAACGTCGCAGTAGAATTTGCTTTCCATTCATATCCATTGTTCAGTTCATGTCAGTGGACCTGATGTGGGAGAACAAACATACTGTAGTTGTGATGAAAGCGCGTGCAGGGACTTAACGTTTCTAAATTGAACAATCCAACAGCACAACAAATGAGCTTTCTTTGGTGGATTCTCTCTTTATGTGCAGCATGTTGGGCTGGGCGATGATTCAACGTGATCATTTCAATCGTACCGTGATGATGTCGTGATAGCAGATCACCTCGTCTTCATTAAGAAGAACGAGCACAAACAAATTAATTGTCAAGAAAATCTGACTGTTGCACTAAAGTTCTTCATTAAATGAGAAAATACTCTCTTCGTTTGTCAAGTATTTAATTCACACAGTAGTATCCAAAACCAAGTGCTTATTTCATATCGTGAATTTATTCATTGAACTACCAGTAAACAGGCTGCATCGTGATATATATCGCCCAGCCCGAGCAGCATGTACCCGTCACCAGTACAGCAGCACAGACAAACCAAAGGTCACTTTGTTCCCAATGGGATGTTTCTGGATGAAAAAAAATATACATTCTATTTGTAATCTGGCTTTAACCAGCTTTCTCCATCAAGCCGTTAGTTTACAGGCTCATGTGGGCTACTCTGCAGGGGAGATATATATGACCTGACGCATCATGCAATTCCCTCGTTAAGTGCCTTTTTAAAACGTTTACCGTCTGTGTGTCTGGGAACCTCAGGGGAAGCAGGAGCGCATGGCTTCTTTCTTCTTTTGTACTTTTTATTGTCCAGTCAATGATTCACCTGAAACCGTTTGCCCTCAGTCGCCAGCAGACGGCTTCTGCTTTCATCCCGAGTCTTTGTACAGCCGGCTCCTCGCGTCGCCTCTTCTTTTCATCCACGCGTCACATTTTTAGGGTTATTGCAGCGTCATGTACAAAATAGAAACCAGAACTAAATGGGATGTAAGCCTCTGCTTGTTTATTTGGAGGGTTTTTTCTGCTTCTTCAGTTTAACCGCTGAGATTAAATCATGTTAAATGCCTTTGTTTGTGGAAAACAAGTGTCGTTACTTTCTGATTTCATGTATCATGATTGTGCAATGATTTTTTTAGACACTCCCCTGTTTTCTGAATATTGCTTCATGAATCCAGGGTAGCATCCAGCTAAGTGTACTCTTCCAACATGAGGATCGATATTGTGTCATGTTGTATTTCTAGCTGGTCTAACCACACATTGGTCGGCATCATGGCTCCATAGACAGCAGCTGTTCCCACAGGACCAAAGCACAGATTGATTCAGGACATTTCAGTTGAAACACAGGAAATTACATGTTTTCAGACATTTTTGTCAAAATAAATGTTATTTTCTTCATGCTTCATGCACTACATGGTACACAATAATTACCCACACTGTTGGGCTCTAAATGAATACTTTATTTCTATCTTTTTATCCCAGCAAAGCAGTGTTTCAGTCTTGTGAAAGAGAGAAAAACAGGCATTTCTTTTAGAGGCAGCAATCAAATCTTAATCATAATCACCTGTTGGTCGGCAAACAGAAAGGAAAAGAAATGATGTTGATCACAGCGCTCCAGAAAATAGAACCACCAGGATATCCAGGGGGGTGGGAACAAACATTAAATACAATACAACCTGATAAACACATGCTCATTTAATAAGAACGGTGGTAATCAAATAGCTGTTGGGGTGTGATAGACGCCCCCTCAATGATATTCTCTCCCACACACACCATCGTCCTATGAGTACAGAGACCTGATTGGATGGGAGTTGTGTGATTGCCTCCCTGTTAACCTTTTGTATAGAAGTCTTCTTGGTCTCTAAATGTAAAATCCATCCAATGACCTCCACCTGTTTGTAATTGTCAGTCTCTGACGTGTTTAACGTTGTATCATGTGTATTTATTTTCCTGCTGTTTCTACTTTCTACTGTGATCGCCATCTTGTGGAGTTTCATTGTCTCCTGTTGGCTGACCAGCAGGTGATAATGATTTCAGCTGATTCCTGCCGCTACAAGAATTCAGTTTTTTTTCTCGTTCACACTTGTCTGAATAAGATCTTTACAGAGCGAAAACATTTCCTTTACAAAGTAAAAGCCTGGATGAGTGCACACTGCTGATACATACATTCAGAAATGACAAAGAAACATTGACGCCAGCGTTCAGACCCTTCGATCGTCATTGAGACGTTTCGACATCTTGATTGTAACACACCTGCGGTCAATTCAGCTGATTGGACATGATTTGGAAAAGGCACACACACACACACACCTTTCTAAATAAGGAGCATGTACCTCCCAAGTGTGTGGGATTTATGATAATAATAAACATGTCATATATGCCACCTTATCTGGTTCCATGATTCTAACAGTTAGATTTGACTTTATCTTGTTTGGGTATTTAACATTGTACTGTGGAAAAAATAATCTTTATATTTAAACACTTATATGTGAAGGGACTCTCATTTAATTGAGTTTGCTTTGTAGTTTTGGACTCAGTTTAATACTAAAACCTGCCACAGGAACTCTGCTCATAGTGGCCGCGAGATGGCGC
The DNA here is from genome assembly GCF_949748355.1 of Melanostigma gelatinosum. Taxonomy (NCBI): domain Eukaryota; kingdom Metazoa; phylum Chordata; class Actinopteri; order Perciformes; family Zoarcidae; genus Melanostigma; species Melanostigma gelatinosum. The sequence goes on from NC_136640.1 coordinate 22,081,904, forward strand.
TGTTAGGTGTTTGACCTCAGTCCGCCTGAGAACCAGATGTAAGAAAAAGTGATGAACTGTCATCAGGGAGGAAGCTGCTCATTTTCCATTGTGAAGAAGAAGAAGAGCGGGAGGGGGCGTTTGATTGCCCCCTCCCCCCATCACCGTCCGGCCGCAGTGCTCCACGTATAGGCCGATGTGCCGTTTCCTCCATTAGTGTCGGCTATTGTTAAACCAATTACAGAGGTGTTGATGGCCGATGGAGGGCCCATTGGGATGAGAAGCGGCCCGCAGGGAGAGGAGATGGGATGGCGAAATGTGTGTTGGGGGCCTTGAAGGCGCATTAAGCCCAACCAGGGTTGAAATAAATGAATCAGGTTCAAAGAGCGTCCACCTGAAGAAATAAACTCTCTATAGATTCGGTGGAAATCGGTGCAGATGGCGTCCAGCGGAGCTGCTGGAAATCCACCCAAACCGTGAGAATCCAGCTGTTTCTTTTTCCAGAGCAAATGATGCCAAGTTGGAAATTGAATGTTTCAGATTTCCCAATGGCACCTGAAGGCAACATTATAGATAAAATAAGTAAAATTGCTAATATCCAACATGTGGATCACCACCCAAATCTACGGCCTACTAAACTGACGTCCGATTGTAGTGAATTCTATTGTTTATTCTCTTGAAAACACATACATTTGATCTTAACATGTGTTGTATTGTTCCCTTTTATTATTATGATCACAAGCTGGAGGGCACAGTTTTAATCCTTCTTCTTTATCGACAACTGCTGCAGGTATCACCGTCCAGATGGGAGAGGCTCACCTCTGCTTAATTACATCATTACAGACGCCGAGGTGTTACGCTCGCTCCACGGGTTAATCGACCCGACAGCGCTTTGCAAACAGCCGATAATCGCCGAGTCTTTACAGGTGATGGCCGCGCAGAGAGTCTGACTGACGACATGTATATTTATAGGAGCTGACACATGACGACTCGAACACGTTGGTGGTAAATAGGAAGATAAACCCGTCACTGTGCTTGATTATTAAAGGGATATAATCACCAGTGCAAGGGTCGGAGCTCCATCATATCATACAACTTTACACATATATATATGGCGATGGTAACTCTTATTTTTGATGTATTCGTGCGCGCTCACGCGCCTTCCTGTCATTCCTTATTTCCTCGCGGTCTTTTCTTCTTAATCCCGTGGACCTCCCGCCTGCGCATCAATTACATCTCCATTGACTGGCCATTAGGCAGAGGCATTGACATTCACGGCCTCCGTCTGCAGCGAGGCCGATGTGTATTCCCCTCCGACCACAGGAGTCCGGCCTTACACCCGGATTACAGTATTTATTGTGTTGCTCCGTGGCGGTGGGTCGCGAATGCCTCTTTTGGAAGAATAAATGGAAAAATAAAGCATCTCTCAACATTTCACAGAGGAGCCACGTTTACATGCACGCCAGCGTTAAAAGTAGAAACATGTCTGTACCTTTACGTTTTGATTGAGTTTACTCCACCTTGTGTTGCAGTAAATGTGGGCAGAGTTTAAATGTTTGAATCAGCGTGGGGAGGTTTATCAGTGTGGTGGATTTTCTTTGTGGTGGGGCTCCTGATTAGGATCTCTGATGGTCTGCTCTCTTCTATTGATATTCCAATAGTTCGTCAAATTCGTTCGTGATTTTGTTCATGACTATATTTGACGACCAAAAATGAATTACATTAATTTATTTGACCTTTATTTAACCATATAACTCAATTGAAGGTTCATATCTCCAGAGACGCGATAGTCGAGAGAATTAACGAGTTGTAACACCCCTGCCCCCCCCCCCCCCCCACACACACACAAACACACAGACAGACAGATATGTCACAAAACAGAGTCCCAACTCTAATAAACGTATTTCGACATGTTGACCTGTTGTGTTTTTTTGTGCAAAATCGAATTAAATATTCTGTTGATCAAGTGGTATAATAATAATAATTGTATTTGATCCATAAACGCTGCAGAAAAGTTATTCAAGAAAACGAATATTTTGAATTTGTCTTCACTTCAAAGGAGCCGACATGATTGCATTGTTGGGGGCTTTTTCCCATCTATTTTTAGAACAGACGCATTTATTCAAACCTGTTTGATCCGTCACTGAAGAGCATATTACCACTATTAAGACCTCACGTCACCGCTCAACGCATATAATAGATATGTATATAAATCCACTCAGACACTGAAGGATTACTGTACAGTCGTTCGTCCGGGTGGCCCCCGTTGCAGCCGCCGGCCAATATACAGCACGCCAGGGGGCCACATCGGCCTTTTTGCCGGGGCCTTTCCTGGTATTCAAATGTCAGGAGCGGGGCGGGACCCGCCGGCACCTTATAAGAGGAGGACTTCCAGGTTCCTCTACTGTATTTGCGCGCTGCACCTCCGCCTGACACACGCTGCGTTCCGAGGGCCCCGGAGGACAGAGAGAGAGAAAAACGGGCCAGAAGAAGTCAACATCTGCTGAGCCATAACACGAATAAGGTTATGAAACAATGGACGACTGACAAATAAGAAATATTGACTTTTCTATTCCCAGGAGCAGAACGTCACTTCGTCATCTTGTTTGTTGTTTCTTAGCTCTTTTTTTGGGGGCTCTACATATTTTCTCCCTCTTTCTTGGCAAAGGGGAGACAACATTCTGCTTTTCCTTTTTTTTGGTTTTTCAACAACTAACAACTTTGCGACGGATTGTATATTTATTTTTGATCATTTTTCAAACAATCCGGTCATAGATCAGTCTTTCTCCTCCAAAGACTTGTGTTGGGGATGTTGAGCTCCGTGAAGATGGAAGCACATGATCTACCAGAGTGGAATACTTTCTACAGCGAGGCCAGCGAGGTAAAGACACGCTCACTAAAAAGCAGCAATAATAATACAACATTAAATACAATAAACCACTGCTGTTTTATTTACTGCTGTTGTTAGGAGTGGTCGAATGTAACGGGCTTTCTTGGCAGTGAAATAGAGAAGACAAAATATTCTTTGCGCAGTAATTCGTCCGAAAATATCACCTGTAATCCTGATTTGATGATAAACTATAAAATAATAATATAAAGATTTTACATTCACTTCTTAAACTCCCATGGAAAATATTGTAGGAATACCATAAGTAAAGTAGCGTTGAGTATAATACAAGTGTAATTGAAGGCGCACTTTATATTTTTACAGTAACAACAACCATCAGGAGAAATATCTCTTAAATAAGTATCAACAAATATATTGTTCTCCTTTAAAATGAATCCCAATAGTAACATTATTATAACATGATTGAAAACTGTTTAAAAAACCCCAGCAATAATACATGTATTAAATATATTTATTGATACCTAATATATATATCATTATAAATATTCCGGTTCTTAGTTGCTAACTCGATGACATTTTTAAAAAAGTGATTTGCTCATCAATAGACTTTCTTCCTTTGTGCCCACGCAGCCGCTGAAGTGTTGCGACGATTCAGGTGTAAATGTTACGAGACCTTTTTTCTCTTCTCCCCCCTCACTAATTCAATTAGGGTTAATTCCATCAGCAGCTTCAGCTCTCACCTCGACCTGATGGAATTAAAGAGTCTGATCATATTTAACCAGAGATCAGTAAGCGGGCCGCGATCCCTTTATGGCCTCCGAAGAGTTTTATCAAATATTTTTAACCTCTCGTCAAAAGGCTTTTTAGAAATTTCACCAACAAAAAAAATACAACACGGAATTATTCCTCTTTGTCCAAAAAAAAGGACAACAGAAAATAATTAAATTGAAAAAAGTTGAGCTTAAAAAGAGAAGATTTAGTTGTCTTGTGTATTTTTCCGCGGAAGCAGAGGAGGAGGCCGTCTGGTCTGAAGCGAGAGGCACCATGACGCGCTTTTTACGCATTTTTCAGGTTAACATCGCCGTGTGAAATCCATGTCCTCTCGCGCACTGAGGGCTTCATTGTGCATTGATAAGGAGTCCCTTTTCGAGTCAACCCGCTTTACCCTCCCGTTTAGACATTCCCTTTAGCCGCTCTTTTATCAATACCAGTTTAATAGATAAGAGTTTATTATATCTGTTTTCTAAACGTTAAAAAATATATATATTTATTGTTGCTGCATGATAGCCAACTGTGTGTTTTTTTTGTGAATAACCAGATGTTCCTCTTTTCCTCCAGATGTATTCCTCTGCCAGCACCATGAACTCTGGTCTGGGCTCCATGGGCTCCATGGGCATCAACAGCTACATCAACTTGAACCCAGCCACCGCCTCCCCTGCGGGTATGAACATGGCGTACCCAAGCTCCAGCCTCAGCAACTCCCCCTTGGCCTCCATGGGCTCCGGGCCCGGCCACATGTCCCTCTCCCCGGTGGCCTCGTCCCTTGGCTCGGGCCCTCTGACCCAGATGGGCCCCGCCGCTCCAGGTTCCCTGGGCTCCCTGACCCACTACCAGAACATGGGCCAGTCCATGAGCCAGCTAGGGTACTCCTCCACCGCGCCCCTGAGCCGCACAGGACCCAAGGAGATGCCCCCGAAGCCCTACCGGCGCTCCCTGACCCACGCCAAGCCACCGTACTCCTACATCTCCCTCATCACCATGGCGATCCAGCAGAGCGGCAGCAAGATGCTCACCCTGAACGAGATCTACCAGTGGATCATGGAGCTGTTCCCCTACTACCGTGAGAACCAGCAGCGCTGGCAGAACTCCATCCGCCACTCGCTCTCCTTCAACGACTGCTTCGTGAAGGTGGCGCGCTCGCCGGACAAGCCGGGCAAGGGCTCCTACTGGACCCTGCACCCGCAGTCCGGCAACATGTTCGAGAACGGCTGCTACCTGAGGCGCCAGAAGCGCTTCAAGATCGAGGAGAAGCTGGCGAAGAAGGCGGGCAAGAGCCAGGAGGGGGGCTCGGGGAAAGGGGGCCACGGTGGCGATCACCTGGTGGAGGACCACAGCCCCGCGGGAGGATCGGAGGGAGCCGACTCCGCCCACTCGGACAACTCCCACCCAGGCTCCTCGGACGACCATCCGCATCCCCGTAACTCTCTGGTTCCGATGGACTGCCCTCCGCTGTCCTCCTCACACCTCCACAGCCCGCCCGTCTCCCTGCCTCCGTCCTCCGTCTCGTCTTCCCTGTCCCTCTCGGCCGCCACCTCCTCCAGCCCGCTCCTCCACTCCCAGTCTTTAGTGGGCGGCGCCCACCTCCTGCCCAGCGCCATGCAGCAGCACATGGACCTACAGAGCGACGCCCTCAAGTCCCTGGACCCCCACTACAACTTCAACCACCCCTTCTCCATCACCAACCTCATGTCCAACGAGCAGAAGATGGACCTCAAGTCCTACCAGGACCAGGTGATGGCCTACAACAGCTACGCCAGCGGCTCTCCCGTGGGGGCCAAGCAGATCTACGACAGCCAGGGGCCGGCCACCATGGACTCAGGCGCTTACTACCAAACTCTGTACAGCCGCTCGGTGCTCAACGCTTCCTAATATGGACACCCCCCCCCCCCCACCCCCCTATAACCCCCCCACACACACACACACACACACACACACCTGTCTCTAAAGGCAAGCCAAGATGGAGACTTCTTTTCCTCTCCTGCCTTTTCTAAAATGGACACCCCAGCTCTCTTTATCTTCCTCTTTCTCTCCCTCTCTGGCTCACGTCCAGAGGCCTCAGCAGAGACTTGCATCTAAAATGGCTGCCGTGTTTGAAGGACCAAAGGACAGTTTTTTTAGTTTTTGCTTTACCAACTCTGAAGAACCTGCAAACCGGTTGGTTACACGGAGGACTGAAAAAGTTTCAATGAAGACGTCCGACTGGTGTGTGTGTGTGTGTGTGTGTGTGTGTGTGTGTGTGAGTCAACACAGGAGTCAGACTCTGTCTTGGTGAAATTGGCTTTGTACAAATTGTAAATAGAGGTAATGCGGGGAGGGGGAAAAAATAAGAATATTTGCATTTATTTATGAAGGGAATACATTTTAATATATCTTGTATAGCGCTCTGTTGACCAGTTACAACCCAAATGTGAGAGGTTTTCTTTTTCTAATCGGGAGACGGAGGGACGCCGGGCGAGTTTTGAGAGGTTACTGCTTCAGGCAGGTGTTACTGCAGTGGGAGACCTTTATATGTTGTGCGTTACGACATTTCACACCACGTCCATCATTTCCGTCACATCAGGCATTCGTCAATGTAAATGTAGCTGATGAAATCTGTACTTGTTTTTTTTTGGTTGATATGAAGAAAGGGGAAAAAAGAAGCGCCATTTTGTCCTCGCTGGAGCTCGGAGGAAACTAAAGTCATCCTCTGCGGCCGGAAGGAACGAGGCAAAGCAACTGTGGTAAAAACGATTTAAAAAAAACAAAAACATGTTGTGTTTATGTTTTTTGTTACAGGAGCATTAAAACCAGATGCTTTCTCGACAGACTGTCACATTTAGAATCAGAGATAGCCGATGCTGCGCGTGGGGGAGCTCAGTCAGTTACTAAAAACAGGAGGGGGGGGGGGAGAGATGCACTATGGGAGGATTTACATACAGTACTTTGCACTATGGAGCTCCTGATGGCCAGGTGGGCTGATAGTGTGTGCGTTTACAACAATACTTAGGAGCGCCCCCCCTCACAATGTCAATGCGTCGGCTCAATGGGATCAGTGTAACAATGTCAGCGAGTGTCAAATGACCGTCGCGGTTCTGAAAAAAGTGCCTTTTTCTTCAAATGACTACTGATCTGATAGGAGGTCAATGTATCGACGATCTATTGAAGGACTATTCAGAGGACACAGAAGGTTCAGGTCACACGGTGTCCTTTTTGTGGAGCATATTTTAAGTTTCAAAGAGAATTGTCTTATTTAAGCTGCGTTGCTTTTCAAACTTTGAAAGTGTGCTGATATAATATATTGTTGTTGTTTTTTGTCGTCGTTTTCTGTTGGTTGTAAATGTGATTGAAATGATTCATGTTTCATTTTTCTTATTAAAAAGGCAAAAAATGTGGGGAGAAACGGCGCGTTTGTTTTTTCTTTTTACGTCAGCGATAACGCAGGAAGTGTTTGTCGTTGGCGAGGACGGCACTGAAAGCTGCTTCGCCGATGCATTCGGAGTCGACGTCTGTGGCTTTTTTCAAAAGCGTAATTTGTTTCCGAGCACTTTCCAAGTAGTACTGAAGTAAGTCTTTAAAAATATTCAAATCAAAAATTACATTTTTTTATTATATATTTAAAAATCTCACTGAATGCAAGGTTTCGTCATTTCCTGTATTAAAATCTTTTTATATTTATTTTAATCTCGCTGAACGCAAGGTTTTGTCATTTTCCAGAAAAATAATGCAGCAAATTCTTTTTTTCTAAAAGTCTAATAAAGAATTTGGTTCCTGGATCAGATAGCGTCATGCTGACGGGGAACTCGATGACTCGTCAATCAATCAATCGCAACTCCATTTCCCTCACCCGCGTGGCGAGGCGCTGCTGCAGGAATAGCAGCGTCTTGTTGAAACAGCTCCTGACCAAATGACTGTGGTGTGTGACATGTCGGACTGGTAGACTAAACACGGCCGGATCACACTGAGAGCCTCAAACAGACTTCTGCACATGCAGGGACCATTGGCCCCGGGGGCGACACACACACACACACACACACACACACACACACACACACACACACACAGTGAGACCCGGACCCCACCGAAGACCCGGACCCCACCGAAAACTACTGACCTGCTCCTGAACCCTCCGTACATAGACATCAACAGAACAAAAACAGGGCAGAAGCAGATTGTTTAATTTCATTGTGCCTGATCGGACCAATCAGATCCTTTTCTATTCATCTCAAACTGTAAACATGGAGCACATCACTTCCTGTACGCATAAGAGCAGCTTTAGTACGGGAACCTGCTGGATAACATCAAGAGAATAAGTCAGGATTGATGCTCATGAAAATATGTTGTTCTACATGCTCATGGTTCCATCTCTTTCCATCTGCAGAACGATAACAAGTGACGTTATTGATCTTGGTTCCGGCAGCTGCCCGTCCCTGGCCTCCGGCCCTGTCGCCGGGCGTCGCGTCTGCCCGTCTGTCTGCCTGCTCAACCCCAGCCTCCGCTGTTTGTCAGAGTCGTCACGTATTCGCCGCGGCCCGTTCTTCTCTGTCACAGCAACCGCGAGCCCGAGGCTTAAAGAGACTGCAGCAGCACGCACGCACATATGTATGCTAAAGCAGTAAGTGTCACTGTTTGACTTCAGAGAGTCACGATGCTGAAGAGCACATAACGATCCCGGCTGCTCCACAAAAATCCAGCATTTTTCACCCTTTTTGTTTTTTTTGCGATACATCATCAACATGTGGGTCTCTAAATGAGCACCACACACACCTTAAAGAAATGGCCACTGGTCTGTCGTCTGACGGGGAATGTAAAGGGAGTTTGTCACCTTGCATACACAATAGTCCCTTTAGAGCAGTTGGCTTGATAAGAGAGGCAAGCGCCCGCCTGATACGGTCTCCACAGCTACAACACACACACACACACACACACACACACACACACACACCCACACACACACTAGGCCACCCCAGGTATGACTAACCTAGCCGACTCTGAAATGTCACTCAGATACGTCCCCTTGCAGTAATCAGGTGACCGCGCTGATTCAGTCCGGGCTTCTCATGAAGAAAAAGCTGATTAGAGTCTATCCGCAGATAACATACTGTGGCTTGAGGTTTCGAGGGAGCAGTTAAGAGTGGAAAGATTTCTGGCAACAAAAGGGAGAAAGAAAAAAAAAAGATTTGTGTGACCCTTACATTTGTAACCTCTCGGTTGTAATCTGTAACTCTCAGCTGACCCAGTTTCCAAACGCGAGACTCTTAGAAAAATAGATAGCGGCTGCTGATAACAGTCTGGATGTCACAAATGGCCATAATTGCCTCACCTGAAGAAGTTTCTGTGATTTGCGTATTATGCACACAAATGGTGTGACTGTTTTGTGCAACAATCACGTATCGCAGCATCTAAAGTTACCCTGAAGGTGTAAAAATGCTTTTGGAAAATGGAAATTTGGCTCAAGATCGCAGGACAAAGGTTACTTTGCATGGCAGCGATAATAAAAATAGAAAACCAGCCACCAGATTGTAATATATGTGACTATTTCACCAACTGTCGTGAGATTGGGCTGAAATATTGCACTGCTGTTCAATTCATAAAATATTATATCATGATGAAACTTGCAAATTGCATCCCGAGTAAAATAGTCAAACACGGAGAAAACAGCATGAATAACTCTAACATGCACGTAGACACGCGTTATTTTGGCCCTCTCCATGAAACCCATACGATTTGCTGCAGCACTCTGACGGCACAAGAAGACCAGAGAGTCCAGGAGAGAGACGACTGGAGAGTCAGGAGATACTGCGCGGTGGACTTCGAATAGTGTGGCAGTGTACTGTGGTGTACTGCACTGTGTACTCTAAAGATTAAGTGACAAAGTATGCTGTCTGTCCATGTCCTCCAGAACAACACGTGCGTCTTTTCCATTGGCAGCACTTTGAGTGACGTCTGGTGACTTCGAGGCACAAAAATGACTTGATGAGGGTTTGAGAAAGGAAACGTTAATCGAGGGTCTGCGTCGTTACATTGCAAGTGATTCCTGCGGATACTGGGCCGCAGTACTGGCACAGGTTCTCTAAGCTGTGGTGAATGGAAGCAAACCTGACCAGTAAACACCTCCAATATCTCTCACTCGGCGTAAATTCACGTATTCGATCTGTATTTAATCATTTACGTAATCCCCAGGATTGAAAAAAAGCCGGTATGTTGATTTTTACATATATGAGGAACACGCATGTCTGATTTTGTAATTAGCCAAAATAACACGCTCATTTTTACAGTGATGTTGTCTTTTCTGGCCGGCTCATTGGACGACAGAGGAAGTTTAGACACATAACACAGTTTTTGTGTGAGAGACATAGATAAGATCTTATCTATGTCTTCCCATGGGAAGACGCGACAGTTTGTGTCGCGTTTTGCATAATTAGCGACCGATGTCTGACAGAAGCTTTTAAAGCGAGTCCGTGCGTGGGAGAGGCTGCTGTCATTCCCAGTAAGTCTGTCTCCTGAGGTGCAACAGTCCTGAGGTGCAACAGTCTGTCAGCTCTTCCTGTTGAACACCTGATGACAGCCGCCCTCGGGGCCTGGTGACAGCAGAAGCCAGCGTGGAGCCTGCACAAAGAGCGCCTGTGCTCAAATTAAAGAGTTTCACGCAAAAAAGTAAGATGTATTTTGTGCTGCTGCTGCTATAGTTTACATCTAACCCACATTTAATCATATTCTAGCTACTCTGCAATACTTTAAAACGCTGCGCCGAACACACTCCAACTGTGTTCAAGCAAACAGATATTCCAGAAACTAACCGTGCACGAATGTAGACAAAAGAAAACAAAAAGAACGTCTGTTAACAAAGTGACATGTGTGCGTTTCAATGTGCAGCAGTGTTCTATTCAACAGGTGTCTGATTGACACGCTTAAACAAGCACGCACTGAAAGAAAGAAAGGAGAGAAAGAGGGTGGTGCGTGTTTTCAAGATGTGCCATGCAAACGACGCTGTGCATCCTGGATCCTGTTAGGTGGATGAACTGTTTGCACTTGTTATTGCCTGAGGAGAGGGAGGGAATGAAGGGAGAGAGAGAGAGAGAGCGAGAGAGAGAGAGAGAGAGAGAGAGAGAGAGAGAGAGAGAGAGAAGGGCGCACTTACAGTTCAGGATATACTCTCCACTTTTTGACAAGTGATCTCACCGCAAATTTGCATTTGGAAGGAAAGTCTGTTATTCACATAGGAAGTCTTAGTAGGCTCTGATATATTTGGGTATTTGGTTGTAATGAGTCACATTCAGCTCAAAAGACCGTAAGAATGAAATCATATTAAAAAAAACATAACGTGTCAGATTAGCGATGATGCCATAGAATGTTTGAGGGTTTTTGTCATAGAAAATGCTGCAAATTAAGAGAGTCAGAAAGAGCAGTCACTAATAAACAGGGAGGCAATTTGGTGGTTAACCAGGCAGACAGTCAGAAAGACCCAAAGCTGTAAAGGGGCAGTCAGGCAGACAATGAGCAGATCATAAAGAAGACGACAAAGAAGAAGAGACAGTTCATAAGTCTGTCAGACAGTCAGAGGGCCTGATCTCACAACAAAGATACTTCTATGTTCCAACATGATGTGGAAGTTTTTCAGAAAAGTTAAATGTGACGACTTGACAATTTGAAATCATTTGTAAGTCCAGCCTCTCGAATGTGAGCATTTGCAGTTTTTAATCTGCTTTATGTAATATGTTAACATGATTCGTTCAAAGTCAGACATTCTTTACATTTTCTTTTTTTTTCATAAGGGAAACAATTAATTGAGAAAATAAGCATCGTTGAATCAAACGATGATTTTCAAAAGGGAGTAGGGACTTGAAAAAGTGTCTCTAACACAAATATTATTTGTCTTACAAAGTCATCTGTATAGGATAAGTAATACACTTCAGCAATATTGTATTGAATGTGAATTCTCCTGTTTGTTTTTACTTTTTTTGTTGTTTTTGTTGAAATGAAATGCCAAAGTTGCAGATTTCATTACTCTTTGTAAATAAACAGAAACATGTTGGCATATACTGTAGCATTACCGTAAAACCCAGTTATTCTACTGTCGCATACTGTAATACAATATACAATAAAATACTGTGAAAGTAAATGACAGTAGCTGCACTGTAAAATAACAGTAAAATACTCTCCAGACAGTATTTCACTGTTATTTTACGGTGAAATTGTTTAGAGTGCGCACAGACAGTCACATGGACAAAAAGCTGTGGATGGATCTAAAAGGCAGGGACACAAGTAGAGCAACAGCTAGTAAAAAAAGGCAGAGAGACAGTCAGTTAGCATGTCATTCAGACAGACAGACTGAGCGCCACTGGCCAGCAGAGGCACAGATAAGCTGTTGGACTTTGCTCTGTCGGCCGTGGGTGTTGCAAAGAGACCCGAGATAAAAAACGCTGGCCTGAGAGACGAACACAGAGGAGGCGGCTGATTGCATTTAACCTGATGGGGGGGGGGGGGGGGGGGGGGGCACACACACAGTATCGATCAAAACAGGTCCAGCGACTCAGGGACAATCATGGCAGAAACAAGACAGTCAAACAGCAGGCTAAAAGTCAGAAGAGCAGCTTTCTAAAAAGGTGGCTGGTCCTAATCCCTGTCTCACTGGCTGAGATGATGCTCTTTCCTTGATCCACAAATTCCTGATCCAACTCAAATAACTAAGTAAACTGTACATTTGCAAAATGTTTTCCTTCTTCCGGTTTTATTTTTTGTCATCATTTCGGATTTGTCTTCGCTGCATCCCGCATCTGTTTGCACTGACCTAGTTCCCCTTCAAGTGTCAATAAAGTTTCCCCCTTATCTTATCTTAATTTGTGCGAGTAACATTGTCTCTGTTATGATTACACACAAGAGCACCTGCCAGGTTTGTCAGGTCCACTTTGTAGCGCTGCGGATTTCAAAATAAAAGATGTGTATTACATTGTTTCGGTACAGTTTCTGCTCACAGGGTTAGCCTCAGGTGATAAGAATCCAAGATTAATACACTGGCTGTGTTCTGGGACAGACTCCTGTTTCTCCTCTGGGCTCAGGATGTTTGGATATGCAGTGGATGAATAATATCCTCAGGACTTGTGTCTCGCAGGGAGCCTCGGGTTGGATTTTATAATGTTGGGCGCTGAGCTCAGCGAGTAGCGAGCCAAGAGAAGACCCCCACATGGCTCGTTTGTATCACTCGAATAAACCTTGATACGCAATAATCGCCTTCACTTCCCAGACCTGTGATGTGACACGGCCCATCTAAATGATAGAGTCCTTCAATATACGAGTTGACGCCGTGAATCAAGCAACACACCTTAAACCCCCTCAACTTGGAATATTCTTACGTGGAGAAAAATGTTGAAGAGCATCATTATCGCGACACCTATGCACACACACACACACAGTTGCGGTCCGTCAATGTGGACACACATTCACCTACACACTGCTAAAAGAATGCGGCCACACGAGGCGCAGTCCAACTCTGAATTTGGTCTGAGCGATCGTATCTCAGTGTACCCTCGATGAATCTTGGGTGCATTCACACCTGAGCTGTCCACTTGTGATCGGATCACCTGAAACGCATGATAATGCCCGGCTTGAACTTTGTGACAGCTGGCGGCAGTGTGGGCGCGTTTCATTAACCCCCAGCTAGCCACAAATGTCATGCTTTCAGACAAAGAAAAGAAGAGTTACTGGCCCTGTTTTGGTGGACGCCCTCTCTCTCCATAGCCGCTTTCAATTTGAACAAACCAAGAACTGAGCTGTGACAGTGTCAGGACAGTGCGAGGAGACATAAAATGTCCACAAGTGTGATGAGACCTTCAGGAATGTTCGCCAACATCTGGAGAGCATGTGTCGGGTCAAACACACAGCGAAAGGGTGTGTGTGTGAGAGCTACTGGCTAGACTTTAAGACAACACTACTTGAATTGACATGACAGCCACTACTGTCCGCTGCCTGTAAATCACAGACATTAGGACACACACAGACACACATATACGAGGCATAAAGACACACTGAGCATGTCGGAGGCTGTTTGTCTCCATCTCGGAGATGGATGAAGACGAGGTGTCCACCCTTTGCCAAATGACAGGATGTGATGGAGCGATGTGTCAGACCGCTGTGTTGTGTCTGGCTCCGGTCCGACATCCAAACCGGACTTTACAGTGGAGGTTCCGTGCCGACCGGCTGAGAATTCTCAGCTTGAAACAAGTCGGATTTCTCCCTCGAGTCAGATGTCATTTTATTTGTTCAGTTTTCATGTTTGTTGTTTTTATCCACATGTCAGAGCACAAGTTGTGTAAAAAATGGGAGTTTGCCAGGTTGCCTTGGTTTGTAAAAACTGATTCCGAAGAACAGAAGAAGAAACAAGCATCAGGAGGGCAAGTCTGAGGTTTGGAACAAATTCAATAACTTTTTTTGGGCTTAATTAAAATAAAAAATGTTTGTGATGCACGGAACATTCAGAGTCCTTTATAAATCAATCAACACAATAACAAAGTTAAAAAGATTTTGGGTCCAAAAGCAGCTCAAACGCTCCTCTGATGATGCGGGGCAACATTTTATGATTCCCAAAATTGACACAGCATTTACAACTAGAAAATGCATTTCCTGCTGAAAATGCGTTTGGTACAGGCGAAAGCTGCTGAAAGCTGAAATGAATCTGAAAAACATTGCTGAAAATAGATATCCAATTTTTAAAAAATTGCAAAAAGCTTAATAATTCAAAAAGTTGAAAGATTACAAATATGAAGTTATATCACCCCTCTCCTGAAAGAGCTGAATATTTTGATATTTGAACAGTTTCTGTAGCTTAAAAGAATTCCAGCGGTAGTGATATTTGTTGTAGTAGTAGTAGAAGTTGTAGTAGAAGTATTATTAGCAGTACAAGTATTAGTAGCATTTGAATAAGTACTAGCTGTAGCAGTAGTGATATTTGTAGTAGCAGTAGTAGTAGAAGTTGTAGTCGAAGTATTAGTAATTGGAAGAAGTAGTAGAAGTAGTAGTATCAGCAGTCGTAGTAATAGCTGTTGTAGTGGTCGTAGTATTTTATACAACAGTAGTAGTAGTATTATAAGTAGTAGTAGTAGTAGTAATAGTAAAGTCCGTTTTTGAAGTAGCAGTAGTAGTAGTACTAGTAACAGTCATACTAATAGCTGTAGTAGTATTAGTACTGGTTATTAGTACTGGTAGTAGCAGGAATAGCAGTATTAGCAGTTGTGGTATAAGTAATAATAGTAGTGGTAGTAATAGCAGTAGTGGTAGTAATAATATTTATGGTAGCAGTAATAGCAGTAGCAGTAGTAGTAATAGTAGCAACAGCAAACATTTAAGTAGTAGTAGTAGTAGTAATACTAGAAATATTAGCAGTAGTAGTAGTTGTCACAGTATTAGTAAGAGCATTCATTATTTCAACAAAAACGTTTACATACAGTTAATCCATGGGGCTTTTATTTTGAAAAGGTGGGACTGGGTGGGGGAGGGAGGGGGAGAGGAGACATAATCATCATGTTTGACACATAAACAGAGGTTAGTAAATGACAGGCTTCATCACAAGCAGTTCAGTTAGAATTCACTCTCTGGGGCTTTTATTTTGAAATGGGGTGTGGGGTGTGGGGGAGAAGGGGAGCGGAGACAGAATCATAATGTTAGATAAACACAAACCGGTTATTAAATGACAGGCTTATCACAAGCATTTCAGTTACGATTCATTCTGTGGGGCTTTTATTTTAAAATGGTGTGTGTGTGGGGGGGGAGGGGGGCTGGAGGAGGGGGGAAATACCTCTAAAGATCCGTAAGACCTGAATGACTGTATGAGACACACAGAGAGGGAGAGGGAGAGGAGTGTATGTGCGCGTGTGTCTGTGAGTCTGTGTGTTTATCAACATCACTAATTGGCTCAATCGCAAACACCTGTGTGCCTGAAGCCATTTCATGGAGATAAAACAGGGAAACACCTCACAAACAAATCATCAAAACTCCCATAACCGTAGCTCCTATTGCTCCGATATTAATAATTGAGAGGAAGAATGAGTTGAAGAACAGATCCTGTAAAAATTGTGTCTGTAGTGTAAAACATGTGGCTTAACTGGCGATCTGTGTTCTGTGGAAGATGTTTTTGAAGCAAAATCTAACATTGGTCTCTATGGAGCAGAAAGTTGGTTTTCCTCTCAATTAACGGCTTCCGTGTCAAATGTGGAAATCTGTGGGATTCCACAGTAATTTTTCTACGAAAGGACAATATTAGCTACTTCTACATCCAGAAATTATGCATGAAGAGTGAAGATTGTGGACACAGTGGCAAAACACAAATGTTTTTTTCACAACAATCTCAAGCTGCTCTTCACTCTAGCGGTGACATCACGCACTCTAAGCTGCACAATACACACCCATTATAAAGACAGAAAAGGGCTGAAAAATCATAAAAGTTAAATTGCTGCAGTTCAAAAAGTTAAAAAGATATCAAAAAGCTGAATCATGTTGGCAATAGTGAAGTGTTTTCTCAAAATTTGAAAGTTGAAATGGTGTCTGGAGCTGAAAGTATGAGGAAGTTGAAGGATTTGAAAGTTGAAGAAGTTTAAGAGGATTTGAAAATATTCTCCATAGAGATCCCATTGAAAATATAAAGCTTAATAATTCAAAAAGTTTAAAGGTTAGATATAGAAAAAGTCATAGCAGAGATGAGCTGAAGGAGCTGAACATTTTGATAGTTTAACGGTTTCTGTAGCTTAAACAATGAAGAAAAAGAGTTGCAACGAAAAATGGGGGGGACGGAAGAAATAGTCGAATAAAGAAACAGGATATTGTTGGAATGCTTAACAGCATTCCAACAATAAGCGTTTATCTTCTCAACTAAACCAACTATAAATAAAACTTGGCTCGACTTGATCTGCGAGGAAGCAGCAGATTGGCAAGGAGGACGGCCATGACTTGACAAATATCCTCACGACACTGATTATTTGCTGCAAATATTTGCTGCGAATCAGAGGATTAATCTTTGTTTACAGCGCAGAAAATCTCTGATTGTTTAATATTCTATCAGCTGAATAGCATATTTGCTTTGAGTGACTTTTCATCTGTGTATCATACAGTCGAGAAGCGAAGGAACTGATGGCCCAGAGGCTGGCAGCGCAGCTTGCCTTCAACAGACGGAAGGGAGAAAAATATGACTTTTCAGTGACAGATACAACACACACACACGCATCAGTGTTTTCACGACTTGTGGGGACATTATGTTGACTTACCCCTAACCCAAACCATAACCGCTACCAGCCTAACCTTAACCGAACCCAAACCTAATCTTGACCTAACCTTACACCAAGTCTTCACTTTAAAATACAATGATGTATGTCCCCAAAAGGAAGGCAAGTCCCCACAATGTGAGAGTGTAATCAGATTTATGTCCCCACAAGACAGGTAAAACACACCCACACACACACACACACACATCAGTAAAACACATTAATAACTAACTAACATATCATACAGTATACAGGTGCATAACAGTGTACACAAACACAAATATGACAACACACACACACACACTCATTATGCCTTGCACTATGAGTCATCAGAGGTGTGCATGTTAAAGGGACCCCACCCATTACCGGTTTCCTGCTAGGAACGGATGCTTGCCAGCATGTCGTCGCTGTCGGGCGGAAACCTCGTAAGTTGAAAACTATTTTTTAAACAATTGAATAATTAAATAGTTGGTGATGTGTCTTTATATGAGGCTATATAGTCGCATGTGTCATTATTCATATTTGACTAAAGTCAAGCTCAAATGGAGTTCCGAGGTTTTTGACACCCATAAATACTTGTAATAATACTATGCTAATGTTAGCGCCACAGGCTTTTCTTACATAGAAACCTAACGTTTTAGAAATATACTCCTAACGAGTCTCACTATTACACAGTGTTTAACCATGACATCCTCCAAATCCACTAAACCAGACTGAAAATGGAGAAAATCTAAAACCCTTGCATGAGAGTCTAAGGATCAGACCAGGAGAGTTGTGGGACGATGCTACACTATGATTGACAAGTCTGCGTTCGAGGGGCGGGAGTTAGCGAAGGGTCAAGTAGCTGCAGCTGATATAATCTGCAGCCGTCAACATACTCATTTCATCCAGCAAATGAGAAGCCTGCCCCATGAACGTTTTATGCAATGCTGTATGATCATAAAAATTATAATTTTATTTTACAATTTCAAAATCTTCTTTTTGGAATCTGTTCTGCCCGATCACTGCTCCAGACCAGAATGAACTCAAATCAAGCCTTTGACTGAAGGCACTGGGGCGGTCGCACCACCGTGACAACTGCAGCCAAGTACTCAGAGTTCATTAGCTGTTTGTGTGTTCAGCTGGACACACACACACATGTAAGTGGGGATAATATAACAGCTGTGGCCGCAGGTCGTAGTGCTGTCAAGGCAAATGTGGGAAGTGAAGGACTCTTTCCTCCCTCAATGTGCTTCAACCACAAAAAGTTGTAAAGAATAAGCACTTTGAGATGTAGAAAATGGCATTGATATCAATGTTAATATTCTCACTAATCCAGTTTGCGGGACACTTAAAACGTGCAAACGACAATGTAACGCATCTACACAGGTGTGCAGGGCCTTTGCACCTGTCGACAGGAGCCACACAGGTGTGCAGATGATTCGAGGGAGGGGGGGGGTGAGAGCTCCTCTCAGGGTTTTGTCTGATTGCCAGCTGATACTGTCACCTGTAGGGGCGGGACAACTCACACCTTTATGACTCTTGTGGAGTCCATGCAGTTGGATGTCATGAGGAAATCTACCGCACAGCTTTGTCAACATCAAACTGAGAGTGAGCCAAGACAAATAGAGACAACCGTCTGTGGTTAGATCAGACGGTGGGGGGGAACTTTAAGCACTCTGTTAATTTTTTCAAAGAATGAATTCAAATATGTTGGTGGTATATATCCTTAAAAAAAACGTCACTTATGTACGGTATGCACATGGTTTTCAACTATTTTAGATCGAAGAAAGTTTTTTTGTTTTTTTTCTCGCGTGACGACAGAAAAAGTTGAGCTTCAATTTGTGGTTCCATTATCTGTTCACATTAACGTTTCCTGAAAAGAACTACGTGATGCGGTGTAAATTATCGGGAAACTGTGACAAAGGATTTTTGTTGCGGATTTACTTTGGTTAATACGCAGTTTCATAATGTTCCGAGACATTTCCTCGACGCCCTGTTCCATTAAAACCCAAGTAATTATTTTTCAATTTATAATTTGAATTGTACGATTGCCGAAAGACAATTGCCACATGTTTGCATGTTCAGCTGATATTTTGAGCACTGACGAATAGCACTGATTGATCAATTGGAAGTTATCTGATCACTGTATTTACAGTGTTATCCCTTATAATTAAGTTCTTAGGGCTCTTCCTCGCAAATCATCAGCTGACCTGTAAAGTGATACAGATTAAAATGTCACAGAGGAATCTGAAGGTCCCTCTCACTTTTCACCGACATGTTACTGAGGCGCATTTGTTTTTCCACCGCCTCCAATCAGAGCCCTCTCCTCCTCCCCGGCCAGGACCAATTAACAGCAACACACACATCCACTGAGAGTGTAGCGCGGCACCCAGCTGGGGCCCATTGGTGGCCCTCCAGCCACCTCATTGTGCTGCCGCGGTGATCAGAGGGGGTTTAAAGTTAACACCCGCGAGACGGGAGAAGAATTGCCCACTTCACTGTTTTTCTGTTGTCTCTGTGGAAGAGCCCACGTGTTACCTGAACCGGCTCCTGAGCTGATTTTATGAAAAGAAAAGCTGCCACTGGGAACATAGAGTAGTAACCACACTTAGAGTGCAAGGTTCATAGGGTTTACTACACACCTGGACTTGACTCTCCATGTGATGCTTCAATAATGTTCGAAATCACAAACCAACCACACTATTCATACTGAGTATGATGTAAAATTGAGTAGGTAGTGTGTAAACAATGCACAGTGGGTTTTGTGTACGCAAGACATATAATATTTTTGCAAAAATATCGTTGTATGAGCTCACTGCGCATGCTCAACTGCCATGAGTGTGCGAAATACAATGGGACTCAGGGGGTCCGAGACCCCTTGACTGACAATTGAGACTGAAAACCTCAAATGCTAAATTTCGGGGGTCTCTAAAATCATAAGACAATAATTTGTCACTGGCAATTGCCACTAAAATATTACTTGAAAGCGTATATAAATGCTTATTTAGAAATGTGAGAGTCGCTGGCAGGGTGCCTTGGTTCTAGTCAAATGGAACACACAAAACTGTAAACTGTGTTCCACAGTTCCAATAAAATTCATTCTGATTGAGTCGGTAGTATGCAGTACGTTAGTGTGCGATCATCAGGGAGCTGAACCACCGCTGGAAAAGGAAGTGTCTGGCTCAAGGTCGCCTCAAGATTCAGAGAGATGATGCCCCAAAACACAAATCTCGTCTTCAGCACTGTTGTGTGAAGGGCAGCGGTGTGTCCTTTCCACTGAAAACCCAGAGAAAAACAAGGCAGGACTGTTGAGACAGATCGCCGGTGGACACAGGCTAACACGGTTTTGGTGCACGCCGGTGTCTTTAATGGGGCCGAGTTGTGTTATGGATGTATCCATCCGTCAGACTGTTTTCCAACCTTCCCAAAGCCCAAAATGGACGTGGTCTGAAGAGGGGGGATAACGAAGAGGAGGAGGGTGGTGCCTGGGCGAAAAAAGCACAGGGGGATTGAAGGCCAGTGGTGGTGGGGGTGGTGGGGTCGCTGCCAGAGGATGAATGAATGCTACTATGTCTGCCGGCTCCGGACCTGTGTGTGTCTGTGTGTTGGAGTGTGTGTGTGCAACTGAACGGAGCTCCTTGAGGAGAGCCTGACAGCCTCTCACGCTCAGGTAGACAAGCTCCACTTATTTTCACAGCACAGGCTGAAAAACACGCGGCGGCCGCGGACACGGTAGAAATGAATCAGGGCTATGATGATTCTTTGATAATCACTGACAGCGATTAGTTTTCAGCACGGTAGTTCGTGTAAGTAAGAGACAGCACCTTTTGGATAGAGTGCAGCCTGAAAAATGGAACTTGTTGGTGTATGAGTGGATAAACAAAATGAGCACATATTCCTAAGCTGTGTCTGATATCGCCCCCCTCACTCACGCTTTCACTATTCTTATATATGACATAACAACGGGCAATAAGTTGATATTTTATACGCTGATGAATCATCATTATTGTGCGTCGTTACTGACAGGTGTGGTAAAGCAAACATTGTGACATGAAGTAATTCTATCACAGTTGAACCACTGCACTGTGGTATTTTAAACTAAATGTAATTTAACTGGCAATTCAACGTGCTGGTCTCACGTCTTAACATTTCCTTGAAGGGCCTTGAAAATGTATTTTCTCACCAGTTTGTTCGTATCAAAGATAGTCGTATATGAAGACACTATTTTCTGCCAAAGTTATAACACTGTTGGTTGTTTCACACCAGATATTTCTCTTTTTGTGTTGAAAAGATGTCACACAGTTTGGGCACCAATCAGGATTGAAGAACTTTTGATTTTGAATGGGACAGTTGTGGAGTTGTTTGCTAATGTTGACAGCACTGTCAATCAAATCTGCTCCAACCCTACCATTCTGATGAAGCAGACGAGCTGAGTTTTGGGGCGTTCAATTTTGATTAAATAATGGCTGAGGATGTTTGTGTTTTTCAAACTTTAAATGTGATTGTCGCTTATAGTCGTGCATGATTGCTACAACAGAAATAAATAATTTAAAACCAAATTTTAGCTATCAGTGTTGGAATTTTGATGCATCTGGACATTAAATGTCAGAAAGTGAATATATGGAGCCACTTGGCAAATTTTGACCCAGCTTTTATTCCTTGAAGACACTGTCTTCTATGTATCAACTCCAAATAACTAACTTCCGTAAAAACGACACAGATTCACGGCAAGTTGCGGTTTTGCAGTAACGACGTTACAAACTGAGTAAATAAGTAAATTTGAACATATTAATGCTTCAATCACACTTTTCACGTCACTGTTGGACGTCAGCGTAGGAAAGCACACTGCTGTCGCCAGGTAACTTTGTTTGCCTCATTTTCTGTAACTAGTGTGGTATTTACGCACTGTGGGATCAGCAAATTAGCAAGCTAACTCGTTGACAGCTGGCTAGTTAGCTAGCTTGCTAATTCCACCATGCTTTAATGCTACACTGGTTACAGAAAATGAGCCGAACAGCGAGATGGTGGCCAGTGGTCTCTGCCTCTTTCCCCAACGCTCTGGAGAAGCACAAGCTAGTTACCAAGCTAGCTAGCCGGCCATCCGTCTCCAGAGATGCATCCGCTTTCTTTACAGCGTCACTGACGTCGTGTCGCAACTTACAACGATCGCCATTTTCTTTTTACTAGTCAAATGACTATGTAAAACTGTTAAATGTTCAACATTTCTAACTTGTAGCGACGCTAAAACTTACAGACATTAAACAGCATCTTTACAAATGATACCCTGTCTGAACTGAGAAAGGTGGTGTAATGACAGGTCACAAATTCACAATTTAAACCGCCATAGCTAACGCACAACCGCTCCACTGACTCAAGCGATACATTTACACATTATAGCATCAGAACTGTCTATATATTTAAATCAAGAAAATGCGCTGAAGTGACATGATGATCCGTTCAATAAATATCAAAAAATCTACCTTTTTTCAAAAGAAATGGAAAATAACTGCTAATTTGTTAAGCATCAGTCGGCTGGTGTAGTCATGCATCAGCATCCTTGACAGCCGGGTAGGTTCAGTTAGCCCTTGGGCCATCCTGCAGTGTATTTGAATAGTTCAGTGGCCTGGAGCCATCTTTATTGTCCCGTCTTTCCGCAACCACACCCATAAGCCACCTTAGTCATTGAGCTAGACGCAGAATAAACTGTAGGACTCAGACTTTATGTTCCTCATCTCTCCAGGTCAAAATATTTGTATATTTGCATTGAAATCCCCCCTAAAGAAAAAAAAATGACTGTAAGACATGGCTGGTGCTTTCTTTTCAAACTCGACTGAAACTTTGTTTTTGAAAGTGAAGAAGGAATGTCCGAGCCTGAAACACTTCGGACTTTTCTGTCTCTTTCTATCATCTCCCCACTTCTTTCTCCCTCTGTGTCCCCTCCCTCCCCCACACCTCCCCCTTCCACTCTCGCTCCCTCTTGTCAAAATAAACACATTGAGAGCTGCCCTTCTTTTCATTCAGACGCTCCATGCCGACAGCCTCGTTTAGGGCCCCGCTGTCCTCCTGTGTGTGTCCTGTGTCCCCTAAAAGTGTGTGTGTTTCTCTGAAGTATTTATAGCACACATTGAAAAGAAGCTTTTTTTCACAACCCATCCCTCCACCTCCGCGGTATCTGACATAACCGGCGCTGCGTTTCTCTCCGCGGCCCTGCGTTCCTGGCAGATAGAGGGGCCGTCGACCGCCGCCGGGGGAACTTTCCTGGCTCGGGGAAGCTGTGGGACAATCACACCTTTCATGGGCCGGAGAGAACGCCGCCCGTCCAGCGGCTCTTAGGCCACGGCACGGGGGAATTTCTCTCCCTCCCTGGACCCTCTCTCCTTTTCTGTTACTGTCTCCTGTGTGCCACTTGTTCATTACGGCCACCAGCATGCTCTGCTGTCCAAACACAGTTTTAACTAGAACTTTGATGTATGTTGTTGGTCTTTGGTGCTGAAACAGTGTAATTTATCGTTGATGGGGTTTAAGCTTTTTAACAGACTTTTCTTTTTTTCATTTTTGCCTTCAACTTGGCAAACATAGAGGAGTGACATGAAAAAAGGTTCACGCCAGGATTCAAACCAGCGACAGTGCAGACGCTATGCATTTTGAGTGTTCAAAATATTAAGTTAGTGGTCTTATCACTGTTCCATCGGAATCAAAACATATATGAGTAATTTAGGTTGTAAAGCAATATATTTATACAAAAGTGCACTATTTAAACTATTTTTTCTGAAAAGTCAGTAAAAAAAGCTATATTGTGCTCTAATGTGTATGTTAGACAGGAACATTATTCTTTATTTACTTTATTTGTTTAATTCTGCGAAACCCTCACATTACGTTCAATGGAAACAGAAAACTGCTGAAAGCTAATTCGGTGTCCTTTTTAAAAAATGCCAATATACCGATGTTTTCAATACCCCTAATGTTAAAATCACCCCACCTCCTCTATGGACATAAATCCAGTCTGAATAAGATACCATTTTATCTTTCCAAATCCCCAGTTCATGTGAAAATGTGGGCACATTCAGAGCGGTTTCAAAGACTTTACTGATATCTCTCTCCCTGACAAGTTCCCCCTCTTCGTCACACACAAAGGCAAGGCAAGTTTATTTGTATTGCACATTTCAACAACAAGGTAATTCAAAGTGCTTCACATAAAACCATTAAAATCATCAAAACACAAGGCAAAAGAAAAGGAGATTTTAAAACAATTAAGAACATTCATTGCATTAAAACATTTAAAAAAAAACAGTGTAAGAAATAAAATACAGTAGTAAAATGCAGAAATGCAGGAAATTGATGAATATATTAATTGAATGTGGTTCAATTAAAGGCAGCAGCAAACAGAAAAGTCTTCAATCTTGATTTAAATGAGCTGAGGGTCTCAGCAGACCTGCAGCTTTCTGGGACTTTGTTCCAGATATGTGGAGCAGAAAAACTGAACGCTGCTTCTCCATGTTTCGTTCTGACTCTGGGAACAGAAAGTAGGCCGGTCCCAGACGACCTAAGGGGTCGGGATGGTTCATAAGGTAGCAGCAGATCAGAGATGTATTTTGGCCCTAAACCATTCAGTACTTTGTAAATCAACAGCAGGATTTTAAAGTCAATTCTTTGTTGGACAGGAAGCCAGTGCAAAGACATCAGAACTGGGGTGATGTGATCCACCCTCCTGGTCTTAGTGAGGACTCAAGCTGCAGCGTTCTGAATCAGCTGCAGCTTTCTGACGGACTTGTTACAGAGACCTGTAAACACACCGTTACAGTAGTCCAGTCTGCTGAAGATAAATGCGTGGACAAGTTTTTCCAAATCCTGTTGAGACATAAGTCCTCTAATCCTTGATATATTCTTCAGGTGATAGTAGGCTGATTTTGTAATTGTCTTGATATGGCTGTTCAGGTTGAGGTCTGAATCCATAACTACACCTAGATTTCTGGCTTGGTTTGTGGGTTTTAATATCAGTGATTGAAGCTGAGCGGTGATTTTCAATTGTTCGTCCTTGGTACCAAAAACAATTACTTATGTTTTATCTTTGTTGAATTGAAGAAAATTCTGGCACATCCAGTTGTTGATTTGTTCAATGCAGTTACCCAGCCGTTGTATGGGATTATAGTCCCCTGGTGACATAGTTATGTAGATTTGTGTGTCGTCTGCATAATTATGATAACACACTTTGTTGTTTTCCATAATCTGAGCTAGTGGAAGCATGTAGATGTTGAACAGAAGAGGCCCCAGTATTGAACCTTGGGGAACACCACATGTCATTTTAGTCAGCTCTGATGTGTAATCAGCTACAGACACAAAGTATTCTCGGTCCTTCAAGTAGGATTCAAACCAGTTAAGTGCTGTGCCAGAGAGTCCCACCCAGATTTTTAGTCTTTCTAGGAGTATGGCATGGTCGACCGTGTCGAATGCAGCACTGAGATCCAGCAACACTAAGACTGAACTTCTGCCATTGTCTATGTTTAAGTGGATGTCGTTGAAAACCTTAACAAGAGCAGTTTCAGTACTGTGGTGCTGTCGAAAGCCTGACTGGAAAACATCAAAGCAGTTATTTACGGCCAAGAAGTTAGTCAGCTGTTGGAAAACCGCTTTTTCAATTAATTTACTTAAAAATGGGAGGTTTGATATTGGCCAATCATTTTTCATCATTGCGGAGTCTAAACTAGCCTTCTTTAGGAGTGGTTTAATAACTGCAGTTTTTAGGGCTTGTGGGAAGACACCTGAGAGAAGGGATGTGTTTACAATTTGTAAAAGATCAGTGGTCATGCAGTTTGAAATATTTTTGAAAAAGTGTGTTGGTAGAATATCCAAGCAGCAGGAGGATAACTTCAGATGTTGTATAATGTCTTCTAGGCTTCTACGGTCGATTGAATGAAATTGTGTCATGATATTTGAATGGATGTTATTCAGAGATCGGGACAACACATATCCTGTGGTTGATGTGGAGGCACTGACTGCTTGTCTAATTTTCTGAATTTTGTCAGTAAAAAAGGAGGCAAATTGATTGCATGCCCAGGTGGATTGGAGCTCAGCAGCTACCGACACTGGAGGGTTTGTTAGCCTGTCGACGGTAGCAAATAAGGCGCGTGTATTGTTCTTGTTTTTGGTTATGATGTCAGAGAAGAATGACTGCCTTGCATTTCTAAGTTCCAAATTATAATTGCGAAGTCTCTCTTTATAGATGTCACAGTGAACCTGGAGTTTAGTTTTTCGCCATCTGCGTTCAGCTTTCCGACACTCTCGTTTCTCTATTTTGACCAGCGTAGCATTTCTCCAAGGAGATCTTTGCTTACCCGAGACAACCTTCACTTTAGTGGGTGCAATGGCATCAATAATATTTTTAACTTTAAAATTGAAGCCATCTCCAAGCTCATTGACTGAGAGGCAAGAGAGGGCTGGTGTGGAGGAGAACTTCTGAATAAATAGTTCACTGGTGTTTTCAGAGATGTAACGCTTTGTCACAACCTTGGTTTGGACATTTGTGTGCAAGGAGATTGCACTCTCAAAGAAAACACAGAAATGATCAGAGAGTGCAACATCAGCCACAGCGACCTTGGAAATGTTTAGACCTTTGGCGAGGTCCTTTGCTGTGTTGTCAGTCCATAACTAAATAAAAAGATTGTACGTAAGGCAAACGTAAGAAAAATGTCAAAATCATGAAATAATTATCGACGACTGGTCCATGTCATGTCCTCTTCAGCCTGCTGCACCTTTTCACACTCCTTCTCCACCCTGTTTTTCTTCCTCGATCTCTCCCTGCAACTTCCCTCCCCCCTCCTCTCCTTCTATATTTCTCCCTCTCTCCCCACTGAAGCCACCTTGGGGTTTACAAAGCTACCTTTTTGCATGTTTAAATTTAGAATTAGCTTTTTTTGGGCCACGACTGCTACTGGAGGTTGTCCTGAAGAGTAGGGGGGAGTTAGAGTAGATAGAGAGGGAGAGATATTTTCTAAACTCGTCCCTGTAAATTGGCAGGTTTCGTGAAAACTAATTTGGAAAGGCTCAGTTTGGAAGTGTGAGAGGGGGGTGCAGTTGTGATGTTGCGCTGTGCTCTTCCCGTAAATGCGCTGAGTAGCTTTATTGAAATTGCTGCGGCAAAAAGGCCAAATAAAGATCAAATCAACACAGAGGAAGCTCGCCGGGAGGCTAGGGTTTCTGTGCAGCGGTGGGAGCAACCTGGGACATGGAAAACGCAATGAAAAAAACGATAACCACAAGGAGAAGAGCAGTGAAAAGTTCCCGGTATTAATGAATGCATTGATAAATGCAGTGGAATATCGTCCGACGGGGAAGGAATACGAGCAGTCGGATCATATGGCTCAGCCATCTAAAGCACTTATCTGATCTTACAGAAATATGTTAAATCTCTTAACAGCGTATTATGTGGTGCTGGCAACACAGAAAGTCAGTTGGGATCTTTGTTGGGTTGGAAACACGAATTCCCAGGCTCAACAGAAATACGTTTATATCTCCTTGCAGGGAGGAGGTCAGGGCTGGATGGTTGGGTTAAAAACAGGACTCTCACACAGGAGATCAGTGTTTGTGTCCTGTGTGAAACGAAAGTAAATGTGGACTTATTTCAAATTACGTACACTACATGTGAAGATACATAACAAACAGAGTAATCTCAACCAAAACTATAATCTTTTCTTTCCTAAATTGTTCTTGGAAATTCTTGGTGCCGGCACAAAATTTGACATATTACGTTGTTTGTTTGTTGTTACGTATCACCGCTGTTAAGAGGTCGTGGTCATTTCACGTATTTCTGTGAGATTAAATCAGACACAGAGAGTGAGCATACTAGGAAAGTTTGTTTTAACCTCTTCACAGAGTAGAATGAGAATAAAAGCCTACAGCCATGCTGGCAGTTCTGTGGGCTCAGCGGTGCTTTGAGCTAAATGCTAACATTAACAAGCTACAATGATAACATGTTGATGTTTAGTGGGTATCATATTTCTTTCACCATCTTAGTTCAGTGTGTAAACATTTGCCAATCAGCACTATACACAACCTACAGCTGAGCATGATGGGAATGTCATTTGTTTTGTTTGGAATTTGATAAAAATAAATGAATCTGATGGTGGCACGATGGGAAAAGTCACCAAAAATGAGTAGGATTCAGAAGAATTCAACCTCTTAGGGTGACATGAATATCTATGAATATCTGTGCAAACGTTCATGGTAATCCACGCAGTCTGGACCAACGTAGTGGACCGACCGACTGTCAGGCATCCGCAGAGTCGCATGGCATTGATAACAACTTAAAAGTACGGTCAAACTTAAACCAGGAAGTAAGTCTTCAAAATCTGCATAGCATTTTTTAATTCAAATTTTTAATTTATTATACTATATTGATCCCGTTATGGGGGACATTTGTCTCATCCCTGTATATAGGGAGCAGTGGGCTGCCAATGACAGGCGCCCGGGGAGCCGTTAGGGGTTCAGTGTCTTGCTCAGGGACGAACCGTCGACCTTGCGGTTACAGACAACCCTCTTAACCCAGTGAGCCACGGTCGCCCCGTTTATTTGTCTCTTCCAAATACGTTTGGTACAGTGGCTACATTTAATGTTGATACTTTCACTTTTAATGCGGTCAACACGTGGGCCTTTTCTTAGGTGACTAAATATGTTTTTTTCTGCTTGTAATGTCCTTGCGTTACCTTGCAGACAGACATCCGTTTCAAGACCCCACGGACAAAAACAGGTTTACCTCGCAGAACACGTGAGAACACGTAAACCCCACTTCAAAAACACCAAACTAACCCAAACCCTTTCATTTCCAAACTTTACACAGCTAACGTTGACTCATAGTGCTAGTGTTGACATTATTCATAACATTATTGATTGACCTACAGCACTGTTTTTTGCTACTAACGACTGGCGGGGCCTTCCTATTTGAAAATTCCGGAAAAGAACGCAGTGGGACCTTTAAAATACTTGGGAATATCTTCCACCTGCTCAAATGTGCAGGCTTTGTCTCAGGTGGAGCTAGCCATAACAAGGTTTTACTGAACCACAGGATGAAAACACACACACACACACCGACACACACACACACACACACACCCTGACATGGATCAGCAGAGGGGTGGGACCAGCCCTGCAGAGCAGTCTTGCATCCTGGTGTCACGTCAGTCTTTTTAATTCCTTCCAGGAACCTGTGAGGATTTTCACCGTGCTAACAATGTGTACTCGCGCATGACTCACACACACACACACACACACACACACACACACACACACACACACACACACACACATGCAGTAAACCACTCTTTCTCCCCATTCCCCTCTCTTTTCCTGTGCATGGTTGTGTGCTGGCTTTTGTGTGGAATCGGGTGCTCGCGTGAGTGTGCATGTGCCCGAAACGTCTCGATCTCGCACACCCACATCTCTTTAATGCGGTCTGTTGCTTTTCAGTTCCCCATTCTGTCGTCTCCTCGTACACTCCTCCACACTGAGCTGCAGTGACTCCGCTCTCTGTGCAGACTCCATCATCTCAGGCAAATCGAGTGCAGTCAATGTTTCTTTCATGAAGGCTGCATTGCGCCTCATCGTAATTTTTACCTAAACCTCAGTTTGGCCAGAAGCCCCCCTGTATCTATAGGCTCATTCAGGGCAGGGCACGCAGTCGCCGAGCGTATCGCTGTCGCCCCGCTGAAAACCAGGCGTCTGCAGAAAAATGGGAGCTTTTTCAGGGATGAAGAAAAGAATGCTGTTCGACTCATGGATGTAGATGTTTGCTTGTTTTTTTGTTTTTTTGTTAAATCTGTATGAACTACCATAGCAATTCTATTCACCAGTCTTTATAGGTTAGGAAATCAACATGTGTTTTATACTAACAGGAAATTACACATTAATAAATGCACTGAGGCTTGTTAATAAAACAAAGAAAGTTGAAACTTTTTAGAAAGTCACTTCCAGTTAAACAAAAGCACTGCAAACAGACACTGAAATGTTTTTTTCTCACAAAATGTGAAGTTAGTTTTTGTTCTCTGAGGTGTTTCTGGAGCTGATTCACTGCCATCAACAACTCGCACTTTTTAGAATGCATCCAGATGGTGTTGAATATACTGACTTTTGTCACTTCTCACTCAAATGTATCATATGGATTTGAGTTTTTAGTGAACAGGTTGGTTTGAAAACATGAACAATAGCACAGCAATTCACCAAAGTTAAGATTTCAATGTAAAGACAAAATACTATGAACAAATCAACACCTGAACTTTCATTACCCGAGTTTTTGTTTTCAGAAGTTACGGTCACAGAACAGTACAATCCTAAAATATGCTAGGTTGTTGTACCATACAGATCTTGTAGCAAGGAGGTCGGGGACGGCGGCTCACGTTCTGTGACCCCTGTGTGGTTAGATTTACTCTCCAAAGTAACTTTGGTTAAGTGTTTGGGAAAGGTTGTGAATTTGGGTAGACGTTAAAAAGGTAAACGTGTGGTGCCTCGTGTCATCGTGGACTTTACTACATTCAACACAATCTTTCCCCTGCCCTTTACCGAGTACTTTGAGTTGCCACGAAAACATTAATCACGC
The DNA here is from genome assembly GCF_949748355.1 of Melanostigma gelatinosum. Classification (NCBI taxonomy): domain Eukaryota; kingdom Metazoa; phylum Chordata; class Actinopteri; order Perciformes; family Zoarcidae; genus Melanostigma; species Melanostigma gelatinosum. Next base: position 22,112,304 of record NC_136640.1, read on the forward strand.
TCAATACGTTCAAATAGAAACATTTTGCACTTTTATAGACTTGTTTATTAAAATGTTTCCTGATAACGTTAATAAAATAACTCATTAGCATTGTTTCTTTAAAAAAGGTATTTGCTGTTGATAATTAGTAGGATATGAATGCCATTTTAGTGTTATAACAAATACATTTCTATTTGTGAAAGTGACTTTGTGTTTTATGATTTATCAGTCAGTGTCACCAGCTGATTTCCAAAAACAAGAACCCCTCTTGTATCTCGACATTGGTCCCGCTCCAGATTTGCGAAAGCGACTGCTCAAAGGCTGAATGGAAGTGGTTGTGGAAAACAGAGTCGTGCAGAGCAGCGAGCGAGATGCTGCTCAGAGCAAACAGAGCAGCACTGGGATATAACTGGTCGGACTGGTTCTCTTGTAGACTCTAGAGATGGTTACTGAAGGTTAAGGGATTTATGAGCCCTTCCCATTGATCCCAAATTTTCCATACAAGTGTTTTTTCTCCTTTTTCTTTGTCTGGAATCATCATGAATATGGCGGTGGAGGCAGGTGGCATATTTATAATAACCAACACTCAGGAGGATGAAAACCTTTTAAATGCACTGATATTAAGTTTGATTATTGTGACAATAAAAAAAAAAAGCTGCAATAGACAAGTGTGTAGTTGTTGATGCAACTGTTGGACACATGTTAAAATATGTTAATAAACTAGAAAATGCATTTCCTGCTGAAAATACGTTGGAATGCTGAAAGCTGAAATGAATCTCAAAAACATTGCTGAAAATAGATATCCAATTCAAAAACAAAATGCAAAAAGCTTAATAATTCAAAAGTTTAAAGATTACAAATATGAAAAGTCTTATCAAACCTCTCCTGAAAGAGCTGAACATTTTGATATTTGAACAGTTTCTGTGGCTTAAAAAAATTCATCAGTGGTGATATTTGTAGTACTATAAGTTGTAGTAGAAGTATTATGAGTAGAAGTATTAGTAGCATTAGAATAACTACTAGTAGTAGTAGTAGTGATATTTGTAGTAGTAGTAGAAGTTGTAGTTGTAGTAGAAGTATTATTAGTAGTAGAAGTATTAGTAATTAGAAGAAGTAGTAGAAGACATAGTATCAGTAGTCATAGTAATAGCTGTGGTATTGGTCGTAGTATTTAATATCACAGTAGTAGTAGTAGTAGTAATCGTAATAGTAATGGCAGTAGAAGATGTAGCAGTAGTAGTACTAGTAGCAGTCGTACTAATAGCTGTAGTAGTATCACTACTTTTAGTAGCATGAATAGTAGTAGCAGTTGTCGTATAAGTAATAGTAGTAGTGGTAGTAATAGCAGTAGTGGTAGTAATAATATTGATGGTAGCAGTAATAGCAGTAGCAGTAGTAGTAATAGTAGCAACAGCAAAAGTTATAGTAGAAGTAGTAGTAGCAGAAGTAGTAATACTATATTAGCAGCAGCAGTACTAGTTAGAGCATTAATTTTTTTAACAAAAAAAGCCTAATATTGAGCTTGTTTAAATACAGTTAATCCATGGGGCTTTTATTTTGAAAGGGTGGTGCTGGGTGGGGGGAGAGGGGGAGAGGAGACATAATCATAATGTCTGACACACATAAACCTCTAAAGATCCCAAAGACCTGAATGACTGTATGAGAGAGAGACACACAGAGAGAGAGGGAGAGGAGTGTATGTGCGCGTGTGTCTGTGAGTCTGTGTGTTTATCAACATCACTAATTGGCTCAATCGCGAACACCTGTGTGCCTGAAGCCATTTGAAAATATTCTCCATAGAGATCCCATTGAAAATAAAAAGCTTAATAATTCAAAAAGTTTAAAGGTTAGAAATATGAAATGTCATAGCACCCCTCTGGTGAAAGAGCTGAACATTTTGATAGTTGAATGGTTTCTGTAGCTTAAAAAATGAAGGAGAAGAAGAGGTGCGACGGAAGAAATAGAAGAAGTTGAATAAAGATTCGAAGAATAACAGCATTCCAACAATTACTTTAAACATTGAAAATGAATGTTGTACAATATTTTAAAGTACAGTTAGTGAGTGTTTACTCATTAACACGTTTACACACTTATCGAGGTGAACTTTATAATCAACGTGCTCGTGAAAAAAGACTACAGCAAAATAAAAAGATGAACAGCGGTTTGTAAATTACCTTTTGAAAAGGAGTCATTTATCAGCGGACGAGCACCTGCCTTCCTTTTTCCTCCATCTGGGCTTTGTTTGAAGTTGAATGAGGCCAGCAGAAACCAAATAAAACGCCTCGGAGCTTGTTTGCTTGTAAAAGACATTTAATTAAAAACTTAAAAGAATTGCATGACTTATGAGGAAGCGGAGAGACACTTTATGAAACACCGGTGAGGTTAAAATGGCAGTAGGAGTTTTTAAAAACTGATCTATATTTTAGGAAGTAACAGGTATAAGAATATGTATCATTGTTAATAATGACCCTCCATCAGATTCGGTGTCAACTGATTTGTACTAAGAACAGCATTTGGTCCTGTTTTGCAAAAGAAACATTTTTATGATATATGATATTAGCCTCTTTAAGCAACCGTACATTGAAATGTGGTCAGCGTCTCTGCTAACCAGTTTCCTGGGGGAATCCTGCTTACCCAACAGGAAAACTGTCAGAGTGCCATTCGTAATCAAGTGGCACAAAGGTATTTAAAATTAGCTGTGTTGAGTTTGTTGTTTTAGTTGGACAGCCTGTCCCACAGTCACCAGTGATTCATTGACAGCTATATTACTGTCACGTTGCTATTCTACGTTATGTGGCCAATTTCATAGACTGTATATAAGAAGTGGACGTAGGCATCATGACGTCACCCATTGGTTTGTGGACTGCCGTATTAGCGCCTCGAGTTTGCAACTAATAAACAGAAGTGACCATATTTGGAATGCGGAGGAGTGACGTAGAGGCGCTGTATACGTCTCTGGTAGCGGCAGCGACCTGTCAATCATACTGTAGCCTCGCCCTAAAGCATACCCTGCTTTATGGTCTATTTGACTCTAAATGGACCATAATCTACTAAATGTGCATAATCTACTAAATCATGTGTATTGAAGAAGACTTGAAACTAGAGATTGAGACATAAACTCATGTTCACAATGTTTACTGAGGGAATAAATCAAGAGAGAAGTAGTCATTTTCTCAAAGACTTACAATCAGACTTCTTTTTGTAACCAGAGGAGTCGCCCCCTGCTGGTCAGTAGAGAGAATGCAAGTTTTAAGACACTTCCGCATCTGTTTCACTTGGCAGATTGGGAGGTTGCCGCCTGGCGAATATGCAAAATGATATAAAATGATCAAACGGATGTTCAATCGTAAAATGCAAGACATTCGCAGGCGAGTATTTTAGCATCAAAACTATTCGCACCGGCAGCGATGCTAATTTGCAACAACACTTTTTCAATAAAAGGTTTGAATGGATTGGTGCAGGCAGAGGAACAACTGGGATCCTATAAACCCTTTTCACAGCAGCCATTTTGACATGTCATCGCAGGTGTAATAAATAACAAGAATTATGGTCCCATTAGTGTGTCGCAGTCATTCCGGTGAGCCAGCATGCACAACACCAGGGCCCCGGCCCACCTAAATGGAACAGGGCCAGAATTGATGTTATTAATTACACCTATGTTTACCCAGTGATGACTTGACACAGCGGCTGCTTTGACATTCACCCAGAGCAGGGTCTGTCATTCTGTCTGAGTGAAATTGTTACATAGCCTACTGTAAGATATTTTCTTCAGTTTTCTTTTCGCCAAATGCTCTGCGTTAAGTTCCCTCTTTTAAACAGTTACTACAGTAGGGCTTTTATTGTGAAAGGTAAGAACAGAAGGAGTGGATCTGTTATGCGCTGCCTTTGTCAAGGTTGACAGGAGTTATAAAGGTCTCCGTCGTCCTTCGGACAACAGACCATCTTCTAGGACCGACTGTAAGAATCGTTTCAGACTCTGTTCCACACGATGTGATAAATTGATGCCTTTATTCGCTCTGAAAAAATAAATGACAGAGCTTTTTTTTTGCAGCGTAATATTTGAGTTCTTTGTGAAAGTGGTCATGACAAAAACAACATTTCTAAAAAACATATTGACTTGCTAATTATCCAATAATAGAAAACAGCCTCAGTGTGTAAAGGCCTTAAAAGTATTTCAGCTAAAACAACTGATAAACTTCAGTAAAGCTAATTCTAAGAAACAATGTAGTTAATGCCAAATAACAGTTACATACTTTAATACCAAGAGATAATCTGACCCCAGCAGTCTGAATGCAGCTCTTCTGACCTCTGAGCCAATCAAAGGGAGAATTGACTCGTCGGATTTCTGTCAGTCAAAACGGAGACATGTGAGCGGCAGGATGTGACAAATGAAAACAATTAAAGCTGCGCGTTTGTCATTTTACAGTGCAGCTGATTTTACACGTTGCAGCTGAAATTCTGCTTCACAAACACACACATGCGTGCATGCACACAACCTCTCTCACATACAAACCATAAACAGATGATACACACTCACAAACACAGACAGCCAAAGGCTCATTCTGTTGCAGGCGGCGGCGGGACCGAATTAGTGATACGGCGGGTAATTTGTTTTCACCGCTAAAGGTGCAGTCCACCAAAACCGAATAAATAACACCACCATTCATTCACTTTCCCCCTCTGCTGGTTTTACACTGAGAAAACACAAACACGCATACAAACGAGTGAAGATGTAGACCCGCGCTCAAACGGCGACGCACACCGACGACGCAGAGGCCCGCGAACCAGTGCACCTTAGAAACTAAACATAGATGTACATGTGTAGACAAACACAGACTGCACATGCAGACTGAGAGATGCACACATGCGCTACACATACACTCTCCTTCATTTCGTTTGGACATGAATAGCTGGATAAATAGAAAGGCGAGAGTCCGTTTTAAAAGGACCCGGTTGAAGTGGAAAGAAGGTCAGGCCAGTTCTCAAACGCCTGAGAGGAAACACACACCTCAACTGACCCAAAGTAGACTGGCCGTTTTCATGAAGTTGGACCTTTGTATTCCATTTATTTTTCTTTATGACTTAAAAAACAAAGATTTCTACACACTGCATCACAATGACCCAACATTCTGTGTGTGCTCACGCCATTGCGTCATTGAATCGAGCCAATCAGGCCCGATGCAGGCAATTGTTTTGATAGATACGAATCAGTTATTATCAGCTATTTGGTTCATCTGCTTTTAAAATGCTCAATTTAAATGTCTGACAATGTAAAGTGTTGTAACGTAGTGACCTCATCACTTTATTCATTAAACACATACGGAGTAGAAGTAAAGCTTTACACAAATGTACACTGAAAGGACAAACTATCCCAAACATTTTTTTGTTGATTTTAAAATGACCAAAAAGGTGAGCAATGCATGCTGCATCCCATTTACATTTCCATGGAATCAGGCCGACGGTGGACGACAAACTGGATGTCGTTTTAGTGGACTGCATTCAAAACAGATCCTGTGTGGACTTGCAACGGGTCAAGATTTTGGTCATGAAAACGTTTTGGTTTTCCGTTTGTTGTCCGAGAAGTATTGATCATGTTTGAGCAGGCTTTGGTTGAATGCAGGTAAACGGTCCGTGTGGAGAGCAAAAGAGGTGGAGCCCATTGGCCGATAGGCAATCTGGGAACCCACCGGGCGATTTAGCTCTGTATTGGTTTAAAATTAGTTTGTAAACTGGCTACTCATGAAACAACCCGACCCAGAGATGGAGATGTTCCGCCGGCTAAACTGGAACCTTAAAAATATAGCTCCTCACCGTCAGACCGACAACCAATGGGTTCTGAGATTGCCGCCTGCCTGATTCCATATGAATGCAGCGTAAAGCTATTGTAAATAAAATAGAAGAGCAAATGAGACAAAACGATGTCAGTGAATGGATGGGATTCAGTCAGTGACTCTGGTCTGAGAGGAAGGGACAGGTCACCACTGGTGGAGAGAGAGGAGTCAAGTCTTTTCCCTCTTCACTCTTTTTTAGTCGTTTCAATAAATTCTAAAGCAAACAGAAAACAGGAATTAGAGTAAACAAAGAATGCAAAGCCTCTTCTCTTTGTGAGTTGTTTTGACATCTGTCTTTTTCTGTATTACCGGTTCCTTTATATTAACATGAAAATTATTCAGCACTTGGTATTTATGATCAATTCTGTTACTGATATGTTGTTTTAGATGTTTCATAAAATGATAATAGGGACTTGTGAGGGAAGGATGCTCATTAGGACACACTAGACTTACAGAGTCTTAATTGGCTCACAGCTTGTTTTCGGGTTTAGTTTAAAAAACAGCAGGATGGTGACGGACATTTGAATCCATTCCTCGTCTCTTATTTTTTAACGATATGTCTGCACAGAAGCAAGAGCTGGCTGCAGCTCAGGGTCTGGAGTAATGAGTGGGACATTTTAGAAGTCGACTCGCCTGTTACCCTGCCAGCTAGGTCGGATTCAGAGACAGAGAGAGGTGAACTGTATCAATGGAGAATGTGTCCCGCTCCAGGTACAAGGTGAGGTTCCAGTGGAAGCCACACAGAACAGGTCCAGTTCATTTCCACAGTGAAAACAGAGTGCGGGAGAGAGACCCAGAGGGTACAGTTAGTGCAGCTACATCCTCAGTCTGTTTCCTTCAAAACATCCGCTCCATGAATTAGACATCTTATTTGCCGAGTGCCCCCTCCTTTCGCCCCAAATCCTCCATCCCTCTCCTCGTCGCCCCGCCCGTCTCACCCCTCTCCTCCGTGTCCCCTTCCCCAGTCTCCTCTCATTCGGCCAGAAAAAGGAAGGTTCTTTAAAGGGTCTTTGGTTACCACAGCGGTTTTGCTATGAAACCCGCGATGACTCAAAGAGCCCTCTGAATTCTCAACAGGAAAAAAAAAGAAGAAAACTACACATCTGAATAAATAAGCAACTGTGGTTCTTAGTTATTTTTGGTGTACTAACTCTGAACGTTCTTCTTAAATGACTTACATGTATCACTTTAACAAAAATAAACACTTAATACATTCACACCACCACTATTATTGTATTTACTGTGAACTAAAAACATTACTTTTAACTTGTGTTTTAAGAGTTTTACATAAAAATGAATTTCTGTGCTAAAAAAAGCCTGAATCATGTTATTGGTGTTAAAGGTACCCTGTGGAGTGTTTAACCACTAGTCGTGCTGTAGAGCAGTTTTTCAATGAAACAATACGCATTCCTGCCAATAGGTTCACATTATTCCACTGATCATCAGGCCGGGGTTATTATTTATGAACTATAACTGAAACTAAAAAGAAAACAAGCAGGGAAAAATATTGGCGTAAACTGAATACAAACTGAATCCTTTTATAAAAACTAAACTGAAACAATATTTTCTGGTTAAGAAAAGAAATAAAATAAAAATTGAGGTGAACTCATTTCAGTTTCCGTTTAAAAATATATTTATATATAATAGCTTGTATAGTTATTATAGAATTGTATTCATAAATGTATCCTTAAACCAGGAAAAGAATGAGCATTGTTACACTTCCTGTTCCCTCTTCTCGAGGTCAATGTTTTTTAAATGTTTGTTTTGTTTAGATGCCTAAAATAAGGTCGAGGAGAATTCAACGTTTTGTTCTACGATAAAAAGATACGTCTGTAAACAACCCTCTTATGAATTTTGAAGATTTTACGTACTAACAAGTGACTAAATTGGACTAAATGTCATCATGCCGACGAGTCCGCCTTCACAGCCTCGTGTATATTCACGTTCATGCTACCGGGGTGTTGTTCCTTTAAAACTAACGTGAGCTTTTTTTACTGAAAGCCTACAATGCATTTTATTCAAAAAAGTATTTGGGCCAGGCGTAGGTAAAAAAAAATAAGAAGAGGAAGATTATATATTTTGCATTTTGAGAATAAAGTCGAAATGACGAGAATGAAGTTGAAATTTCAGTGTATGTGTCAGTATTTTTGTGGGTTCAATCATTCCGTCTTGTAATTGAAATCCTTGCTCTAACTCTGTTACAGCCAGTCTTCAATACAATCAGCTCACCTGCTCACCTGGTTCTCATTCCCTCATTACTTCCCAGTGCACATACAGCTCACTTCCTTTGTTCTCTGCCAGATTGTCTTTGAGCCTTGTACCACAGCGGTCCAGCCTTCTGATAGCGTGTTAGTTTTTTTTGTTTTTTTTTGTTTAATTTGGATCTATCCTCTCACTTTGTAGCGCGCCTGGATTTTATATCCTTGTATTTCCTCAGAAAAGACTCTTCTTGCACTTTACATCCTTGCCTCCTGAGTCGAGCATTTGAGTTCTATTGTGCTTTCTGTGAACTGGCAATTGCTTTTCAACTTTAATCTCAACATTTGTCTGAATTCAGAACATTTTGACTTTATTCCCAAAACGGAAGAAAAAGACTCCTCTGTAATTCTCCATTGTGCACGCTTGCTGGAAATCTTTACTTAATGGCAGAAAAAGAGATTCTGTCTCATCAACAATAAACTATTTAAAAGCAGCGTGTTCAAAAAGCATTAAAACAAACAACTTTTAAAATACTAGTAATGCATACACAGCCCCATTTAACTATTCCTGATTTCATGTCCCACGGGCCGATACTGTGGCTCCTTGCTAAAGGCGTCTGGGGGTTCTGTTTAGTTAGAATGTCGTCTTCTTGATTATTTCTCTCTCATTAAACAGTAACAAGTCGTCGCCACTAAATCGCAGCCTAAATATATAATTTCCTCTCCGTAAATCCTCCTCAGCTCTCTCACATACTCTCTCGCACAAGCTGAAATTAAAGTGCATTTAATTTTAGTCTCATCTGGCATGTTGGCCGTACAAAGGTGCTAGTGTTAGTTGGAGGCCAGAGAGAGCAAGAGAGGGAACACACTGAGGTATTTATCGTGAAGAAAGTATAGAGCAAAGATGTAGGGAGGAGTTTGAATCCGAGAGAGAAATAAAAGTGACAAAGAGGTGAAGTGGAGGGAGAATATTTGTTGTTTATTTATAACCGTTTATTTTTTATTTTTCTGGAGCAGGAAAACATCTTGTGACTCGTCATTAAACATTAAAATTAAAAGATGTAATTTTATATAATATTTGAAGACATCATCAAAGTTCTTTTTGGAATAAAACAGCAGAGACACATTGAAAGGAGAGTATTCTTAAGTAAATCTTGAGGGAATCTTTAAAACTGCAATAACGGATCTTTGAGGGCAGTGGAAGCAGCTTTTCAACACAACATCTCACCTTTTAAGTTGATGTGGTGAAGTTGTTAGCAAAGAGCTGCTTATTTACACATGCAGCAGAAACATTATCGTGATAGAAACGCAATCGTGTTTCTAGCAACCAAAATTTTAATATCCAATATTCCCTCCCTTTTAGCTCCATTTTTGTTCTCCACCATCTCCTGAGGGAAATATCCGTCTCTTTACCCGCTAAAAGCCCCACAATGCTCAGCAGCTAGGCGCTACCTGTGTCTGTCTGCTGTCTGCTGCTGAGCACGTGGTGTTCAGTGCCTGTTTCGAGATTTGACTACAAGAAAGAAAAGAACGCCACTCGTAAACTCAAACCTCGTAAACAGTCGATGTGGTGCCATCCTTGTTGTCTGACTAACAGGTGATCTCAGGTGAAACCCATAGAGTGAAAAACACACCATAGCAATGAGTAGGTAGCGGCAGAGAAAGAAAAACCAGAAAGAATCCATTCATAACAATAATCTACAAGAAACGTGTACGGTGTCTGTTCTTCTGTCATATTAAACAAAAAAAAAGAGGATAAATGACAATTTTTGAGCAAAAATGTTGCATCACATCAGAAAATATATTGGCTTACATATTATTATGTTTTGCATTAAGCTGTCCTGCTACAGCACAGCAGAAATTCATCTGAATATCACTTCGTCCGGATGGGATACTTATGTCTGTTACGATGAAACTTTTGAGTACTGTAATATGAAAATATTTCCCAATCCACAGTTTCGTTCTCTCCCCTAATGCAGCCTGCACCTTCTCTACCTTCCCCTCCCTCTTTCTGTTCATTGTTCCAGCTTCAGGTGCTGTGCCGGCTGGTTAATGGTTAACCTTCGGGGCTCGGCCCGTGGCGCAGAGCGAGGGGAGGAGGCGGCAGCCGCGGAGAAAACGGTGACATTTCACTGCCATTATTCATCCGTGCTTTGTTCCCGCAGCGCTGCGGAGTGTTTGCACTGGGATGGAGTGCAGGGTGGAGGGATGCTGAGATGGAGGGATGAATGGGGCAGGGTGTGGAGAGAGAGAGAGAGAGAGAGAGAGAGGAGGAGGGGGGGTGACTGGGGGTTTGAGAGGTGAAGAAGTCACGGGGTTAAAGAGTGAGACACCTATGTGGAGAGGATAAGAGAGACAAAGGCCTCTGTGTTTCTGCCTCACTATCTCCGACTTTTAATCTTTGCGATTTTCTTGTTCATGTCGTAGTTTTTGACTTTTCATAAAGTTCTGTCTCACAGTTGTTCGTTCTCAGTATCCCTAACTCTCTCTCACACACACACACACACACACACACACACACACACACACACACACACACACGTATTGGGCCCACACACACTCTCAAACACACACACATGCTCTTCCCAGCTGTTTACATGGTGTGTTTGCACAATATGGTGGCTGGGAGGAGGACGACAGCTAAGGAGGGGCGGGGATGTTAACCTCCGTCAGGGATGTTCTGTCCAAACTGCCAGAGATTACCTCCTCAGCTGCTCTACTTTTTATTGTTTCGGGATTGTTACAGTCACAGTTACAGCTGAGTGGACCTCTGAGTCAAAAGTGAGCCAATACTTCTGTATTTCTCATGCAATTGAAGGCTTGTACTGTGATGTTTTCTCTTTAAATATTTGGCTGATATAATCCATGAAAAATAGAAAGGTCTGTTGAGATATTTACGAAAGCATTGTGGACCATGTGCAGCTCAAACAGTACGGATTTATATGAACTATGACCAACTTTCTTCAAACTACAAAGGTCAATTCAATATCCTTCGACTCACTCGAAACACTTCGCTCAACGAGAGACGAAACAATCGTCCCCAGGTTCGTTGCTAAAACTTTCGAAACAATTAAAGAGTTAAAAAACAACAATGCATAGCAGAACCCATCCAAAGTTCCATGATGTGACTCGCGGTCGCGGGTTTTGACTTCCTCCCGGGCTCACTCCCCCTGGCACCGCGTTCTCAACGACGTTGATCAATCCCGTACCGTCCCCACGCACGTACATGAATGGATTCCAAATCGAGAACATGAAACGCCATCGTCCTATCAACAGCTTTGCATTTAGAAAGTCCCCAGGCGATCGAGACCTCAGATTGTTGAGTATAACGAGAATACTTTATCCTTAACCTTGTATCAAATCATCAAACTATTTGTTTTAAATCCTTTTTAACTCCTTGAAATCAAAGGGATTGTAAACGTAAAACATTTTTACCTAACCATTAAAGAAATCTTCTTCGTTATGATTTTCATAGTTAAAGACAACATCATAGTCATGCAGACTAATTCCCTCAACAAGATATGAACATGTGTTTTTCTGGGATATCACATGAACTGATATTATGTTGGAAATACCTCTTTAAAATTCTGCGTCCAAAGTTGTATGTTTATGTTGGGTATTTGTAAGCGTCCTTTAACCAGGTGAAGCTAACTCACTTAAAGGCACACTTTGGAGTTTTGACCACTATGGAGCCATGTTTTTAAGTGTGTGGGTCGTGCATGTCGCAACATATTCTCATCCCCCAAACTTGTCAAAGACAGACGCTTCATACACTCCATGAAGGCGCTACTCTTTTTCTTGTTTCGACATGTTTTTCCTCTGAAGCAAATGAGCTACAAAATGCTTTTTACTGTGTAACCTTATGTTGCATAATGACAATGAATTATCCTTGAATTATCAATTACTACTCTTCAAACTATGACGTTCTAGGTATTCCTCTAGTGTCCGTTTTAGACTCATTCAGCAACAAAAAATAGTTTACCTCTCTATTTTCATGACAACAGAGAAAAACAAACAGTTGCAGCCGTGATAACTTTTCCCAGTATTACAAACGGTGCAGTGTTGCGTCATCTGATAAGCCCCTTCAAAACATGAATCTGTTACTCAAAACTGGACTTTCTGGTTCGAATTTCACTGTCTCACCGGTGCCTGAAGCAACAAGCCTCCACCAGTGTGGCCCCCTGCACTGTGTCAATGCAGGGCAGTCTGAACAGGGAAGCGTGCAGGGAAACAAGGCAGATTCCAAATGTTACTTTTCTTTGACAGAAGTATTAAATGTGTGAATGTGTTCGATACGAGGGAGCATTTAAATTCACCATGAGGTTCTTGTGCAAGTGCATGTGTAATATGATTCATCTTAAGTGCTTTATCTTGATACGATACAGTTGGATATTTGGAAAGGATTTTAAGCCAAGAAATAATTTACTGCATGACTTTTTGCTCAAAAGGGAATTATTCCAATCCTGCATCTCGTATCCACCTGAGCCACACTGACTGATGCTCAAACACACATATGCAGTGCACATGTCTGCATGCGAGTCCATTGCATGTATTGTGCATGTCGGCGTGTGTCTGTATACAGTGGGGTATATTCTTACTCAGATCACACACACACACACACACACACACGGGTCGGGCAGAACAATGGCTGGCTTTGACAGAGCCGGGCTGACAGGAGGAGATGGGCTGGATCTATTGTCTGCTCTGTTTACTCACAGACTCACCTGGCACTGAGCTAATAGCACCGGCTCTATCTGTCAGTGCAGGGGACGGGGGTCCCGGCTCACACACACACACACAGTCACATATACAGTGAGACACCAGGAGTGGGTAACAGTTTCATAATTGTCTGCATAAAATTAACTTGATTGAAATAAGGCTTGATGAGAAAGTGGTCTGTGTGGTATTTATTTTAAATCCTAAATCGTGTGTGTGTGTGTGTGTGTGTGTGTGTGTGTGAGTGTGTCTGGTCACACCTGGGTGTCCTGGGAGGTTCTGTCTAAAGGGGAAGGGTTTATGGAGGAGAAAGAAGAGGAGGAGGAGGAGGAGGGGGTTCTTTCAGGTTTTTACCACTGTGCAAACACACACAGTTGATGGGTTTTGATGGGATCAGTTGGAAGCCTCAGCGTGACCCTGCCCAAACCCCACCCTTATTTGATCGACAGGGGTGAGAGGAGACGGTGTGTGTGTGTGTGTGTGTGTGTGTGTGTGTGTGTGTGTGTGTGTGTGTGTGTGTGTGTGTGTGTGAGGACAAAACGTCCAATGATTCCGACTCATTTTGGACAGAAACACTTCACTTGTCACACACACAGCTGTAGCAAAAACTTTGAATAGAAAAAGGTGCCATTCTGTATGTCTTATTGGTAACAAATGCTTAAAAAGACCCAAAGCAACAATACTTTTACTTCTCACTTAAGTTCCTTCAGATGGAAATTGTTTTAAACAAACCACAGATATATAGTTGAGTTGTTTAAAAAAGAAGGGGGGGGGGGGTAGTTCCGAATGGGCTCTGTAGTTTTTAGCTAATATTGCTCAAACAGGAGTGTGTTTGTTGGGGACTATTTTCAGCAGCGGATTCATTCATATTTGTTGCTCTATCGCAGGGGTTCTCGACCGCTTGAAACTCGAGGCCACCTTCCCAAATAAATAAGAAAATAACATAACACGACAAAAATAAAAAGAGAAAATAAACTGCTGTACTTTTGTTTGTTGTCATCTGTAATGACCGAAACCAATATTCTCCTCACCCATCACTGCCTGCCATCATGAATCCAAACCTCCTTGGCCCACTGTGTTGAAACAAACTATACGGTGTGTGTGTGTGTGTGTGTGTGTGATCATGGAAACATGTTAGCTAGTCCCTGACCACTCATGTATATGTTTTTAATCGTTTTTTGGACAACAATGGAGCGCTTTGGCAGAAGGAATGAGCTGCATCAGGCTCTGATACACTGACAGTTCTTGTCATGAGAATCAATTGTTGGTTCAGGAGATAAACACACATTTCTGATGCACATTTACAACAGTTATGAACAGCCACAATTTGTTGTGTCTGGGGCTCAGCGTTAATTCAACTGCTCTGCAATAAAATAGTAATATTGAACGATACTGTTATGTAAAACAGAAAATGTTAAAATAAAAGATGAACTTTGGGGATCATCTTCGTCAGGGAGGTTTCCTTTCAGTCCAGTTCCCCTGTTTGTTTGTAAGTTAGTAGGATATCTTTAAATAAGGGAAGGAGTGAATATGTTTGTTTCGTGCAGATCTGAATCCTGGTGCAGAAAATAAAATAAAAATTCTAAATACGGAAATACCACTTTTGCCTGTTGATTTAATGTGATTACTGCGAGTGCACTGTATACATGTGGGTGTTGTGTTCTCCACTCTTACACGTATCTTAGAGGTCTCAGTAGATCAGGCCAGCAGTGCCAGAGGCCACTTGTCCTTTCATTACAGCGGTTCAACCCCGTGTCAGAGTTTCCCTGCATGGTTCACTCTCAGGTCTTAAGGCCTGAGCAGTCAGGAGCAGGGCCGACCTCGACGATAAGCCACTTCTCTTTTTTTTGTGTGTGTTGTTTTTCGGCTTGGGGCTTGGCCCTCTGCCAGCTGATAACAGCACGGGGCATACCTGTCGCATTAATGATTGGTCAGCCCCGCCTCCTGCCCTCGCCCAGGTTCTTTATTTTAGTATAATTCTTTATCGGTCAGGCATTGAGCAGAATCTAAATCTTATCAAGTGAAGGCATGAGATCTATGCGAGTCGTTCCTCAGGTTCCAGCTACTGCGGTGAAATACGCTGCAGGAACAGATGGCATTACTTGTCCTCCCTTTATTTAAACAGTTTAAAACGTCAACCCTATATCTCCAAATGCAACGAAAGAGCTTTAAATATGCAGCAGGACCCGGACAAGTCACGGCAATCCTCGTAAACAGTCGCAGTGACAGGCGGTAGGGAGGCTCTCTATCCACAGTGGCATCTGGTCACAGCGTGTTGCACACCACTGCACACCTAACTGCCATGTGTAGTTGTGGGCTTTCATGTCACATAATGCATCCTGTGCGGGACGCAGCGGCTCCAGGAATTGTGTTTCCGGTAGTGGCTTCATGTTTACAACAAAAATCCTAATATATATATATATATGTTTTTTTATCATGTCAGCGTTAGCTAGCAAACAATGACCGCAAGGCCTAAAACACACCTGACGTGTGCACTCACTAATTGTAGAAGTCAATGTTGATATCTGCAGCGGCACCAATATTTGGATGTCAATTGAAATGTGCATTGGTTGCTGTTGTCCTTGTTACCTGTTACTGTCATAGGCTGTGCTCGCATTACAGAATCATAACAAGTTTTATTCAGGATCAAAGCAATCCAGCTGTCTGTACATGAATGAGTAAAAAAGTGGCGACTCAGGGGGCGACTCCTCTGGTTATATAAACAAGTAGGGATATGCTTTAGGGCGGGGCCACCTTGTGATTGACACGTCGCTACCACGACGTTGTCCGGTCTGGGAGTTGTCCATGTTTTTCGTCTCACAACTTTAACCCTTCCACACTGTGTTTCCAGTTCATGGAAGTTAATTGTAACCTTTATTTGGTCGGACAAGATGGCGACGGACAAAATCCCGATCTCATGGCTTTAAAATCGTAGTCCACAAGCCAATGGGTTACATCAGGGTGACAACGTCCGCTTCTACATACGTCCAGTCTGAACGCTCTATAGAAGTGTGTTCTGATCAGAGCAAATCGCTGATGCAAGAATGTAGCTATTTTCTGATGTCATGCAGCTATGATAAAGGTTTGGTTCGGTTCATGCACAGACCCGTCTGGAAAACGTCGTTAAGGTAACTTCATTGTCACGGTTACAATATAACCACACGGTGAAGGTTTAGAAACGATCGTGATCATAGTTAAAAGAAACCGACATTGACTGTGAGTAAGGGAAACGAACGATGAGACCCAGACTTCTATTACAACGCCACCCAACTTCCTCCTCTGCACCCGACGGACAACAGCGATAATTCCTCCGGCAGTAGAGAGCTTTTGCTGACATGATCGGTGCTGTAAACACAGAGTGAATCAACAGCTCTGCCATAAAAACGACTTCTCTTCTCTCCATTCTCAGCTCCCACACTAGAACCATTCACCGAGAGGACACTCCACTGAACCATCGGTCCAGCTCCATCAGTCTTGTGCTGCTGTTGTGACGGTGTGTGGCGAAAGCGAGAACGACAACTCTCACTGTGGGTCAGTATCAATGGGCTGGACAGGAGGCAGATTACAGCAAAGGCACTGTACAAAAAAAAGAAAATACAATTCCCTCACATTCATAACGGGACGTTACTATGTCCTCATTCTGCATATTTTTTGTTCGATTGTGGATTCTATCTTTGGGTCCAACTGGAGCGTGCTATCAGCAGTGCAGTGTACCATTAGCATCTGAAAAGTGCGGCGCTGTGGGTCGGGCAGTGACCTGGGGGTTGTCTGGCCTGGATAGAAGGAAGTCCTGGTTAATGAGTAACGGCGGCGATGTGGCCCTGGCGCTACAGGTGGGGTGGGTGGGGGTTGGCCAGGACACACACTGATAAGAGGGGAAAGGCAGAGCGAGTTTTAGGGGCAGCGACAGACAGACGGAGAGAGAGAGAGAGAGAGAGAGAGAGAGAGAGAGAGAGAGAGAGAGAGACTGGAGCTTTTGTTATCTACACTCGAATACATTATTAATATTGCTTATTTTCAACAGTTGCGTCAGCGAACTAAAGGAAGGAAAGTAACGTGAAGACGGGGCAACAATCGGCCTGTTGGAGTCTGGAGGCCCCATTTAACTCACCAGTATCCAGTCCACAACATTTAGACCAGACCTGATGGCAGTGTAGTTCAAGCTAAACACACAACACACACACACATGACCACACAGTGTTAAACTACTCACAGTCACACACACTTGTTTTCATCATAATGGCAGTTGTAGCAGACAGGCAGTTGAAGTCGTAGAGATACTTCTACCTCTAGTACTTCAAGCTGCAGAAGTAGGAATAAATAGTAGTGCATTGTAGTAGCTGGAAAGGATTGGTCATAGTGGTAGAAGTATTAGCAGTAGCTCTTGTATCAGTAGCATCAGTCGTGGTAGAGGAAATGAAGAAATATCTGTGTGGGCGTTGGCTGTAGTAGTGAAGGTTTTGATGTACAGAGGAGGTAGTAATCAAAGTGATATCAGCAGCTGTACACGTAATAGTAGCAGCAGTAGTTGTTATAGTAAACCTTTAGTATTAGTGATAGTTTAGCTGTAGTGGTAACAGTAGTATTATCAAAAATAAGAATTAAGTAGCAGCATAGTAACAGAAATGGTAGTGGTACAATTATCAGCGGTAGAAGCAGCATCAATAGTAGTATCACAGTAGTGGTGGAAAGTAAGTACTGTGCTTTACTAAGTATAATTCTAAGGTAGTTGTACCTGAATTGAGTGGTTTCCATTTTTTGTGCGATATGTATTCTTTGATTCTTTTTACAGAGACTCATTTATTTGCATAAATTACTAACGAAAGAAGCCAATTTCATTACATCGAGCACTTGTATTTTTGCTGCTTATTTCGCTGCTGAACATTTGAATGGTCCTTTCCTCTTAGTTTTCTCTCCTAGTAAAAGCAGAAGATCAGTTACTTCTATTCGTGAGTAGTAGCAGCATGAGTACAAGTAGTGGTCTGTAGTAGAGGCAGTGGCAGCAGTGGTTTATTGATCTCAAAGTGGGAAATTCCTTCCCCTCGCTGGAATAAAAGTGATGTAACACTCAGACCAATCAGAGCGCAGATCCCTGCAGCTGAATTCCCTGTTATCACAACCAGGTTCATTGTGGGAAATGATTTCCAACCCTCTGAATATTCAAACTGTTGCATCATAATTATTTTATAGATTTTTTCGACTCCCTCAAATCGAGCAAGTGGGAATGCAAAGGTGGGTTCTATCGATCCCGGTGCTGTCAGTCAGAGAAGTTTAGAGAGCACTGATACGACCCCTGATACTGGCCTAAACCGGTCGTCATGACAACCGATCTCACCTTTAACCTCAGCACTTGAGCCCCATTTCCTCATTCTAGGCAGCGAGGCCGGGGAGGCCGATGCGAGACTATAGCATTTATTTTGGTCTGCAGCCGTGAAAACAGCATCTTGGGTTGAAGCGTTTCACCTTCGTGCCGCTCTACGTCGCCGACGTATGGATTGTTGGATCTGCACGAGCCTCGCTGGTTTTCATGCCTCCAACAGATTTCTATGAAAGAAATTCATCGTTTTCATTTCAAACCAAGCTGGTCATTCGAAACCCACGCAGGCCAACTCTTGTTTGTCCAAACCACTGAAACTTCACCCTCTTAAAGAGCTCGGGCCGCCGCAGTCTGTTTTTCTTGTGTCTTAGGCGAGACAACACAACAATGCAGAGGAAATCCTCTGCATTCATGGTCAGGGTGTAAAGTTTAGGGTCGAAGGCTTTAAGGGTTGAACTAATGAGGATAACTAAAGGTATACCTCGGGATGCACCACCTCCCTCCTCTTCCCGCTCACAGACCTGGTTCGACCGGACTTGGTAATCAGTTACCTGCTCTATCTGACCTGTGCTGCCCACGTAGCACACACACACACACACACACACACACACACAGCCCCCAAAGTCCACTTAAAAACACATGCCACGTCCACACTAATATGGAGAAAGGGCTTTTTAGGGCTCAAAATCGTTGCATCGTGCATCTGCACTGTATCATATAAATACTGAATACATGTAGGTGCTTTTACAAAAGGGGTTTCAGGCCATATTTCTTATTTGCAGACCAACTGTGGAGAGCAGAGGGTTGCCAGCATGTCAAGGACATGGATCTTGGGATTCAGACATGTGACATTAGTTGCAGACATTTGTGGCTAAAAGAGCAGAACAAAATCGCTGATCGCTGAAATTGTGTTTTTTATTCAACGTCAAATGTTGACTTGCAAAACTAAACCGTGACTTTCTAGACCTCTTCTCTCCTACAGTACCAACCCCCAACACGCCTTCATTGCCTGCACCATAACTGCCTCCCAAGGGCCTAATGGACCAGGGTGTGCTTTTCACAACAGGAGATGTTTCGCAATGAAAAATAGAACAAAAAGTCCAAAAGCTGTTTTGGATGTTTTGGAATAAACACATCGTCATGGTTTTTGAGAGCGAAGCGACCTCGCCGACGGCCCGTCTTTGACCCCTGCACCGGTATCTGGAGTATCTGTCAGCCTTCACCTGTGACTGGACGGCCTGTTCCCTGGCTCAACACTGCCGTCTCACCGCTGTCGCCCACGTTCCTCCCCCACGCTGGTCACCGAGTCCAGCTCAGAGGTGGGTGAAAGGGGGAGCAGGACAAACCGGCTCAGAGTCCAAATCAATGTAATTTATTTTATTTATGCGCAAATTTAATGAGCAGTTCCGTGTGTGGGTATAGCATGGAGTTCTAGGGGATGAACATACAGTGAACACACAAATGAACCACAATCATATATATTTTGTTTTAGTTTGTTTAATGTTACTTTTATTTCGAGGTTGAACTGTCGGAGGTAGATGCAGAATGATTTCTACAGAGGAATTAATATTCCGATATAAATACAACAAATATTCCTGACAACTGAGCAGAGGCCTTATTGTCCCTCAGCTCATAAAAAAAGTCAGGAGTTGAGCAACTCTGACTTGAAGGAAGGTTTTGTTGTGGCACGCTGCACTGGGAGAGCTAGGTGTGGTGTGTGTGTGAGTTTTCTTGTTTTTGAGGACCAATTTTATGTTTTAGACCTCGAGTGAAGCTTTGGAAAGTGAGGGTGTTTGTCCTGGTCCATAGAGCTGTTTGAGGGTTGGGACTTGGGGTTTTCAGGGTTTTATGGTCAGAATTAGATTGAAGTTCATGGTTTGGGTCGGTGCAGTTACGTGCAGTGGTTCTGATCAGTGAGGTCAGAGCTATAGGGGGCTAAAGGAAGACACAACCTGCTTCTCCACCAAACCTGTTAACAAGTCAAACAGTCAGTTAGTTGGGTGGTTACTGGTGTGTAGCAACCCGAGCCGTCGTTGCACTTCCTTCTCTACATCCTTTAACTGCACAGATCCTGGAAGCTGTGTGTGTGTGACAGAGAGGGAGGGAGGGAGGGAGGGAGGGAGACTGAGTGGCGGTAAGAGAACATGCGAGAGAACCACAGATCAATAGTGAATGACAAATGAAGTGCGGCACTAAGCAGGACGGTGTGAGTCAGTACGGTACATCAGGTACATCACTACCTGTGGGCGTGAGCCCGAGACTGTCTGTGACTCAACAGCACCACGAGACTGTCCCCACGGTGGATCTCTGGTCCTTTGCATTATGGGACACAAAGACGATTATTTGAATGAACCCTGGATCAGAAAAAGAGACGTACATGTTCCTTTAAACGAGGTGACAGCACAGCCAGAGAGAAAAAGGAAAGTTGCAGAAGCTCCATAGAGGAAATTAGGAAAGGACTCAGGAAGTAAGAGGAATCAGGCCGTTTAATTCATTTATTATTTGACCTGTAAAATGTCAGAAAATTGTGAAAAATGAACGATTATGAGAGAAAGACAAGCAGCAAATCCTCTCAAACGAGAAGCTGGAACTGGCACCGAAGAAATACTGGAACGAAAAATCTATTATTTAAATGATTGTTGATTATGTATCTGTTGATTAACTAATCAATTAATCAACATTTTCAGCCATAAATGCAAGATTTTTTTTCTTTATCAATCAATCTGTTGATTATTTTTAGTCCCAACTGTCCAAAAAATTGAAAGCCATTCGGCGAACAATAATATAAAACAGCAGCTCCTCTAAATTATAGGTTGCCTCTCAACATTGTCAAAACATTTTTTCGTTGATCAACTACTTCATTGATTGTTCCAGCACTACTGATGTGTAAACTTTCCAGGAACTGAGAACAACAATCTTGGTTTAAGCTTCGCCGTGATTCGTTTTTTTTATTTGACCAGATAGAGGCGCATGTTGTCAGTTAGGTTTAAATCAACGAGTTAACAGTGAGGAACAATGTCAAACATTCAAGTTGATTTTTAGTATTTAATACTATACAATAAAATGAAGAAATATGACAGAAGGAAGAGCGAATGCACTGCTGAAGGAGTATCTTTTGTTTTATTATATTACAGATGCTGTGTTGCCGTCTGAATTACAGAGCTGCTATAAATCTGTTGAGCCACCATCGGATCAGCGGCTCTGGTGACGTCAGCGTTCTTTTTATGGCCCACGCAGCCATAAATAGAGGACTCAAACCTTTGAGAGACTCTTCACTTAATAGAAGACAAACAAACAAAAAAAACTAAAAACAGGTGGGTTGTAAACAGGTCTTTTATGGAATCATTGGTTTTGATTCTGTTTTATTAACCTGCAGCTATCTATTGTGTTATTTTAGTTTCATGTGTCACATCCACAGACGCTTTTGGATTCTTACTCAATAAGGAAAGATTGATCGGACTTTTAACAGAATATGATAGAAGTTTAAACTGAATCCCCATCAAGGACCACTTAGAGGATGACATCATCGCACAGCGGTGAATCGGGAGAATTCACACAGAAATGGAAATACTTAATCAATTATTAATTAAAGCACTTGGAGACCACGACGGCGAGAATCAGTTACCCAGAATGCAAAGGGTAAAGTCGTTTGGGCTAAAACAGCGTCTTTAAGCAGAACTACACAGAGATGGAAAACAGGAAGTGGTGTTAACGATGAAAGACAGTTGAGTTCATGGTAGCCGCTCGGTGACTCACCGGGTTCAGCCCTGACGCAGGATCACTGGGACACGAACACACCCACTCTGGGAAAAACAGGACCTCAAGAGGAAAATAAAAAAAGCTTTATAGTACGTTGGTAGGCTATCAGCAACCTCTTGGTGATTCAGGAAGTAGATTAAAAAGAAGAGGGGAAAACAGTAGCTATGGGGTTGTACATGATGTGGGTTGTACATGATGTACTCACAGCAGACTTCTCACTTCTTACACAGCATTTGTGTGAACAACAATCTGAATCAAAATGATTTCTATTGGCCAGGTGAGGATACACACACCAGGGTTTTTTAACTCTTGTTTTTTTTGTTGTCGCTCTCATACACAGATATAGAAATACAGCTAAAGGAACAACATTCAAAGTGGACAACTGTGAACTGTGAGACGAGTTAGAAGGATTGAGAAATCAATTTGTGATGAAGCATCACCGACTAGGAGAGGAGAAAGGGACCGCTGCTGCGGAAGTGAAGCACGTCAGCTTTTATTTATGGCCTCGCCATAACTCGGCCTAAGCTGTTGTAAAAGAATAAAAATGTCTGGGATATTCTGGGATATGGTCTCCATGGTTACGCACACGCCTGCACAGACACGCGCACATGACACGCACCTCGCAGTGGAAATAAACACGCTTACAAGCAAATGTTTATGGTGCTCCAAAATAATAATAATTTTTCAAAAGATATGCAGTGGGGAGGAAAAAGGTGTGTGTGTGTGTGTGTGTGTACGTGTCTGTGGAATTCTTTGGAAGTCTGTTTTTTTCTCTCTTATCAAACTGCAGCTTTCACAACTGGAGGAAACATGGCTCTGTGTCTCTTCTCCCTTCTATGCATCAGCTCTCTCTCTCTCTCTCTCTCTCTCTCTCTCTCTCTCTCTCTCTCTCTCTCTCTCTCTCTCTCTCTCTCTCTCTCTCTCTCTCTCTGCTGTCTCTGTTTCCACCCATCCTCATGTCTGAAGCTCTCAGAGATCCTGAAGTCTGCACTTGCACTGTGGCGCCCCCTGTTGAGTCATAACACTCGCGCCTGTGGCTCCGGTTAGGGCTCTCCTCATTTCTCAGTTAGAACATCCTCGATCCCTCTCCTCTTCCTCATCTCCTAGCGCCTTAGTCCCTCCCACCTGAGATGCGGGCGGAGCAGGCGAGGAAGAGACGCGAGGTGAAAGGAGTCGAGGAGACAGGCACAGGTGTTTTTGGAGTGTTTCGGAGTCTTCTTAAAGCGACGTCAATTAAAGGGACGGTTCATCTGTCAGAGGAGCATACCAGCCTTCATCATAACTTATATATTTACTTTTATATTTATTTTGTATGTCATTTTAGTCTGAAATAAAGTTTGATTGATTATTCGTCACCGGTGCCGAAATGCACACCTGTGCATCCTCGTTTATAGCTCCTCCGGGCAAGCCTCCTCTCTCCTCGCTCCTCCAGATTCATTTTAGGAATTGAGACGTCCTTCCAGGTGGAGCACTGAGTTCGATTCCCAGGTAACGGGATGGAGGCCGGAGAGGACAAGGAGGCAGGAACTAGATGCCAAGTTTCAACACTTTCAAACTCGCGAGGAAAGGATGTTTCCGGTGGAATTGGTTTATATTTTGATGTGGGTGTGAACTCTATGTACCTCTTGTCCCGGTTCTTTATTGATGTGTTACAGTAAATGTGCGTAAATACTTTTTTAAAAGGGGATTGTTGCGTGTGGTTTTTTAACACTGAAGAGGTTAAACAGAGTTCAAGATGGTAAGATATAACTGCACTTCACAATTAAAGTGAAGCCCGATGACTCCTCTTGGCCCTGGTTACCTGCAGCAGAAATGCACAGAACTGGTGTCTCACAAGTGCATGATCCATTAAATCAAATGTTAAATTGATTTAATGAGTAATGAATTTGTGACAGATCTGAACTAAAGACTGTAGTTCAGATTGCCGCATCAATGCTAAGACATGAAAAAAAATGCAACAGAAGATGCTAATGTTGCTAAATAATGCCTCCGAGTGTTGGTAGTAACGTCTTGTGTAAGGCAAGGCAAGGCAAGTCTATTTATATAGCACATTTCAACAACAAGGTAATTCAAAGTGCTTCACATAAAACCATTAAAAGCATCAAAACACAAGGCAAAAGAAAAGGAGATTTAAAAACAATTAAAAAACAGTGTAAGAAGTAAAATGCAGAAATGCAGGAAATTGATTATTATATTAATTGAACGTGGTTCAATTAAAGGCAGCAGCAAACAGAAAGGTCTTCAATCTTGATTTAAATGAGCTGAGGGTCTCAGCAGACCTGCAGCTTTCTGGGACTTTGTTCCAGATATGTGGAGCAGAAAAACTGAACGCTGCTTCTCCATGTTTAGTTCTGACTCTGGGAACAGAAAGTAGACCGGTCCCAGACGACCTGAGGGGTCGGGATGGTTCATAAGGTAGCAGCAGATCAGAGATGCATTTTGGCCCTAAACCATTCAGTGCTTTATAAACCAACAGCAGGATTTTAAAGTCAATTCTTTGTTGGACAGGAAGCCAGTGCAAAGACATCAGAACTGGGGTGATGTGGTCCACCCTCCTGGTCTTAGTGAGGACTCGAGCTGCAGCGTGTATGTTAATCGTTCCTCCGGGCGTATCTGCAGCTTGTGCCAGTATATTTCATAATGTCGCCACATGAGTGGTTAGACTGAAGAGTAGTGTTTTTAGTTAACCTGACCTACTTTGAGGAAGAGAAGGTGACCTTCATCTGGGAAGTCAAGTCAGAGGTCAAGTAAGACCCTGTCCCCTCTTTGGTGAAACACTGCAGGAAATCTATTCATGTAAGTCATCAACCGGGGAAGTTTCATGGTGATGTCTATTTGTTAAACCCGAGTTTAGTTTACACGATTCACTTGTCTCCCCTCTGGAGAGTCCGCCCCCTGGTGAGCTCATCTTTGGACCCACTTCAGTTCGCCTATCAATCTGGCATCGGGGTGGATGACGCTGTCATCTCACCTGCAACACAGATGTCTTGCTCACCTGGAAAAGGCTGGAAGCACTGTGAGGGTCATGTTTTTTGATTTATCCATGCCTTCAACACCATCCAGCCTTTACTTCTGAGGGACAACCTGGAGCAGACCGGGGTGGACCACCACCTCACTGCACGGACCAACCCTCCACAGTGTGTGCGGATACGGGAGTGTGAGTCCGACCTAGTGTCCTGCAGCACGGGGGCCCCACAAGGAACCGTTCTAGCTCCATTCATCTACACCATCTACACCTCGGACTTCAAATACAACTGTGCTAACTTCCACCTGCAAAGGTTCTCTGACGATTCTGCAATCGTCGGCCTCATTTCCGCCGGTGATGACAGGGAATACAGGGAACTGAACCAGGACTTTGGGTGCCAGCAGATCAACTCTGGTAAAACCCAAGAGCTGGTGGTGGACTTCCGCCGGGGTAAACACTCTCCTCCTGTACCAGTGAACATCCAGGGAATGGACGTTGAGATTGTGAGATCTTATAAGTACCTGGGTATTCACAATAAACTGGACTGGACTGATCACACATATGCACTTTACAAAAAGGGTCGGAGCAGACTATCTGCTGAGGAGACTGAGGACCTTCTTTGACTCTGTGGTGGCATCAGCCATCTTTTACGAAGCGGTCTGCTGGGGCAGCAGCATCTCGACAGCCGACAGGAAGAGACTTAACAAACTTATCAAGAAGGCCAGCAGTGTGCTGGGGTGTCCACTGGATACGGTAGAGGTGGTGGGAGACAGGAGGATGATGGCTAAGCTATCATCCCTGATGGACAACACCTCTCACCCCATGCGGGACGCCTTGGCAACTCTGTGCAGCTCCTTCAGCCACCGGCTGATTCACCCCCGGTGTGTGAAGGAGAGGTTCCGCAGGTCCTTCCTTCCTGCCGTGGTCAGGCTGCACAACCAGCTGTGCTCCCAGTAGACCACACCACACTAAAAATCGGTGCAATACAAAAATGATTCTGTCTGTATATATACTGTTTTTTAATTGTATCATTTTTTTACTTTTTTACTGAGTTAATATTCTTTACTGTTCTATTATTTATTTACTTATTTATAATACTTGTTTAGATCTTGGTTCTTTTTACTATGTCTCTTGTTTGCACTACACTGTATGGTGCTGTAATCCTGTAATCTCCCCGCTGTGGGACTAATAAAGGATTATCTTACTTTATCTTATTTTATGAATTGTGCGCCTGCTTTGTATCCCTCGCACGGATAAACAGCGGCCTCTTGTGGGTATAATTGAGAACTGCATTACTGTTCGCCTTTTTTGCGTCACGCCAACAGCTCCCCTCTAATTGGCTGTCCGGCTCGGATCACATGACCCTCTCCCCCTTTCTGTCTGTGTCCCATCTTTCCAAACCACTACTGTAATAGCTCGGTGAATGAGCTTATTCTGTGTTCTTTGTGTGTTTAACAATGAAACAACAACCTTAAATGTGACTGTGTGTAACGAACGGACGTCGACGCTGTCATATGCGGGACTTTAATTCACCTGGACGCATGGTGACAGGTGAGGTGACAGTTTTACACGCTGAAGGAGACTTTGTTAGTGTTGCTGTTGTTGTTGCACTGTCAGCGACTCTTCTCTGCTCAGTCGGGGGTTACAGTGTAATGTAACGGCCTTTTAGTGGGAATTATTATGGTACTATTGAAATTAATAAGGTACTGTCAAAACTTTCTTAACGTCTCTTATTGCTTATTTAATTTGTTTTTATGAATACCTTTAAATCTCCGCCACTCTTCAAAGGGGTTCCGACGTTAACTATATTCCTTATTTAGCTAGCTAGCCCTGTTAGCTAACGTTATTTTTGAAGCTCACAAAATACGTGTGTTGCTCTTTTCTTCGTCGTTTTGGGGTCATTTAAGAACTGACTGTGAGTCCGCCTTTAAACTTGAGCCGCAACTCTCGTGTCACGTGCTCCCTTCTTAAATTGTAGTTCTATGTACCAATGCGATTTGTTGTAGTTCTATGTCCTAACGTCAGTGTGATTCGTTGCTCTGTACAGATACACAAGCCCTCTATGTCCTCTGCTGCCTGTGGCAACTGCATGATAGAGAAAGGCCTAAAAGACCTGGCACACATTGTCAAAGACACTGCAAGCTTTATTTGTATTTATTTGTTTGTTTACTTTGTATATCATGCAAGAGATCATCTGCTTTATAAAGCGCAATGCAAGAGGAGATACATGTGGTGCTGGAAAACCCTGTTACTGCTTCTAGATTTATTCATTGAATGAAAGATTTATCCCATAAAAACAACGTATTTTGCACATGTTGAAGAGCTTGTTTCCTCCATGTGCATGACCTAAGAAACCTCCAGACTCTCGTGATTGTTCCCGAACCAGAATATTTTCATTCATCAGTCAGAGATACTGAAGCCTCAATCTGAAGTCACACTGCTGCTGTCAGCATTACATACTTCCTCTCTCTCTCTTAAGCAATCAAACCTCATAAATCACGAGACCTCATATTCCAGTAAACAGTTTTTTTGTTTGTTTCATTGTGAGCTCAGCTCCTAGCAGCTGTGTGTGTGTGTGTGTGTGTGCGTGTGTGCGTGTGTGCGTGCGTGCGTGCGTGCGTGCGTGTGTGTGTGTGTGCGTGCGTGCGTGCGTCTTTGTGCTAGAGATGAACTGTTCGGGTCATTCTCTGTCCGTGGCTCTGAAAACATCTCGAGCCTTCTCTTTGTCACGTCCGTAAAGGTTAGGCAGAGGTGTGTGTGTGTGTGTGTGTCTGTCTGTGTAGGGGAGAGACAACGGTGTTTGAGATTGCCGTGTATCTTTTACTCACACATTGTGTGTTTTTCTTCCACTTGTTTGTTTGTTTTTTAGAATTGCGGAGCCTAATCTGACCTGAAGCCGAAACTACTGATAGACGTCAAATCATTCTGTCTTTCACAATGAAGACGGACGTCGCTTACAACCAGGTACGCTTCCTTTTGTATAGATTGTGAATGATTTGTTACTTAAAACATTCCAGAGATTTACTGGGCAAAGCTTCTCTAATGTGAGGATTCATTTCTCCACATTTTAAATCTATTTTAATATTTCCCTTTCAACTCTTGACCCTAAAAGTTGAATAAATCTATAATTATAAAAGTAATACATAAGCCTTAAGAACTTGTGCTGTATTTTAAAAGAGAGGAAATGCTTTCTGTTCGATTCATTGAGCTCGTTACTCCGATCCGAAGGTAAGATGACATTTCATCCCATGTGACCCTTTATCATATATTCACTCTTAGTCGTGCTTTTAATCCCACTGTCATTAACAGAGTTAATAATATTCACAAAATGAGTTTTGCACATTTACGGCTGTAGTCTGTTTTACTCACCATGAACTCAACTGTGGTGGAAATCAGACAGGACCAGGTCAGCTCAACCAAATCACAAAACAACAGTGGTTCTCCCGGCGTTTCCATATCCGCTGAATAAACATTAGTTTCTGTAGAAGCAGTTTGTATTCTGATGAAATGTCCTCCTGCTTGTGTGCGGTTCCAAATAAGAACATCGTCTCGTGTACAATCCTCATAGTGTTCATGTATTCTTCTGATGCCTGTAGCTGGTGGACGTGGAGAGGAGGCGGCAAGAAGCCAACCAGAAAGCACAGATGGTACGTTACACACACACACACACACACACACAAATCAGGTCAAGTCATGTTCATTGACTTTTTAAAACAACAAATGTCTTCAGACCAGAAACAAATAAGTGAGACATCCATCGCAGTCGTCAAGTGTCTCAAAGAGATAAACCACTCCGGATATAACTGATCTTCCCCCCCCCACCCCACACACACACACACACACACACACTTTCAGAACTTCAGGTGCGTCATAGCTCTCCTCACTGTGGCCACTGTGCTGCTGGCCGCCACGGCCCTCTACATCCTCCTGACACCGAAGGTCTCCTCCTCCCATCCGGCACCGAGCAGCAGCCTCCATCCGCCCCGGGGAGAGTCCTGCTCAGACCCCTGCAAGTAAGTACCGACACACAAGCACACACACAAGCACACACACAGACACGCACACTGATGTGTAACATAAGTGCTATTAACTACTGATCATCTGAGAGCGAACTCAAAAGACAATAGTGTGTGAGACTGATGTCGATTCAAAGTTCAGAGCTCATTCTGCAGATTCCCACGATTCAAAGCACTTAGCAGTTAAACTCGATAGTCTGTCAGATCCACAGCTCCACAACAAACTAGCAGGCGGACCTTGAGTGGCCAAGTCCCGCCCCTTCCCGTTTGAATTGTGCCATGACTTACACATACGACGTACGATTTTAAAAGATCATTTTGCAAGTCCCAAAAGTTGCATGTTGTTATAAAACTGTAAGTATAAGACTTTGCAAATACAGTATAAGAAAGACCACACACCCGTAAGTGACGTCTCTCTGAAGCTACGATGCGGTCGTGTTGGCATCGGTGACGTACATGGTTGTGCAAGACCACCTGATCGGTTTAATGGTCCTAGGCAGAACCAGGAGTACAACTATTATGAGTCATTATTATCAAGCCGTCGCCCCCCCTCCCGTCAGGATCGTTGTGGTGGAGAGCATCCCTGAAGGTCTGGTGTTTAACTCCAGCACCACTCACCCCACCATCTTCCAGGCCTGGCTCAATCTGATGGGCGAGGCCCGCAGCAGTATCGACATCGCCTCCTTCTATTGGACGCTCACTAATGAAGACACAGGCACTCATGAGCCGACAGCCAATCAGGTCAGCCTCGGGATGAGTTTTACCCCTTGTGACATCTTCAGCGGTGAGGTCATCTTTCTCTGCTGTGTTCACAGGGTGAGACCGTTCTGAAGACACTGGCCGAAGTCTCCGGGAAGCTGTCTGTTCGTATCGCAGTGAACACACCACAGAGGAGTCAACCGCAGGCGGACCTCAGGCTGCTCAACGACTCAGGTGCCTTCATGTGCAGCCTGTCATCGTCTGTATTTACTAAGGCTGACCAGTTACTTCATGTTCAAATTTTTTCCGATCACAAAGAATATTGTTTACATGATATATATTACATTGTGTAAAAGGTATTATCATCCCTGGTCTGTATTTTCAATCAAAGTGTGGAGACTGGTCTCAAGCTAGTTGAAATGAAGCAATGCTTTATGGGTAAAGGTTACATCAACACCTGCGGTTAATTGGTTTTCTACATTTAAGTGTTAATCTTGAAGACTTTCATTGAAATAAATGTCTGTTAAGTCACGATCTATAGCCGCAGGAGGTAACACACTAGAGATGAGGGTATTGCAACATTGAGATATTTTACAAACTGTGTGTGTGTGTGTGTGTGTGTGTGTGTGTGTGTGTGTGTGTGTGTGTGTGTGTGTGTGTGTGTGTGTGTGTGTGTGTGTGTGTGTGTGTGTGTGTGTGTGTGTGTGTGTGTTTCAGGAGCTGACATCAGGACAGTTAACGTGAGAGAGCTCACCTCAGGCGTCCTCCACACAAAGTTCTGGGTCGTGGACAAGAAGCACATTTACATCGGCAGCGCCAACATGGACTGGAGGTCCCTCACACAGGTTAATACTCACAATCATCTTTTTATTTATCTTGTGAATGGAAATGTCTTCAGTGGTTTCCCGGGTGGATGATGAATTGTTCAGTATTGCTGAGTTGTTACTTTCAGAAGTCCGTGTTAGTTTTCTGAATCGGATCGAAAGCATGCGAGCAGAACGACGTGTCTTCTGCTTTTAGGAGGAAGTTCTTGTGTCGGCTCAAAGTTTCGGTCACATGCCGTGCAGAAAGAATAGTTTACTCTTGCTTTAATACTGTGACGTCATCAATATCTCAAATGTAGCTTTCCGAGTCATATATTCAGTGGCCTGTTCATTTTGCTGAGTTGTCACTTAGATGAGCGTCCCGAGTGCACCAACACCTCGTACGTTTCTAAGACATTTCTTTAGGGCGTTTCTAATTTTTTTTTAAATCTCAGAAATTACCAGATAAATGTTTTTCAAAATAAGTTTAGAAAAGTCTAGAAAACAGTCTTCACGTCAATGTCTTGATATGAAGTCATTCTGTGCTGCTGCAGTATTTTCTCTACTGCTCTCCGCAGTTTAAAAACATCTGTGAATGTTGTGCTGGTGTGCAGGTGAAGGAGCTGGGCGTGGTGGTCTACAACTGCAGCTGCTTGGCTGCAGACCTGGGTAAGATCTTCGAAGCCTATTGGCTCCTGGGAGACAGTCAGTCGATCCCGTCGCCATGGCCCAACAGCTTCGCCACCCTCTACAACAAGGACACGCCCCTCCAGCTGCCGCTCAACAGCACGCCGTCCAACGTCTACCTGTCGGTAAGATGAGAACAGGGACGGGAGGGTTTCTTTTGTTTAAGGCTCCCCGAGCGTTGCTTAAAATTGAACAAAACATTTACAAGATCTCTTTTCTCTTTTCTCTCCCCTCTGAAGAGTTCCCCTCCGTCCTTCTGTGCAGCCGGCCGGACTCCAGACCTTCAGTCCATCCTCAGCGTGATGGAGGACGCCGAGAGCTTCATCTACATTGCTGTCATGAACTACCTGCCCACCATGGAGTTTTCCCATCCTAAAAGGTAGAAGTGAGGTTTCACTACAGGGAGGACGGTTTAGCAGAGTCAGAGGTCAGTTTTTCAGTCTGTGGAGCTCTTAGGAGCTGCTCGCGGTCATGTTTCAGCCTTGTTAGCGACATGACGCTACGTCCGTCCACCACTTCGGTTCAGAACAACATATCTCAACAATTATCAGATGGATTAGTACAGATGTCGCCACGTCTCACGTCTGGCCCCCCCCCCCCCCCCCCCCCTGCAGGTACTGGGCCGACATCGACACTCAGCTGAGGCGGGTCGGGTACGAGAAGCGGGTCAAGGTGCGCCTGCTGATCAGCTGCTGGGCCAGCACCCAACCGGTCATGTTTCCCTTCCTGAAGTCTCTGGCCTCAGTGTACGACCCCAAGAGCAGTCTGGACATCCAGGTGGTGAGTTTCACCACCATCTCTGTGTCTCTCCATAAGAAGAGCTGGTCATGTGTCCTCTGCCACAGAGACAGGAATTATAGTGCATAACCTGATGACTGTTATTTCCTCATGCAGAGGCTGTTTGTGGTGCCGGCCAGCCCCAAGCAGAAGGAGATTCCCTTTGCCAGAGTCAACCACAACAAGTACATGGTGACCGATAAGATAGCCTACATAGGTAAGGCTGCACGCACACTGCATGGAAAAACAGTGCTGAAAGGGCTGAGATCTGATCTGTGTGTTTGTGTCTTCAGGTACGTCGAACTGGTCAGGTGACTACTTTGTGAACACGGCCGGCTCGGCGCTGGTTGTCAACCAGACCGCGTCTCGGTCCTCGGAGCCGACCGTCCAGTCGCAGCTGAAGGCCGTGTTCGAGAGGGACTGGGACTCCGCCTACAGCACCCCTCTCACCCGGCTCTCCAACCACAAAGACTTGTGTTAGTTTTCACCACCGGCAGTGTGGACACTTGTGTGCCAACACGTGTTGCAGTGCTGTCGTTTGTTTCACAATTTCACGAGCCAGCTGAGACAGTTGTCCTCACGGTGAACACGGAAACTCTTGAGTTGAGAAATCATACGACCTCTTAGCGGAGCGGAGTTTTTTCCCAGTTGGCTACGGTCCAAAGAAAGATAGCTGACTTCCAGTAAACCTGGCTAATCACAGCTTTAGTGCGGACTCCGCTTCAACCAGAGGAATGTGCCATCAAACCAGTGCTGCCAGTCTCACGCTGTTAAAGGGTTGTTCACAGGTGCCACTTTTATTTTAAGGCAATTATTATTTAGCATTTCTTTTGTGTTTCTATCAAAGCTGGCCCGGGATTCAAACTACATGTGTAATAAGACATCTGTAACATCGGACCATGTCGGTGGAACAGTTAGTTGTTTCTCCTAAAAACCTCAAACTGACTTTATTTTCTTTAATCACGTGGTTTCCGTCATGTGCTGTGGTGCCAGTAGCAGAAGAGGGTGCTGTGTCAGCTTTTCTTCAGTCAGGTCTGTTTCATGATGAATCACATCGACTGGCTCCCACAGATCACCGTGTCATAGTTTTACAAACCACACCAGCCTCAGTGGGTTTTATTTGTAATATCCCAGCTCACCTCAGGGAGTGAAGTAGTTTTCTTAATGAATCCTTTTAGTTTGCTGTAGTCTGGAATGATGAATGTTGATGCCGGTGAGCTGTTCATAAGATTACACTCTGTCTTCATGACTGGTTTTTAAAATAAACTCATTTAATACTAAATCAGCCGTGTACACGATAGATTGAAAGTTTTAAATGAACTGGTTTATTTTCCACCGTGTGGAGTGATTGAAGGAACCAATGGCTGAAGAGGTGGTTGTTACGGCAGCTGTCTGAAGAAGCTAGTCGTGGTGTGCTGATAGGAATATTGTGGACATCATCAGCTTCCTCTTTATACAGAAATGACTCAATAAATGTGTTTGAATCAAACCTGTTTAAAGTGCTTCACTCTGATACGCATATATTCATTTATTTACAATCTCACAACTTCTGTTTGTTTCCTTCTTACATCACACGATGGTTCAGACTGACTTCCATCAAGTTTAAGAAACACTGAGGTCATGACTCCTGATTCACACCATTCTAACTGTATTAGTCACGTCATGTGTCTCCACACATCCGCACCCTTTAAAATGAAACAGCAGTCCCTTCATGATCGTCTAATTGCTGCTTCATACACAGTCCCCTCAATGCCAGAAATACTAAAAAGTTAAAATCCTAGAACCAATATTGAGTTCAGGTTCCTAAAACTTCCATAAAGCATGATCTCGTTATGGCCGTTTCTTTGAAACATAATTGACTCTGAGCCAGCCGGAGTAGCCTGTGGAGCTGCAGTGCTAATAACGATCTAATGACGTTACTGTGCAGAAGGTCTGCTGTAGGACGGCCGTCTCGCTTTGTCAGACTGGACCCCAATTACTGAGCCACAGAAAGGAGCTCAAAGAGAAAGACAAACGGATATATAGTCGTTTAAAATCCTGTTGCTGTTATAGTAAAGTAGTGTGGAGGAAAAGGATTTCATTGATCGTGATGCTCTCGTTCTGTGAAATTGAGCTACTGAGTTGTATTGCTAGAAATGGAGGGTGTGCTATTGGATAGACCTTGCTGAGTTTTCATCAGCAGTATACAGGGAGGAAGACGTGAGGACCACCTGTGGAAAATATGTCAGGTTGTCCCCAGCAGACAGAGGATGGAGCATGACTCGGGCCTTCAGTTCTTTGTTCTTGTTGGGAAGTCACAGAGCTCAGATAAAAGTAGAAATATCCAGGTTTTTTTCTGCTCCTTATCAGAGTCTTTTCAAGCAGAGTCTCTGCAGTGCCGACCAAACCCAATCAATATTTGGTCGATTTGTTTTCCCTTCAGGCTACAGTGACATTTCATCAAAACACTAAACACTGGCTTCCTGTACTTATTCCTTATGGTGGGCTTGTGCTATAGCATTCAGTATAGTATATCTGCACCTGATAGACATATATTATACATGATATAATATAATATATTTTATATATACAGTATATACACCTGACTATTTCACAAAATATATATATAATGTATAAAGTGAACCAACAGCCACCACCAGGAGTAGGACTTTCAACCAAAGATAATTGCTTTTATTACTACTGTTATTATTATTGTTTGTCGTTATGACAGGGGCAGCTGGGCCCCGTGCCACGTGCGTGTCTAACTTAGCCGGATACTTCTCAGGATAAGATGACGTAGATCAGGCTTTTCGGTTCCACGAAGCAAGTTCGGCAAAATCACCATCCAAAAGCTTGAAGCTGCTCCAGCGCAGGCTCAGTGAAGGTAGCTGGATAAGCTGTCACTCCCCCGGAAAACATGGCAGCTCCTGTCACATACGGTAGTCTAATGCGCTTGCGCATATACTGGGGGTTATACGGGAGTTCCGGAAATGCATGTAAAGTGAGACACACGGTGATCCTTAAAACCAGCTGAGCAAACTAAGAAGCCTCTAGTGCAGCGGTTCCCAAACTTTTTAGGCCACGCACCCCCTTCTACATCCAGACCGGGTTCACGCACCCCCAATCCCCCCCCCCACACACACCTTTAAAAAAAAAAAAAAAGCAACAGAGCTGCATAAAAATCGGACTAATGAGAGAACAGTTTGCTCGCGCGTGGCGTTTGTTTACAAGATAAAAAACACAAAAAACTCTTCCTGCACCGTGCCTTCGAAAAGGTAACGGACGTACACCAGACGATTGGCCAGATTGGCCACATCTGTAGGCTCGTCTACTTGCAGAGAGTAAAACTCACTCTTCTTCACGCGACCGACTAATGTAGCCAGGATGTCTTCGGACAAAGCATCGATGCGCGCGACACAGTGTTGTTGGACGCGGGATCACGTCCAACTTGTTCGCTTCTCTCTCGCCAATCATACATTCCACCATCTCTTTAACATTTGTTCCCCTCTCCACCACCGCCTCTCCTTCTCCCTATTACGCAGTCAGAATACTACCACAACACGCCGCCTGTCTCCGGCAGAAATGCGCTTATACACACACGCACCTCCCCAGCAACGAGACACATCACCCGGTCACAATACCTCCAGAATGTCCCCGGGTGAAATCCGGGACTTGGTTTTATGGTTCCGAGTGGCCGGCGCTCACCCGTTGGCGCCGGGACGCGAGGTCTCCAGCCGCCCCCGCCGCGAGGCACCCGATCGGCAGGTCTGTCAGCCCTCGGAACAGGCCGCGGGGCAACAACTCGTGGGTGGCGGGGCAGAGGCGAGGCAGATCACAGAAAAATAATAAAGACTAAAGTACGGCAAAGATATGTTGATGAGAAGCGTATTTGTAATGTGTCAAACACAAACGTAATCAGGGAGAAAATACGTTTGTGGTCAAACGTAATTGAGAATGCATTTTAGTTTTGGGGGAACGTAATTTTTAGGAGACGGGACTGCACCGCCATTACATCTTTTCTCTCGCGCACCCCCTAGAGGCAGCTCGCGCACCCCACTTTGGGAATCCCTGCTCTAGTGCATTAATGTGCAGCTCCCGTCCTCATAGATCCACTGATGAAGGAGCATATTAGTTAGATGAGCGTTTTATAGGGAGAGAGTTCTTCCACATCGCCAAGATCCGTTATCACATCATGATGACTTCCTATACGAGCGCTATCGATTCTGCCGACAAGGAATCATTTATTTACAGACCTTCTGGAGCAGACATTGAACACCACACGCCCAGCCGAGCACTGACTGTCCCACAGACTGGATGCAGCGTTGCGCTGTTCTGCGAGTGCTGCGTTGTTGTCCAGTGTCGGCGATGCGGAGAACATGGGGAAAGCCGCTGCATGCCGTGCTGTTCGCAAAGTTCATTTGGCGCTTAATAAACTTATGGATGTGTTCATTACATGATGGCACATATTGTATTGACTACCACTCTGAATTGTGTGTGTGCTTAGTGTGTACTTGCTCTCATGTCCTCTTGATGGCTGGTTGCATACATGAGGTTAAAGCACTCATAATGATATGACAGTGTTATTAGTACACCAGCACATCATCATTGTAGAACATGATGAAGGTGGACTCATGATAAGAACAGAGAGAATCACACACTTTCTTTTCACGGCTTCAATTGATTGAATGTCTGATTATGAATAATATACATACTGATCCGCCCATAAACAGATTCTCACACACACATATTCAAACTAGTTCTATATGGTAATCTACACATACATGTATAAACACATATATATAGTAGGATACATGATACATAAGGGCATACAGTACATATATCCTCATATTAATGAGTATCAGTTAGATCCTCTTTGGGCTTGTTTTTATCTACTTATTCTGAAAGAGTTGAGATCATTATTGTCGCTATAGATCTCATTGGATGATGCATCCATGAAGTCTACTGCCAGCAGCACATTAAAGACATATCATCTGATTGGTTGGGGTGATGAGGCATTACAATTAGCTGATACATTTCCAACACTTACGCATTTAACTTGTCTGTGATGTTTTTGCCGTGCTTCCTGTCTCGCCCTCGCAGCGGTGGCGCTGTTATATTTTGCCGTGATTACGGTCTTGACATCCTCATGTGCGTTCATGATCATCTCCTGCGCGTCAGCGGAGTAAAAAGCGGCTCTTTCTTTGACTTTATTTAACATTGTACTGTTAGAACGTCATGGTTTCGGCGCTTCCCCCTTTTGAAGTGGGACGAGCACGCGCAATCATCCTGATCCCGATCGTCTGGTTCGAATTAACGAGACAGTTTGAGAGGATCAGCCTTGAGGAACCGAGATAGCCTGACATCAATCATCTCGTGAATGTCGGCTGCTAACAGGACATTTGATCGACTTTGCTGAACCACTTACGTGGCACGGGGCCCTGGACTGTCCTCTGGCCGCCGGCTGTGATGTTATTTCACAACACAACAGCTTCTCTGTCTCCATACATTCCTATGAGCCTCCATCTGCGCACAGCAGCCGCGCGGAGGAGGAGCGTTGACTTCCCGGGGGGGGGGGGGCGGTCAGCAGGGCGGACATGGCGCCACACAGCCCCGCGGTGAGGTTGTTGGTCGGCTGCTTTTATACACAAAGAGAGTTTTGATAAAATAATATTTGATGCCACCCGGAATGATTTCACAAGAATGAAGGTAAGAAGATGAGGACAGAGGAGCAAATCCATTTCAAGTCCAAACGTTGTTTTGTCGAATATAATCGAGAATTGTTTTTAATCGATGTTGCGTATTTCAGCATGTCCGCATAGAGCTCACTTATTGTGTGTCACCGCATCGTCAAGTCCTGTCCACACATGGTGGTGTAACTGCAGTTGATCTCGAGCACATGGCTATTATTAGACCTGCAGCTTATGGCGCGGACTGAGAGTCTGAGACCTAACTGGGCTTCCTGCGCGGCCGTGTTGCGTTCAGTTGAAATTTAAAGTCGTCGGTCAGTGTGACAGCCTTCAGTCGTCCCGAGGAGCACACTCACAAACCCGCGTTGCTGTTCGAATATCAGTCGTTATGGTTGAATTGTTGGCCATCTGTCAAACTGCTGTCTCTGCAGATTCAAGCTCTGCTGATGTCCTCTCCGTGTTCGGCTGATGTCCTCTCCGTGTTCGGCTGATGTCCTCTCCGTGTCTGGCTGATGTCCTCTCCGTGTCCCGTTGATGTCCTCTCCGTGTTCGGCTGATGTCCTCTCCGTGTCCCGTTGATGTCCTCTCCGTGTTCGGCTGATGTCCTCTCCGTGTCCCGTTGATGTCCTCTCCGTGTCCGGCTGATGTCCTCTCCGTGTCCGGCTGATGTCCTCTCCGTGTCCGGCTGATGTCCTCTCCGTGTCCCGCTGATGTCCTCTCCGTGTCCGGCTGATGTCCTCTCCGTGTCCCGCTGATGTCCTCTCCGTGTCCGGCTGATGTCCTCTCCGTGTCCGGCTGATGTCCTCTCCGTGTCCCGCTGATGTCCTCTCCGTGTCCCGTTGATGTCCTCTCCGTGTCCGGCTGATGTCCTCTCCGTGTCCGGCTGATGTCCTCTCCGTGTCCGGCTGATGTCCTCTCCGTGTCCCGCTGATGTCCTCTCCGTGTCCCGTTGATGTCCTCTCCATGTCCGGCTGATGTCCTCTCCGTGTCCCGCTGATGTCCTCTCCGTGTCCCGTTGATGTCCTCTCCGTGTCCGGCTGATGTCCTCTCCGTGTCCGGCTGATGTCCTCTCCGTGTCCCGCTGATGTCCTCTCCGTGTCCCGCTGATGTCCTCTCCGTGTCCCGTTGATGTCCTCTCCGTGTCCGGCTGATGTCCTCTCCGTGTCCGGCTGATGTCCTCTCCGTGTCCCGTTGATGTCCTCTCCGTGTCCGGCTGATGTCCTCTCCGTGTCCGGCTGATGTCCTCTCCGTGTCCCGCTGATGTCCTCTCCGTGTCCGGCTGATGTCCTCTCCGTGTCCCGCTGATGTCCTCTCCGTGTCCGGCTGATGTCCTCTCCGTGTCCCGCTGATGTCCTCTCCGTGTCCCGTTGATGTCCTCTCCGTGTCCGGCTGATGTCCTCTCCGTGTCCGGCTGATGTCCTCTCCGTGTCCCGCTGATGTCCTCTCCGTGTCCCGCTGATGTCCTCTCCGTGTCCCGTTGATGTCCTCTCCGTGTCCGGCTGATGTCCTCTCCGTGTCCGGCTGATGTCCTCTCCGTGTCCCGTTGATGTCCTCTCCGTGTCCGGCTGATGTCCTCTCCGTGTCCGGCTGATGTCCTCTCCGTGTCCCGCTGATGTCCTCTCCGTGTCCCGTTGATGTCCTCTCCATGTCCGGCTGATGTCCCCGGCTCTTTCAGGTAGACATTCTGTTCCGCTGTCTATAACTTTGTGCGCTCACCACACACTCGTGACGTAAAATCTTCGAATGTTTTAAAATAAATTTGGAGTTTGTTTCAGATTTACTCTGTACAGGTTGTCAACTCCAATACAGTTTGGCTTCCTGTTATCCTAAAAGCACAATAATCCATAATTATATCAGAGTGAATTCATTTGCACCTCTCTGCTAATTAAATGATTTGTTACCCTAGAATAACATTGCAGTGTTAAGGTTTAGTGGTAACAGCTCATTGTGTGTAATCTATTGTTTTATTACAATAATTATTATTATTATCATTATTCTTTCTTTCTTTATTTTATTGGTGAAGCAATGTGACAAAAAAAGACACATAGTGACATAAACATGGACGACAGACGATAACATAAAGCAGTTACGATGACGTAATGGAGTTTAGATTACAATCAGATGGGTTAGGTCGGCGTGTGTGGGTTTGTTTGGTGTGCATGTTTGTATAAGAGGCAACAGATGTGTGGCGGGAAGACAAAAGATGGAGTGGAATTGTTGCAGTGATAATAAATAAATACATGCTTCAACAGCATTATCCTCATATTATTATTATGTTTTCCATTATATGTAAATTGATTTTGCGCTGCACATTTGCCTTAATTTAATCAATCAGTTATTGATCCTTCAGTTATTTTTATTTTCCACCTTCGTCTTATCATTTCCGGTGGGAGGTTATTTGGAGATCCGCCCCTTTGCAGTAGCAGGTTTCCAACACTTGGGGGCGGTGTTGGTGCAGGTTTTAAACTGGCAGTCTCTCCTGACTGGCCGACAGTGTTGAAACTCTCCTCTTGTCTCGCTCATGTGCTGTTCAGGGATTCAAACGGAAATTAGAGTCAAGTGGAATCGGGCTCAAAATGTAGGATCAGTAAAATGTAAAAGTTTAAAGATGTCCCCAGAAAAGAGCGAGGGGTGTTTCTGTCGTGTTTCATAACTCAAGTCATTACAATGAAGTTCAATAAGACCAGTTGTAGTCACGGTCCAGAAAGTTGTACATTAATGAATCCTCTCTGTGGTTTCTTACATTTTATTGAACTGAATCACAGTCCAGTCAAAACTCAAAGTCCAGCTGTGGTCCACTTGATCCAGCTGTTGATGGGTGTGTCTGTAATGAGAGAATCAAACCCAGAGCCAAATATAAACCTGTACACACACACCTGCTGAGGTATCTCCAACATATCACTTCCCAGCATGTAAACTATGTAGGGGGTCGTGGAACGCAGCACAGCCCAACCCTGGAGGTTATTTCTGTCTCCCTGTTAAGCCGCCAGCCCTCCACCCGTCGTGTGTGTGTGTGTGTGTGTGTGTGTGTGTGTGTGTGTGTGTGTGTGTGTGTGTGTGTGTGTGTGTGTGTGTGTGTGTGTGTGTGTGTGTGTGTGTGTGTGTGTGTGTGTGTGTGTGTGTGTGTGTGTGTGTTGCCCCAAGGACCACCCAGTAATATTGACTGATTCTCTATGCAGTGTTGTGACAGATTATATCTTTTGTGTTTGTTTTACTCTTCATGCAGATGATTCACGGTGCTGCAGGAAGGACCAAAGTACATGCAGCAGGTACTGTGTGTGTGTGTGTGGGGGGGGGGGGGGGGTGTGTGTATCTGTGTGTCGGTGGATAAAAACAACTGCACTTTAATTGCCATGGTGTCCTCTCAGTGGACAGATGTGGTGACGAGGGTGCGGACAGCAAAGGGTGGAGTCCCGTCGCTTGAACACGGCCGGTGATCCTCCACCGGCCTGGAGACGGGGCTCCACTACAAAGTCTCCACTGGATTTCACGTTATGATGCATGATGCTTGACTATCTAGTAATGTTACAGAGTTATGGCTTTTAGAATTTGTGACAAAGAACCCCATTTTATTTAATTTAACTGAAAGAAGTACTACAATGGAAATAAGTTGTGTGACTTTTTTCTGTCATCTTTTTTCACATTCTTTTCATTGTGCATGTGCATTGGTGCTGTAACTATCTCTGTCTTTTTTTTTTGATGAATTATCAAATATGCCAGATAAAAACAATTGGATTGCCAGGTTTGAAAGCAATCCCTTCAGCTGAGATTTGTAATTGACGTCTCGCTCTAAATGAGGAAGCCAGAACACTCTTTTGTGCTTTTCTCCCAACCTGTATTGGTTGTTGTGGTCTTGATACTTCCTGGTACATGATCGCGTAGATTACATACAAATATATTTTGTCGAATATCTACAAAGTTACAGCGCATTCGTTTTCATAGGTATACGCTACAAATGCTGTATGAGAACAGGCTGACCTGGGCCGTGTCCAGGTTTGACCCGAAAACAACTCTCTGTGGAACTGTATGATGTGGTCTTTGTACTGAAGGACTCTCCCTCTTCTCTTTCCTCCAGGGCTCAATCAGCAGCCAACAAACATCACAGCAGCCAGAGAAGAACTGCAGCATAACAACTGGGTCTACTGTGCAGCATTTGTGTACCTCTCTACTGTATGTTTTCCAGCAAAAGAATCCAATGGGACCAAACTCAATGTTTTAACTGTCATTAAAAATCATTTAATCATCAGCTGAGCTGGTTAGGCTCTGCAGCAGGACTGGAGACCGATAAAGCAAATAAAACATTCTGTTTCTGAGCTCTCGTCCCCGTCGTGTTTCTGAATATTATCCACCAACGTAGATCATTTCTCAGCTCTCTCCTGCGATTGGTCGTTAAAGGGCCGACTTAAACCTGTTTCACCTCCAGTGTGACTCATTTTTGGTCTTTTACTCATACAAGATACTTTTCCAAAGTGCCAGAGATGAATGGCAAAACCTGTTTTCCAAGATGGCCTCACTAAGAACGCCTCTTCATGAAAGCCTGCCACGAATCCCACATGGGGATGTTGGCAACACAGTGTGAAGATAAATGTCTTGCCTCGCTGCTCCGATGGCAGTCGACACCGACGCCACGCTGCTGGAGGCCCACGCTGAGCCCGCTGGAGGGAAGGGAGAACCAGGACCGAGCCGGGCAGACTGTCGGACCCCTGCTGCGGTAAAATGAGTGGTTTTCTAAAAGGGTTCTGGGGCTCGTAAACACTTCCACTTTTGTCCACAGGGGCAGCCAAAATCAACCACAAATGTCAGCTCCTCCTAGTAGCTTTAAATATCAAATCTTAATCTATGAGTTAGATGTTCGAAATAATTCATGTATGTAACTCCAACTTCAAAGTTCCCTCAAAAGTTGCCCTGTTCTCTGTCATTGCCCTGATACCACCATGAGATTGTCCAGTCTGTCGGTCATACATGTGATCTGGTGTGTGTGCTGGCCCTCTGGTGGCCTTTCCTACAGCAGCGGTTGTGTCTTCAGAGAAATGGCGATTAATGCCTCAAAATAAATGATTCCTCTTACTGAGCGGTGGAAAGGTAGAGGAGTGCTGGCGACTCGGTTGTTAAGCTTGAAGGTCTGAGCTGTGAGCGAGCGGGCGTCGGGAGAAGACGACCTGTGTGATCCTTCTGAGTCACTTTCTGTTCAACCCACAGGATTCTCAGGGTTTGAAGAGAGTGTGTGCGCACGCTGGCTGTGTCCTCGATGACTCGGCTCTCAACTGCTCTGCACTTTGTAGGGATTAGCTGAGGCATGTGGCAGCCAAACACCTTCTGATCAAATGAGGATGAAGTACAGTTGGCCTGGGAGGTGATGAAGCGTCACGTGTTTCCTCTGTGGGGGAGAAACCACAAATGTAGAAAGGTAGCGGTGAATAATTCACTGTTTTGAAAAAATGTACAAACCTTTGGAGGTATGGCGTGGTTTTTGTTGACGATTAGCCGCATGTGATATGGCAATGCAACACTTTGCTCCAGTGAAATATCTCAACAATTAGATTATGATTTGGCAGGAAACCAATTCCGTGCAGGGAGGAGCTGATGGAGGATGTTTGTTTGTTGAAACAGTGGTTTGTAACTGTTTGGAATGCACTGACAGAAGATGGCTTCTCGTCAATAGTGGCATCAGATCAGAAAACGAGCAGCTGATTTAGTGGATTCATTTTGCAGACTTTTGACTCGTCCAAAAGTTCAGTTCATGACCGGATCCCACACAATTTATATCCAAAGCCTCTCAGTGCCTCCTCTGTGCTGCCTCCCTGTCCCTCCGTCCGGCCACATTCTCACTTCCCCAAAACCCATTCAGCCTTTTCCTCCTGTGCAGCAGATGCCGTCAGTCTTCTCCACCTGCTCCAGTCACTATACTCACCTGTTTCCACTTCACCTCGTCAGCCCTGCAAGAACACAACCGGCCCATTTCCACTCATTGATCCTGAATTATCCGATCAACATACTGTCTACCCAGAGCCTGACGTATTTTATTTCTCTGTGCAAAAGAGCTCCAATATTCTGTTTTCATCTTTTTTTTCATATTTACACAGCATCTGAAAGTACAAGCATGTCCAGTTTTATGTTTTCTGAAACAGAAAAACAGAAGAATAAAAATAGAGATAATATAGAAATTAAAATTAAAGCCACCTTGTCTCCAGTTGGTCCACTTTCACAAGCGGAGTTAGTGTTTAGCTAGCGTACTTAGCATCTTAAATAATTTGACTATGACTCCGCTACGGAGTCATAATCTTGGCAGATGGTTTAATATCGGTCCTTAAACTGGAGAAAAATAATCAAGAACTCACCTCGAGTTTTAAACATTTCATGGCAACCTATCTTCTCATATTTTGGTAATGTAGCTCCACCTTCCACAACTTAGAAAGGCACTTTCCCATTTTTTCCCCAGATGGGAAAGAGGAGAGGTGCATCTTTTACTGGTGCCAGGGAACTATTTTTCTAGTTTAGCTCTGCCGAGGTACAACTTTATAAGATTGAGAGGAACAAGAGGAGGAATAATTAACCTGTAATTTAGCTTTTTTTCCCCACTCGTCTTGAAACTGTGTTTCCAGTTCAGCCACTCACTCGCGTTAAATTGTGTCTGGTTTCTCTTCAACACTTGACAATTTTTCTGGAGTCAAGTGAGGAAATGTAGCGCAATGATTC
Organism: Melanostigma gelatinosum; assembly: GCF_949748355.1. Taxonomy (NCBI): domain Eukaryota; kingdom Metazoa; phylum Chordata; class Actinopteri; order Perciformes; family Zoarcidae; genus Melanostigma; species Melanostigma gelatinosum. The sequence continues at coordinate 22,156,413 of NC_136640.1, forward strand.
TTAATAAAGCTGCAAACCTTGAGCTAGCCCAACAGGCACCTGGTTTTGTCAGAAAGAGAGGGAGGCGCTGAACAAAATACCGAAACCTTGGCAAAACGTCATTTCTTTTATAGTTTGCACTCTACTGGCTAATAACGATGATAATTTGGACATTTTTGTAAGTCTCAGTAGCTGGTCAGAATTTATTTTTTAAAGCTCATGAATATATAATGTTAATCTCCAGATAAATAAGACTTTTTTGAACAAAGACATTGTTTAATGAAGATTGATTTTGTAGCCTGAAAACATTGCAAAATGATCCAGAATCTGAATAATCTTATTGCTGATTGGGTCTTTTATATCTAGTAACAGGTCATCCACGTATACAGAGAAACCCGATGCTCTGTATTACTCCAGGGTAACTCTTGCAGATGTGTTGAGGTTTCCAGCATTATGGCCAAAGGTTCAATAACCACTGCAAACAACAGTGGTGACAGCGGACAGCCATGGCGGGTCAATGGGGAAGCGGGAAGTATGATTATTTGGTTGAACACGGGCTTGAGGAATTAATTAAGAAGACGGATCCAGGAAATAAAATTCTTGCCAAACCCATTCAACCCGCTCAAAGGCCTTCCCAGCGTCCAGAGAAAGCACTTCAGGCTCTGTGGCTGTAGGTGGAGTGGATACTACTGTACATTAAGCAGACTCCATACATTTGAGAATAAATGTCTTCCACTGATGAAGCTTGTTTGGTCTTCAGAAATAATTGAGGGGAGGCCTATTTCTAATTGTTGTTCTACCAATAACGTTTAAAAGTCAAATAATATTCTGCAGGATTCAGGTCTTTTTTTAAAAATGAGTCTATGGCTACGTTTTTGGGAGAGTTGCTGTTGACGGGGAGAGAATAAATATATCGAGTAGTGATGGAGCTCGTTGCTCTCTGAGGTTAACCCATCTGATCCTGGTGGTTTTCTATGTCATTTTCCTGATGCTATTACATATTTATTTTGGTTATCAGTTGCTCTAAGTTTGCATTTCTTTGTTTATGAACCATTGGTATTACAATAGTACGTAAGAGTGTATATTTTAATCTTTTGGAGGGTCTGATGTATAAAGCTGTAGAGAGGCGGAGTGGACTCTGGCCCTTTGGATAATTAATCATGTTTCGTTTAATGTGTTACACTTGATGGATGCAGTACTTGTACTTTTTGTACTTTATCTTTGCTACTTGAAGAGATATCTGTGTTATTTTGTTCCTGGTGTTATCGTGGGGCAAGGGCTGTGTCTCTTGGACATTGACTTTGCAACTCTCACCTTTGGATCCACTGTCCACCAGATTTGATTTCTTGTTCAATCAATTGTCCAATGAGAATTGCACACCTGTTGTAGGCTGACTATATGTGTTGGCTTTTTGTCTTTGTCCTGTTGGACTCTGATGGAGACACAGCAATATTGAAATGTTTTATCTGAAGGCTGCAAATCAATCAGTGTGCTTTCGTCCCTTTTTCCATTTTGGTCAGAGTTTGCTGTCCTTGAGCTGGGAGGCACCAGCTGCATGCTGCTAGAAGATGCACGGAACACCCTGTTTCAAGTTGCTTCAACTATTTACGCCTTTAGTTTTTCTCTTTAGCAGGAACCAATGCACTCGGGGCCACAAATAACTTGGAAAGTATTGACAGCAAAATGTATTGTTGTTTTTTGTGCTTTTCATGAGATTTGTTTAAAATGAATTAAAAGAAAGAAAAAAGGATAGCCTGAACCATCAAATTCAATTCTGATCATTCACTGATGAAATGCCGTGAGCGGAGGTTGTGTTTCCCTCCATCCGAGGTGTGTTGGCTGTGGTTGTGTCTGACTGGTATCCAGTGTCCAGCCCCTCTAAGCCCAGTAACAAGGCCCTGCTGGGCCACAGCTAAAGCCTCCAGCACCGCAAACAATGGAGCGGGGCTTTGCAGAGGGCTGGAGCAAACTGCTGACTGCCCACTAGTGCTAATACACCCCTATTCTGTCTTGCCTCGCTGCTGTCGCCTCTACCTCACACACACTCACACATACATACTATCTATCGCGAACTCTATGGTGGTTTGCAAAGAAAGTGCAGTGGTCCATATGTTGATATGTACACACACTGATGAGATAGTCCCTCTCATCTTCTGTCTCTCTTTCTGTTGACCATCAGCCCCCTCTGTTGCTGTCCATCCCTCTTTCTCCCTCCATTCATCCCTCTCTTCCCCCAATCCTGGGACCCCTCCACCCTCTCTCTCTCTCTCTCCCTCCCTCTCTCTCTCGCTGTCTTTCTGTTTGTGATCCACACTGACAGTGTAGCTCATTCTCCCGCGGCCCCAGACAGTCAAACCGATCCCCAGATCGCCTCCGACGCCCACCTGCCTCCCCCAGCTCCGCCGCCCAGCTCTCCAAGCCCGTGTGCGGGCTGCTCCATCGGTGTGTTACCTCCGTTGGCCTCCTGCTGTGGACCATGTGTGAGTGTCTGCGTGGAATATTCAGAGTCACCTGGACGCCTTCCTCCAATGCAGGTCAGGATAAATAACTGTGGACACAAAAATTGGAAGGGTATTGTCATACGAGCAATTGGATTATATGACAAAAAACACATTTCCATTTTCTCCTAACTGTCACATAGAAATATGATCTACTGTGATGGCCGAGCTCTGGGAGATACTTTATTGAAGGTTAGGGAGGTCAAACAGTTGTCCATTTCTATCACGAGTTGAGAATCTTTTCTTTTCACACCTTCAGCCAAAAACTACTACCTTTGGATTTCTTTTTTCTACTCTTGTCATCTTCATGTAATATGTTTGTGAAGGGGAAAATGCAGTTCTCCTGTTTTTATTTATTTTTGAATATGCTTACTTCACCACTCTAAACTCAGACGTGCAGGTGTTGGGATGCTACACTGAATGCAATGTGTTTGCGATTGGTATAAGTGGACCAGATCATTTCGTTGTCCTGGTCCATGTTCAATATTTGCTGATACTGTGGCCAATGTTTGGTCACATCTGTAACTCCTCGTGATGATAATATGACGTCACGTGAGATCTAAATACGATGAGGTTTCTAACAGCGAACTGAAAGGTGTGGTGTCTTGTTAGCGATTAGGAGCTACGCTAGGTAGCCAGAGTCACTCGCAAACGTCTGTCCTGCTTTGTGTAATTCTGTTTCATGATTATCTCCCAGAGGTCGACGAGCCCAAAGCAGCAGTTCATTTGGCCAGCTGTGTGCTATCACTCTTCACCACCACACGTGTGCACCACTGATCATCAGATTCTGTTAAAACTTAAGAATGGTGGATTGGAGTTGCATTTGGAAGTTGTATGACACTTTCCTACAATGACTATTTCTATTATGCTCTGTGTCCACTGCTCAGCAACATGAGCCTTCCATTACAGTTATGTTTCTGTTCATTGAATGGATATAAATCGAATAGTCAGTGCTTTTTTTTTTGTTGGTTTTATTTTGCTCTGGTGTCTATCTGAGAAATATTGGTCGAGACGTTTTTGGATTTTGTTTGTCAGCTAGTTGCTGTGTCAAAAATTATCCCATTTTTCTTCGGACAGCGTTTTCAGCTGTTTAATGGGAAATATCCATACTTTTTTCTCAATCAGCCTCCTCTTCTTCCAGAAACCACGGCTTGGACACTTGAAGCTTGAGAGAAGACAACTCTTCATGATCTCAATCAGCGCAGATAAGACAGTCCCATTGCATTCATATTTTGTAGAAATCGTACAATAAACCACAAACACTGTAACGTTTGGAGAAATGAACTCCTCATGTTCATCTCTATTAATACCCAGAGGACAGGTCAGCACACAGAAGGGTTGTTCAGTCCCAGGGAGGAAGTGAGCATTGTGTCACTGAAAACTCTTTAGTTTATCTCGTCGAGCTGAGGATTTTGATCTACTTCCTCTATGTGTGTGTGTGTGTGTGTGTGTGTGTGTGTGTGTGTGTGTGTGTGTTGGGGGGGAACCAGTTTGCTTGTTGGATGGTCGAATAGCTTTGGGAAAAAAACCCTACTCAGCATGTTTCTGGGGGCATATGTCCGACTATTTTTGAACCCTTCTGAAACCAAGGAGCTGACACTTACATCCACATTACACTGTGATCGGTCAGCTGTGCGTACGTGAGAAAGAAGCCAGGGTTTGGACCTCTTTTGAGCTTTCTTTGATCGTTCTTTACTCAACCGTTTGTGGCACTTTTGGTGCAAACAACCAAGGTTAAAATGTCACCTGTCTAACAGGAGAAGCATAAATGTATACATACAAACATAATTATGGCTGCTTAAAGGCAAAAGCACAGGTTGTGTTTAGACTCTAGACGAGGGCATAGCTGCGTTCTGGTGGGACCGCCACTCTTCCACAGTCCTCCTTTAGCTCCCCAAGTCTGTTTCTTCCCTGACTATCCTCGCTCCCGCCAATTACACACATTCAAAGACTCCTGTACTTTTGGTTTTAATAAAAGAGCATGTAATCCACTAGGGATACATCCATCGCTCTACTGTAGGGCTGTGGGCTGTACGGGGCTGGATAGTGTTGTACTAAGTCCATGGGGGGGGGCGTGACAGGAGCATTGGTCTGCAGTTGAATGTGGTTTCTAAAGCCCCGGTCTGAATAGAGGCTTAAAGGATCAGCACACCCATGCAGCTGTTTTCCTGTATTTTGGCGAATCAGAACTCTGCTCAGGTTGCAGTTCGGTAGACATATCTGCAAACCCCGAATATGTTGGATTTTGATGATTTTTGCTTTCGGTCAGAGCAAGCGACGTAGTAGGAGTGACCATTATTAAAGGTTATATGGTGTAATGAAGAGTACAGCCATTGAGAGGGGTGGTGGAAGGGTTAAACAATAACGGGACTTTCACCCAGGAGACTGCTGTTTGGGTCCCATGTGAAACCTAAACATTGACTTTAGGCTTGTTACGTTAAGTTGTTGTGTTAAGTTGCGTAAGAATGTCTGCTCAGGGCGGTCGGTTAAATTACTCTAGCTTCTTATTATTAGTTAAGTATTAGTTATTCTGACACAAATCATGATGTTTTGTTTAACCTTAACGAGATTTGATGCCGAAACCCAAGTAATCGTTTCACAGCATTAACCACGTAGCATCGTGCGCTTCTGCAAACGTGATGCAAAGCTGATATGAACTGTTGACATTCAACGTATTCTGTGGTTTAAAGAAACACAGTCTGGCAACGAAGTTGTGTAGTTTGGCGGAGCTATGATGGTGGGAATAATGCAAGTACGCCGGATTTATTAAACCAATAAAGAAGGACAAAGTTGGAGGTTGTCCAGCTCTAAGATGTCAATCAAGTTGAGTTTGGGTTTGTACCGACCCACAGTCCAGAGAAGAGGTAGAGCGAAAGTAAAAACCCATGTGACGGTGTATTATGGGTGTGTGGGGGGCTGCAGTTATTGTGAATCCATGAGCTTGATTGAATAGCTGACATTAGGGGTTCATATTGGTGACATCAGATTGACTTTTCTTTTAGTCCTCTGACTTCAGTGATCAGTTGTCTTCCTTTCAGCATTTCAGACTTTACATCAGAATATGTTTTATTGTTTCGTGTTGTATATTGATCATTTTATTCCGAGGTTTTGGCTGCCAGCCCCACCAACGTCTTCTTTAGAGTTTAATCTCAGTCGGTAGTCTAAATCAATAAATAATAAGACGTTTTCACAGCTGTTTCCAATCACTTATAGAATCTGCAGGCATCTATGCGTCATACAGTTTGGGATTACTTTACAGTGTCACTTAAACTTCTTTCATGCAGCTGAATTACTTCCACTGGCGTGAACGCCTCTCCGCTTCATTTCCCCTCAGTGAGCACGAAATTGTGTTTTGCTTTGTGTGCGTTAGTGCCACCTTGATTTATTTTCCACTGGGTGGCAGGTGCTGAATATGAGCCTATAGATACAGCGTATGTGAGGTTAACGTCTGTGGGTCAAGCCCTCAGTGTGACCAGCATTAGTCCTGCTGAAGTGTCCTTGAAAGAGACACAGCACGACCACAAAGATGCAAAACAACTACAAAGAGACGCAAAATCATCACATTTTGCAGTCATTTTGATTCTCTTCCATCACACAACAGCAGCCGCCGTTCCCCTGAAAGAAAGAGTCACACTTTTCTCTAAAATGAGATCCAAGTGCCTGCTGTTCCTATTTTAGGCCATTTGAGATCAAAATAACTTCCCGACAACATCACTTGTTGGAGCGCTCATCCAGGCATCTGAAGACCGTTGGGATGTTATTAGTCTTCTGGTTTATTTTGGCTTCCAGGTTTGAAGTTAGATCGCTCAGCTGGGACGTTCAGATCCAAATCACCAACAGACAGCTTACTGGTGAGAAAACCCCTGTGTCCAATGTAACACAACATGTAGTCTTTGTTTTTTAATCTAAAGATGTTGAACAGGGTACAGCACATATTTGGAAGCTGTCCTATTGGTCAACTTGCAGATTAAGTCACTCTGGCACTCATTCATGCAAACTCAACATTATACAGTTGTATGGTAGATGAGGAGGAGCATGATCCTAGGTGGAAAGGCTGACCTTTGAGGGTTTATTTTACAGCCTTATGTCTGCGTTTGTGTAGCCAGGTCTATTTGTAAAATGGCCACTGCTATGTCACTTTTAAATTCCTCCTGGAAACAGGGAGAGGAGTTCCTGTAGTTGATCTCTGATCATTGTGCTGATCTCTTGCAAAAGAAGAAAAACACTTGGCATCAGATCATTTCAAATCAATGTACTCACTTTGTTTTAGAGCTGCAAAAATATGATATGAGATAGTTCAAGTCACCTACAAGCACAGCTCTATTTGTTGTGCCCAAATTGTCAGATACGGAAAGTGATGGATTTCATAAAACCGTGTTTTTTGTTGAGGCATGCTGGGAGAGAAGCAGTCTGAGGTCTCATCACTCAGACAGAGAGTCTACTATGTCACAAACTTTGTTATCTTCTTCTCCCTCCCTCCTTTATCGCAGGCGTGCAGCCCCGCCTCTCGCTGCCCTAATATGGGGGCATCTCTCTTCCCTTTCGGGCCAATCAGGCAGCTGGATGCGTCCCTCCTGGAGATGCCATGGGCTCGGGCCAGGCCTGAGGCTTCAGTGAGGGGAGCAACAGGCTGGCTAGTGACAAGGGGAAAAGGCTTTAGATAGATAGAGGGGGAAAAGATTAAAATAAAAATACCAAGAAGAACAAGTGAAGCAGAGCAGCCGAGGACAGACAGGAAGTGAATGTGAGGGAGAGGGAGTCTTAGGGAAGAGAAGAACAGAGAGAGAGAGAGGCTGAGATTTAAGCTCCGCAGGTGGAGGTCTGTCACCTTTGAACCGCTGGAGGAGGCACGCTGAGGCTGAGAATTAAGGTAGGCTGGGTGGATGTGGTTTAATGAAGTCTCTTACGCTATAGGGCTCTGCAGTGTTGCTCTGTGCAGAGAGGGATGTCAGGTAATTGAAGTCACGGTCGAAAAGGGGACTGATGGCTGACTTTCTGGAGTAGCAGGCCATACCTTTGTTGCTCTTGGTTCTGTGCAATTACTTTTAAATCACCTTTGTTTTTCAAAAGTTGCTTCAATGGGAAGCTTTGCAGAACAGTTGATGTAGCGGCCTGCAGACTCCACATTGCTGACATTGGGAGAGCAAAACAATAGCGCGCTGTTTAAAACGCAAAGACACTTTTAGTAAGGCAGCTGTCGCTTGTGTTTATTCCAACATGCCAGTTGCTGGTTACAAACACTTGAGTATTCACTGAGCTTCACGGGAACTATTTGCAGTGTGGCATGCCACTATGACTCAAAGCTTATATGAGTGTTTTGTAACGTGACCCGGGTCAAATAACACTTGAAAATTATTCGTAGCATTTACTTAAAATTTTAGGTTATGCCAGGTGGGTGGGACACCCCGACACTGGACAACACCACAAGTACCACGACGTTGAGAGAAAAGCACGAATTTCTCATGATAACAGCGTCCAAAAATAAGTTGAAGTGGCGGAGCTGACGGAGCAGCTTGTGGCAGTACGCGCTCATTTGAAATAACCCCTGTCTGAATGTTACACGCTGGCGACAGCTGCAGTGTGATGGTCATGGGATCTGTTCCACCAGCCTGGTATGTATGTATGTATGTATGTTGGCCCAAAGTGGGTACAGAGGAGGTTCAAGCCAAAGCACATCCACTCTGTGAAGGAATACCACCATCAACATGTGTGGATCCGGGGTTACATAATGCATGCGCTGGGTCACATTTGGGCCAGCGATACTGGTGCTTACATTATATCAAATGTATACCAAACAGATTCTACTTTCACAACACATTCTCACTCCCAGCTCGTCAAATACCGACGCTTGGCCGGCGTCCCTTGGCACCGGGGAGCGGCGCAGTAGGCACACCTCTAGTACCCCTTTATTTTCAGCATGTTAAGACAGCGTGCCAGTATACGCTCGTTACGTGTCCTTTCAAAATAATCTTCCATCATCACAGGAAGTTAGATTTAGGCAGCACAATCACTACGTTAGATTCAGGACAAATTTAGCGGCTCACGTGGCTTACGACACTAACGACTCACGTGGCTAGTGACTCGGGTGACAAAATATCAACGTTTGCTTTTAGTTTCACACGGGACACGAACACTGTACTCCTAGACGAAATTCCTACGCGGACTCATACAACGTCACATGCTCTTACCATCCACTAATGCTGCGGGAGGGTTTACATTGGAGTTAGTTGATGGCGAGGGGCACCGACCAAAACGTCGATATTTGACGAGTTGGGAGTGAGAACCTGAGGAGGACTTTTCAGCAACTTTTTCTCTGGTTTGGTATTTTTCTTTCCTTCCTTATCAAACACATATTCCCATTTAGCTCCTTAAAACAGATTTCTCCATTCGTTTAGGAGAACAGGTTTGGATTGATACTGTTTTCTGCTGAAGATGATTTATTGCTCTCAACTAATTGTTTAGAGTCCAACTGTATCTGTATCATACTGAGCTTAAAACTCAAAATTAATAATTATTTTGCAATGTCAGCTACTGAAATTCCAGTGAACGTGCCAGCGTTAGCACAGACAGTCAACAGGCAGCAGTGAGCTACGTGGTAAACAATTCATATGGTGACAAAATGATATCAATAATACTACTATCAGGTTCTGAGGGCCGCCAGATTCCTCATTGCATTGTGATTTTTGTTACGATCTTTTGACACTTGATTGCTATAATATTCTATTTAACGTAATAATCATTCCGGTTACCTGAATGTACATTTTACACAATTATATGTACAGAAGCTCGGCTGTAGAATCTAGTTGCTGTTTTTCTTTACTTCATTTTCTGTCGTTGTGTGCTCTCAGCATATTAGATGCTTTAATAAGTTGTTGATGTCTCTCCGTCATAGTGATGGCATAGCTGCCAGACCGCTCTTTACTCCAGCTTGTCTAAATGGAGGCCAGTAACTGAACCCTCCTCTATGTCCCTACAGACTGTCACAAGGATCACAGGTCCGGTGCTGCAAATAAAGTCATAGGGGTCAAACTCTTGTGGCATTTTGTTGTTGTGGACACTCTGATATAAGTGTAAGTAGTATTTTGGGGTAACTTGTTGTCGGAAGATGTGTGGGAAATGCAAAAGCAGCAGGTATGATTCGTGCGATGGGCTGAGAGTAGCTGGCGTCAAAGCTGAAATGATGGACGATGATAGCAGTTTCCTGGCGACAGACTTTGAGTGGTGGTGTTTGCCGTTGTGGGTGTGGTTAATTTTAGACCAGGAAGTAGGGTGAAGAGTCGATTGGGCAATTCGGGAGGGAGATCTCGAGAGGAAATGGTGCTTGACGTGTGTACGAGGGTGAACTTCCCTCAGAGTACACAGAGAGAAGACGGGACGACTTTCCAGGAAGGAAGACTCGTGTAAACAAGTGGCTCGGGCGCAATAACAGTGCATATCTAAGATTTAATGCTTTGAATTTAACTTAATCCCAAACTGAGAAAAACTGTTCATAGTTGTTGCACTTTTTTTTGTCCTCAAATTACCTTGTGATGTCTCTCACCATGTGCCGAGTGTATCTGTCAAGAAAATCTCTGTTTCCTGTTTGTGTGGAGACATTTCCTGTCCAGAGCCCCACGCCAGCGGGTGTGTCTGGTTTTATCTGATGTCTCAAATTGCCAGGAGACATGCTGGGATCTATCACACTGATCTTGAACATTATGCTGTTTGGTGGACGCTTTCATCTAAAGAGGCTCACAGCATCCTAAATGTTGGTGTGTCAGTGTCCTGTTGTAGCCACTGAACTCCACAGGCTTTCTCACTCCTCTCATGCTGTAGTGGGGCAGCACACTTTTTACCATCTAATTATCATATTGTATAATGTATATATGTATATTGTATATGTAAATGGTAAATGGTAAATGGACTGTACTTGTATAGCGCTTTTCTAGTCTTCCGACCACTCAAAGCGCTTTAACACTACAAGTCATCATTCACCCATTCACACCCACATACTGATGGCAGGGGCTACCCATCAGGACTAACTAACTAGCATTCACACACCGAAGGCACAGCTTTTGATTGAAGGACGAACCTGCTCTACCACTGAGCCACAGTCATGTATATGTATACATATATACGTACACATATATGTATACATATATTTACTGTATATGTATACATATATGTGTATACGATAGTATCCCCCTTTACCCCAAATTAAAAAAATATAAAGCATTTTATTTTGTCCTTGGTGATTCAACAAATATAACCATGAGAATGCCACATCAATATATCATGTGTTACTAATATTGGCAGTCTAGAACCGGGCCTCGTTACAGATGAACATAAACATTGTATTTTCGGTGGTCCTCCATTATGATACCACAGGTTTGTTACCACAACCCATCTCACATGGTTAGATAGAGCGTAACGCAAGTCTCCCTTTGTATAAAGTGTTAATTTTCAGTGGCAGACTTATTATTATTCGTTCCATCATGTAAACCCATCCATTAAATATTACAAGACATTATGTAACTGTTTTTACAGGCTGAGTAGCACTCCTCATGCAAGTGAACTGACCTTCTCTGTATCTGTCTAAAGTTAAGCCAGTGGAGTGTCTCTCCACAGATATGCTGTCCATGTTAGTTTGAATTATACACAGACCTCACTGTAAACAGGCCAATACTGCAGTTACTAATAAATAAGTGAAATTCTTTTCACCTTCATTGTGTGTCGGGGGAGGCAGAAATCCTGGAACCTCCCCAAATAACACCACAACTATCCCAATGTCTAATAGATGATATTGGTTGAATGGGAAAATGACTTGTTTGTAATTTGGGTGAACTGAACCTTTAACTGTAATCTATCTTTGATACTGCCAACATGTGCTTAATATTGAACATATTCATATGTTGGAGACGTGTTGACGGCATGGTGACAATTGGATGGTGCTTCATTTGACTTGGCGAATAATTACAGAAAATCGATGAAAGAGAGGACGTTATCCCGCTCGTACACATTCATTTCCAGCTAAAACGTTTTTACAACCAAATAATTATTCAATCTCTTTCACTTTTCCAGCTTTTTTTGACTCCTTTTCATTTACCCCATGTGTCCAATCATCATGTGCCCATGTTCCTAAAGCCTATTGCTTATTGGATGCTGCTCTTCAAATATCATTGTGATGCCATCCTTCTGCTCTTCATACAGGCAATAAATATTGTCACACATGTTCAATTGATCTTACCTTGTGGCTCCGTGCATGTGAACGCATGTACATATTACATGTTGCCATTCTGGCAAACTCCATGCAATGCACAAGCCGACAAATCAATATGTATACAGTTCTTTGAAAGTGTACAGAAGAAACAATGAATTCATTTAAAAAGAAAATAAATCAATATACTGCCTCCGCTAAATCACCAGTGTTCTCGCTCTCAGAATAAACTGATTTCTGAATAGCAGTGTGCTTTTGAAGAACTGATGTATTTTGTTGATGTATTTTCAGCCTGTCTGGTCTCATGGAATAGAAACAGTTTCCCTCCTCCGGTCTTGTGACTCTCCCAAAATTAGATCTAACAGGGTTTGTGTTTTGTTCTCAGGCTGCCACCAATTGTGAAAAAGTGTTGTGGTATTTCCTCTGTGTGTGTGTACTCTTGTGTGAGTACATGAAGGGAAAACCAGTTATTTTTTCTATATCTGGCCTCTGCTGATAATTCAATCCACAAATAAATCACAAACTCACATCCCCAGCTGTCCTTCTCTGTGTTACCTCAAAGAAATGTCCACTTTTTAAAGGGTAGATGTGTGGTTGTTTTCTTTGGGTGGACACCTGACGCTGGAGTCCTGCTATTTCTGAGCCAACTATAACATCATTAACGTAATAGGATTAGAGCAAGAGGGTCAGTTTCACAGGACTGCTGCTGTAAATCAGAGCAGGACAACAAAAAATATTCAGCTCACATCACACCGTCACATTCCCTGACAGACGCTGTCAGCCGGGCTTTGGACTGTCCTCACCAGATAAACATTTGTTTTGGCTCTTTGATTGAAGTACGCGTACGATTTCCTGACGGATGACTTCTTGCAGTTGTGCAAATGATGTGGGCGCTTACCGTCGTTTGCAAACAGGGCACGGTCGTGTGGACCTTAAGCACACAAAGCTTTAGTGTCCAAAGGAATTATTATCATGCTGGGACTTTGGAGAATCATCTCCAGTATTGATGCTCTGGTCTGATAGGGAGGGATGGACCCTCGAGTCCGGGATCTTGTTCCAGTTTCTGTTTCTTGTACCAGCAACATTGCTTTCTTTCACTGTGAAATTGATCCTTCCTCAACCCCAACAAAAGGGTTGTCTAAGGAAGGTAAACATTGCAGTTTGTGTGAGAAAGTTGGTTGGTCTTCCTTACAATGGTACATTTTTCTTCATATGGCCACATCACAACATCTCTCCTGATCTCTGTTCTCTACTGGCTCCTGAAACTCATCAGTAGCTGCAACCATCGGCCATGCAGACACAATTGTATACATCACTGATTGCATTTAAGTCTAACATTAAAAAAGGAATTATTATGTTATTTTTTTGAAAGTTTAAAGTTGTGTGAGAGTTTGTTAACGGATGTTTTGATATGGTTTCGGTGTTGTTAGAATTCATCAAGACTTTTCTCCTTTTCTTGATGCTTCATGCAAGAAAAATAACTGTTTCTTCACGAATCCAAGGTAAAACGGGGTGAGCAATTGATATGCAAGTGCTCATTTTGGGGTGAGGTACTCCTTTAAGCTGTCTTTTCCGCTCTGTGACCTCACTAACAAGCCCGCCTGCATTATCAAATCTACTCACGACAACTTAATCCAGCTCCTGTTCGACAGACTGCAGAGGGTCTGACGGCACCGACCAGCTCTGCTCTCTGGTGAGAGCAGTCAGACAGCAAGAAGTGAGACTCTAGAGCTGAACGGTCGCTGCTTTGGATCATACAGTATTCGCGGGTTGCTCTGCATCTTATACAGTATTAAGAAATGTTTTCTACCAATTGGACAGATGATTATTATTTAATTTATTAATAGAATCTCTGGTAAATAATGTGACATGTAATTAAGCGTGGAGCCTCCCAGACAGGAAGAAACCTTGCTTGCACTTGTTTGTGCTTTTTTGATTACACCTCCTGGATATTTTTTGTGACTTTTGTCAATTGTATCCTTGTTAGGCTGTTATTGACTTTTCCTTTGAGTAGAAATCTGCTTTTCACAAGCCTTTCTTTTTAAAGGTTTCCAAAATTCGGGCTAAGACGGGCTCTTTGGTTTGGCCGAAAGGGGCATGGTCAACAGGAATTACTGGGACTGGGATACATACGTATTTGCTCTTTCAAATAAAGTTATAGGACCAGTTGTTTAAAAAAAAGTGTATTAAATCAGTGTCCCACACCTTTAAAGTCAGATAAAACCTGCAGTTCATTCCCACTCAGGATTACATTAGGACAGGACGGCTGTTGCGACCTGAACTGGCTTATTGCTGTGATGGAGAGTGATACAGAATCCCACTGGTACATGTTCTACTACATGTGGATCTGGGCAGTCATCAGGCGTGTGGAGGCCTGCAGGTGTGTGACTCTGATCTATAATAAGATTGCACTGTGAGGCATTTCAAATCTTCATCTCCTCCTCCCCTACCATTCCTCCATTCCTCCATTCCTCCTCTCCGTTGAGGGAGTGCCACCTCAACCACCTGCTGCCGTCTGTCCGTCCGTCCCACAGAGCTGCAGTTTAAAGCTGCTGTCAGGTGCTCAAGGTTAACTCTAGCTGATAATCTTATTTTTAGTTTAACTGAAATATTCCGTTTTTTTTCAAGAGGACCTTTAGCTCGAGAAGATTTCCATTTTGATAAAAAAATAAGTTTTTAAGTGAAAACTACTACTGATAACTAAAGATATTGCTTTTTGTGGACACAAAATGTACAGACAACGTTGTCATCCATTACTGTCACTATTGAGTTTACTGTAGGTCAATGAAACACAGCAGGGATCACTGCTCATTTGCACTCTGACTGCCACTTTGAGGACGTTAGTGCGGCAGCGGTCACACCTGTTGTTGCAGCACTGATTCAATGCCAGTCACTCAGCACAATGGTTGAAAGCCTGGATCTCAACAACGCTGAACATCTCTGTTTAACAAGTATGTGACCCAAACTTTGCTTGTCAAACTAAATGTGTCCGAATATCTAAACTATGTACGATTTACTGTTGAATTATCTGCAAAAAAATCGGAATTCTTTTTTTTTTTCATTTATCATATCATATAGCACACAGAACATTAAGTTGTACCATTTCTCATTTGTAGAATTTTCTTTTGGGTGGGTAAAACATCTGGATATGCTCAGTGTCCAGAAGTAGATATTTTGCAGCTTGGCCAGAAGACTCCGGCCTTTTGCGCTGTAACACGTGGTTAACGTCGTTACACGTGCTTAACATGAAATGGTTGTGCGTGGTTAACATGAAAGAGTTGTGATTAACACGTGATTTTTGTTACTTGTAACGTCGTGGTTAACGTTGAAGCATGTAAATAACGTGAAACAGTTGTGGTTCACGTTGTAAAACGTTGCATGGCTTAAGTGAAAGGGGCGTGGTTGATGTAATGCACAGTTAATGTTGTGAAATGGTGGCAGCAACAAAACCACTTGAGCGTATTATAATGACAGATTTGTTTGCAGATTTGTTAGTTAGTTGCAAGCTCAGCGCGTTTCATACAGACGCCTAAATTTACTTATATTGTGGTGTTCGGGATGTTTCTGGGCGCCAACCATTTTTAAAATGTAGCAAGCAACCAGATGCCAGATTGTAAGCTAAGAGGAAGCTACAAAATGACGGACACAGCACTGAAAAAACACCAACAAAGCGAGGCGAAAGTGGAAACCGGCGACAAATTCCATGTATGCGTAAGCACACATGGCCAATAAAGCTGATTCTGATTCTGATTCTGATTCTGAAACTCCAAGTGAACAGAGCCCTTTCCAAATCCACAGGGAATTTGTATTGGCGAGCGTCGTAACACTCGTTGAGCCGAGGAGGAGGGGCGTACTTTGAATGTTGTGTTTAGAAACCGCAACCGCCAAATCTTCCTCAGAGTTGCTGATCTACCAGGAGCTCAGAGAGGGTTTTGATGTCTCCGTTCTCATCACTTCAGAGCGTATCACTCCATTTGCAAAGGGTCCATCTCTCCGAAACACGTTCTATTCCATGAACGCCCGTCTCCGCTCCTCTGTGACTGATACACCGGCGGCCGGGCAGAAGGAATGTGTGTTATGTGTTCTTGTGACCTGTTGGACACCAGACACCTCCGACCCACCCGCACAGGCACGACATCCACGCTGACAATCCAGACATCCGAACACACGGATGGGCTTTCTCCCAAATACACACTCGCACAGCTCAGCTGAGGCAGTTAAAAAAAAAGTGATCACATGAAGACATTCACAAAACTCTTCAGTTAAATCAATGGCTTCTTTAAATAACAAAGTCTTAAATGTACTCTCTACCAGCTGATGTGATTTAAACGGGTTCTGTTTTTGTCATTGGAGCCGCGAACTCTGCTTCATCGGTTGCTGCTGCCATCTTGGCTGCTCTTATAGCTCGCATCATCTCTCGGTGGTGACTGGTGGACAGATATCCAGCCTGGCAACCTTGAATGTCTGAGTGGACATCAAAGCATCAGGAAGCTAGCCATGGAACCTGCTCATCGGTCTTGTCCTGGTCTGGACCGCTTTACTGTATTTGGCCGCACCGATTAGCGAGCCCCTTTTACACAGTGGTGCAATGTATCTGTTGTGATTGACTTCCGTCAGTTACACTGTGTTTTAAGACATTATGGCAGCAGCCTTCTTGGGTGGCTCTCTTTTAGTGAGACAGTGTACTATTTGTCTCCTGGCATCACTTTAATCAACATATTTAGTTCAGGATATGGTAAACTGGTTGCTGCCGCTGCTGCTGTTGTTGTTTTCAGCGGTTTCACTGGAAATAAAAAGACCTCGCTCCTGCACATAAAACCAATCCTACTCTTACTGCTTCTATTTCTTTTCTTCACTATTTCATATAACGTTCTGTTTCCTGGGGGAGACAGTCAACTGGACTTTAACAAGCACATTAAGTAGACATACTGCTGATAATGCTCATCTAAATTGACAGGCTACCAAACTTATTTTTGCAGTGAAATTCGTATATAGTTACTTTTTTGGTTGTTTCGACAATGTCACTACTGTCATGGATGTTTTGGGGCAGTTTGAGTAGTCATGTCCTTTTTATTCATACAGCCTAATATCACAACAGGGGGCTTTCCAATCTGTACACGACACTGTATACGATATTCTGTCATTTTCAACTCTTCGATCAGGACAAAATACCCAAACAAAAAACTTTACCAGGGAAAACAATGGAAGAAACCTCAGGAAGAGCAACTGAAGTGGGATTCCTCTTCCAGGACGGACAGACGTGCAGTAGATGCCGTGTGTACCATGAGTACCACTGGATTCCTAAAAGTGTTTGAGTGGAGATTTTGGAGACTTTGGATGGTTTGGGCTCGGGTAGCCGGTGCAGAGGCATGACCAAGTCTGTGGAAAGAATCTAAAGACCGCCGTCCCAGAAGCTTCAGACTGACGACCCATGTCACGATAGCAGACGCTAAAAGTCTACACGCACCTGCCCGTCATGAACACACCTTCTTAGGAATGCTACTGGAGCTAATTTATTGTTAGATGATACAGTCCTGTTTAGACGGCATGCCAGCGGGGACCGGTGTCGTCCTGCGTTTACCGTAGACTGTACGTAGCAATTGTCCGTTGACGCAAAATGTATTGAAAGAAATGTGTGAGAAATGCCATTTCAGACTGACCCCAGAGTACAATGTCCGCAGCAGAAGTGGAGCACATCCATAACGTTATATTGATTTAATTTTTTATATATTATTTTATTTGTTTTAAAAGTAAAACAATCACTCTAAATACTGAGCTCCTCAGAGACTTTTTTCAGTCATGTTTCAGAAATAAGTGATGAAGATGAGGAATCATAGGCAACACAAGGGCAGACGAAAGAAAAGATGTAGAAAATATGAAAACAAATCAGCGACTATCACAGTATAAAGTTATAGTAGCATGATCAACTATTCCTTTTTCTCTACGCCTCATTTCTGTCTTTTTTTATTGAGCAGTTTGAGTCATTGAGCCAGTTCAGGAAATGGCTTTCATTACTATTTCTTATGACTCTCATACGCAATATGATGAGGGCCCTCGTCATGTCCACTTACTCGAACTAGATAAGCTAAGCTAAGATATTACCCAAAAAACGGAATAAAAACCAGAATAACCTGAATAGTTTCCATTTGTTTCTGTTTCAGACTCTTACAGAGACCAAGAGGACAGCCATGTTTTCAGCCAGACCAGAGATCAAGCCGTAAGTACTCACAGACGTCCCTCTGCTCATGCAAATACACAAACCAACCTACAGTCAATGTTCTTCAGTGAGAGCCGTAACGCTGCATCAGTATTCACTGAGAAGGAGATGGTACATGTTTTATTTGTGTTCTCAATCCCTTTTAAAAGCGCCATCTGTCCTTCACACAGTAGTAACACGCTGCACTTCAGCCCTGAATGTGTGGACGACACTTTTAGCTCAGTGGCGCAATGCTGTTATGGGATTGCTGTTTGACGACTGAAATGAGCTTTGACAGACGTCGCCGTTTGTTTTTCTGCACAATAATTCTTTACCGTGTTTGCTAATGTTTCAAATGTAGTAAATTATTACACTCATTATACTTTAAGAAGAGAGTTGTGCATTATTTTTTTCAATGTGAGCTTAACTCCATATGCAGGGTGCTACATCATTCTTTAGGTTTAGTGTGTGTGTGTGTGTGTGTGTGTGTGTGTGTGTGTGTGTGTGTGTGTGTGTGTGTGTGTGTGTGTGTGTGTGTGTGTGTGTGTGTGTGTGTGTGTGTGTTGGTAGATCATTACAGGGAGTGTGTTTTTATTTATTTTCACACAGTAACTGATACGGCCACTGTGTGTCAAAAAGGTTTAAGAATTAGATATTTCGTTGAGGATAATTAATCTTAATGAGAATTTTTGAAAAGCATGAAAGGAATAATAATATCAGTTGTTCTTTTAAGGAGTTTAGCTCACAATCTGCTCCGGAAGACGTGTTGTTGGTAAGAGTCGGAGGTCACGGCGGCCAGACAACAGGTGAAGCACTAGGACAGGATGTTTTTACAAGATTAACCATGCGAGGGTTTAAGAAGCGTTAGAGGAAGGAGATGTGGGAGGCTGGGACATGACGCGTTTCCTCCAGAGAGGAGGTAAAGAAAGAAGAAAACAAATACACACACACACATTACAAAGAAAAACTCACGATAATAATGATAGTAACACTTCTGGAGGATTGATATTATTATATACATTCAATGAAATAAAGCAGAGACATAATTACACCCCCCCCAGTCTCCCCGTGAGAGAACTGTGTCCCAAACCATGAAGTAACCCAGAAAGATGAAAGGAATTCAGTCGTAAGGGAAGACCATCGATCATCTGCAGAGGATGACGATAAGACGTATTGTTGCTGCCTCTATGCTCTGACTGAAGTTCCATTCTCAAGTTGTATTGGGTTGGTAGCAAAGCATGTTCAGCATACAGAGTACCTCAGAGTACAACAGCTTGTATTTCCTTTTGTTAAGCTGCCTTAACGTCACATGCACACCGTGACTTATATTCAAACCTGGGGAGCCTGGAGCTCCACTTCTCTCCGGTTGCTCCACTGGAGCCCAGAATGTCAGCGGTTGCTGTAAAATAAATTCACGTTCGCAGGCCCCCGTGAGTCTCCCAGAAGCTGCGGCGCGAAGCTGCAATGGAGGCCCGGATGATCTTGTTAGTTAACGTTAAAGGGCAAAACCTCACCGGGAAAAAACGCTGCTTCTTGAATGTTTCAAAGTGACTTAACGCCATCTTCTGCTGTGTGGGGGTGTGCAGGTGAAAGACAAGAGGCGGTCGCCCCCCTCTAACAGATCCCCCTCAGCCCAACAACGCAACCCTCACCACAGCGGCTCCGCAGACGAACAGGAGAGCCCCGAGAGAGTGGTGAGACACACACACACACACACACACACACACACACACACACACACACACACACAAACCCTACATGAATTATTAAAAGACTACTACACACACACACACACACACACACGAGGGAACCCATTCACACATGCATGCATCTGCAGGGATGTTAGTGTGTGTGTAGATATATGTCTCAGGAAGAAGAAGCAATAAAATGAAATTCCAGGTCACGTGGTGTTTTCAAGGATTTTCAAGTCTTGCAGTAGCTGGAAGAATTACTTGGTTGTGTGTCGGTTGAACATGCAGTACTATGGGGGCACGCCTGAAAGAACAATGTGGTCAAGTCACAAAAAAAACTGTTGTCCCTTTTAAAGGAATAGTCTGTCATTTGAGGAAATATGCTTATTAGAGTTAAGGCCACAGCACACCAAGTTTTTCGTATGCGCTTTGTCAATCTGTCAAATGACAAAAATTGTTACACACAGAGTTTGATGTGTTATATTATTCTCTTCATTGCACAAATTCACAATACGATGGATAGCACTACTCCAGGGCTAGCGAATGAAGCTATCATTTCGCTGCCTATAGCGTAATCACTGCTGTCTAATATTTCACACATCCTGTGTTTTGTGACCAATTCCAAGTTGTTCTGCGATCACCTGCAACAATCTTTCTTTACATTAAACATCTATCCATTCTTTTATTTCTTTATTGCTTTCTGCTTTGGTGTTTGCACGGACGGTGGCTCTGAGTGGTCAAACAGCCTTCTTTTGGCCGGTTAGCTTAGCTTAGCCTCTTCTTCGCCAGCCTGACAACCTCACAGTGACGCCAACCCTCCAGGAAGCCACTGCTGCCGAACAAGAAATAGTTCACAAAATTCCCTGTGACATCTCAACATGCCTGTTTTCACATTTGTGTGCATATTAAACAAACATGACATGTCATGTTAACAGGTGAGCTTTAGACATGCTCGTAGGTGGAAATTGTTACCTTTTTGGATGGAGCTATGCTAGCTGTTCCCCTCCGGTTTCTAGTCTGAATGTGAAGCTAAGCTTACCGGCTTCTGGCAGGAGCTACATATTTTAATGCTACTACGAGGAACTTCCATGCTGCTTTGGTTTTGATGGTCCCTGTGGATAGAAGCGGTCATTTTTCCAACTGCCAGATACCCTTTAGAAAACCTCTCATTCTGCTGCAGCAGGGGTCTGACAGTCTGCCCCACGCAGCCCTGGTTCTGGTTCTCCCCTGCCTTCCCTCCAGCGAGCCCAGTAACATGGGCGGAGCATCGAGAAGGAGTTTCTGCACGAACCTGCATTGGGACTGACATTGTGACCCCAGCCGCCACCAGGCAGACCCATACAAACCGGATCACAATAGTCCAGGCCCGATCTGCTGAGGCCATTGTCCAGCACATAAACAACCTTTCATTTCTCCGAGCTCAGCGAACCTTTCATGGTGCAGCAGGTGACCGCCAGCTGCTGGACCAAAGTCAACAACAAAAAGCTTGTAAATGTGGCAGATCTGAAACCAGCTGCAGGTGTCGGTGTAAACACTCTGACCCACATTCATGGGCTGAAAAGTAGCACGTCAGCACTTGTGAAGCAAAGCTGGTGTCCACCAGAAACGTCAGTGTAGCTAAAAGGCATGTTGAAACAACACACGCTGAGGCATGAAGGGAAAAAGAGCATTGTAAAACATCTACTAAACATTAATATGATTCCTGTTGACATAATACACACTATTCATTGTAGAGATGTATGAAGGTATGAATGCCTGAACCTTTCCTGTAGTTGAATGTTGTGGAAATTGTATTACATTAAATGTGTTAAGTTGAAAGTTAGTGGCTTTCAAATGTAACACCTCGCTGTAAACTGACTTTTTAATGAGATTAAGGATGATAACGAACTTGCTAATTGGAGCTCAAAGTGCATTACAAAATAAAAACAACAGTTCAAATATTAAAATATATTTTAATATTACCGAAAAGGAAAGAACTTGAATAATAAACTGTTAGAAATTAAAAATAAAGGTTTGAACTTGAATTAAAAAAAAAAAAAAAAGATCTTTGTCAAAACCATTTTCACCATCATCATTTTAATAATTGCAATCCTGTAAGATTGACCAGTCATGGATATATTAAAGAAATGAGGGTGGAGTTATAATATGAGATTCAAGGTAAAGGCAATGAACCCCAAAAATGATTGCTGATGACATTTAAACCTCACTTCTTCGACCATAGTTTGGTTGTTTCCGTGTTGTTCTTCTGGCCTCTTGACATCCAGCCACGCTCCACATCATCCCTCCCCGTCTGCCTTGTCTGCGTTGTGTGCAGGTGCAGAAGGAGAAGCTCCATGCAGAGCTGAAGCAGGTGTTGAGTCAGAAGAGAAGTCATCTGAGAGAGTCCACCTGCCAACTGGCCCAAGCAGAGATGGACTCAGAGCCCACAGACCAACAGACAGTAAGCAGCAGTCTGATAAACACTGTTCGTATAAAGAATGAAATATTGATTACTTTAGTGTGTATGCGTGGTTTATAACTATAGTTGAAGACGATGGAACAGCGATGCACACAAAGTCACTCCACTGGTTGATAAGGTTCACCGTTTCCTTTTATGGTTCGAGTTTATTCCTTCGCTCAGTCACTGGAAGAAGTGGATGTAATCCAAGAATAGAGTGACCTTTCCTCCGTGACAGCTTAATGGATCGAATGGATTCAGAAGTAAAGTGTGAAGTGACAAATAACTCTACAGTATATTCTGCACTCACTCAAGCGAAACCAGATATACAACACAGTTGAAGCCCTCGTGCATTTAAAACATTTATTGTATTTAACCAGAACAGACAAAAGTGAAATACAAGACAGAAGAGCATTCAATTTCATATGTGTTGATTTTTTTTATTTTTTTTATTTTTTATTTTTATGCATCCACAGAATCACATGTTTTAAATTCTTCACTTATAATTCAGAGAAATGGTGTAAATCTTCAGTGTTGCTGGTGATTTGGATCAGACACTCTTACTTTGTGCTGCACAGGAATAAGAACAGTGAATTTATACTGTAAAAAACAAACAACTTCTGCTGCTGAGAAATGCTGACCGAGTTGTCGAGTCGCTCTGGAGTTTAGTTGATAAAACCATCAAATTTAATACATAATACATTTTGTTCAGGTTATCCTGGTGAGTTGATTACATGACACTCTGCAAAATGTGGAAAATCAGGGCTTCATCTTCAAATATGAATCTAAAGTATTACTGCAACAACTACGGCAGTCTGAGATCAGTCTAACCACAGACAGACCAAAACAAAACGGTTTATCTTGGGCCTGATTTTGTTAAAATTGGTGCCACTAAAAGTTGTATGTGTGTCTGTTAGTGTGTGGAGGAAGCCTCTCAATCCGTGGAAATCGTGGTGGAGACGGAGGCGGAGGCCGGAGCCAGCGGCTACAGCGTGACTGGTGGAGGACAGCGAGGGATCTTTGTGAAAGACGTCCTCCGAGACTCACCAGCCGCCAAGCATCTCAGTCTCCAGGAAGGTACCTGCAGTATGACTTAAGGGAAACATACTCGGTGCTTAAATATGAAAACATGTACACTGCCAAGAGCTTTGGTGAGTGTGTGTCCGTTTGCAAACCAAAGCTGATCATCAATATAGTATTCTTGGATATTAAGAATGAAATATTTGGGAATAATAGTCATTAAGGGTGTGACAGACAGTCGCAAATCTTTGTGTTTAAACCGTCAACACTGTGAATAACCTTGTTGATAAATCTAAAGAATTATAAGAAGAAGTAGAATGAATGTTTCTATGTGTAATCGTAGTCTCAAGCTGTGACGACTAGAAATATAAAAATTATAATTTTGCAATTTTATCTGTTACATTTTATTCAGATTGCTTAAGTTTGATGGCAATTTTGTGTCATATTTCTGCTTTAGTTATTACCAATGAAGTGTCAGACATTTTTTTTATTAAATTCGGTCACATTTACTTTTAAAAGTAATACCGGAAGTATTGTCATGTTATCACGTCTGATTAGACGCTTTTCTATGATGTAGTTCCCCGCTCTGACCACTGGAGGGCAGCAAAGTACAGAACATGTGCATCGAATCATTTAAACCGTCCGCTAGCATGATCTCCAGAGCAAAAAGCTTTCATTAAAACAACCTTTAAGTATTTTCTTTTTCTAATAATGATGCTGCTGTTGGTATTTGCTATAATCGCACAAAAACTTCTTGTTTTGAATATAACTTTTGTGCTAGCAACGATTGAACGCAGTGTTGAAGTTCCTCATTGTGACCACCGGGGGGCAGTGAACATTGGCGGCACTGAACAGACAGACAGTAGCAAGTCAGTGTTTGGTGTTTACGCTTTTTTTAGACGATAATAAAGACGCCGAAGAGGGTGAAATAGAAACGAAAATATGTTTGAAGAAAAAACACATACTACTTCCATTGTGTGGACAGCATTACAACCACAGATGGTCCTCCTCAAGTACAAGTGAACACACCTGTATTTAATTGACAATGATTTAATATCACATTATCTCGTAATTAGCCTGAATGAGTCATTTAATGTTGGACCTTTTATTTAAAAATGTCAGCTTTTCCTCATATTCTTATTTGAGATGTGCCATTACTATAGTTTCATAATATTTCTTAATGATTATATGAGGTGTGCCCCATTGTTATTAGATGATTGTTTTCTGCTGTTTTATGATTTTCTTTTCATGCTTTATTTGGGTGAATCTTTGTGGGTGTTACAAAGGCTTACTGTGTTCACATGATTTCAGTAAGATTATAGACTTACAGATAGTATTCCTTTAACTGCAGAGACTCGGATGTGGTGCTATCACCTGATCCGGTCTTTCAGCCAGGAGGCCATTGTTCATGACCGGTGTGAAACGAGAGGTCAACTTTGGAACTAGAACGTTTAACGTTTCCTAAAACTAAGTGGTGTTGTTGCCTAAATCTAACTAAGTTGTTTCCTGTGAAGACGGAGTTTATTTTGAGAAGATTGAATGCTTGTAATGAGCGGATGATGCATGTTGCTGGACTTTTGTATGAAATTGCACGAAAAATGAGGAGTGACTTTTTTGTAAGATATGAGGATACGTTGTTAAGAATGACCTAACATATCGAACAATTATAAATACAGGTGTATGTTCACTTCCTTTCCTTCAACCTAAACCAGACCGTCTGTTAAATGTCAATCATGTGAATATGATATGAATGAAGTCGAGACAGCAGCGTGCCGCTCATCAAGATTGTTAAATATTCTTACTAAAGTAATTATTTTAAAGATTTCTTGCATTCATTCTCCCAAAAGAGTAACATCAGGCTGTCAAAAGCAGTGCTCTGCTGCCCTCTCTGGTTTAAGATTTCAAGCCTGTTTTACCTCTGACAACACCCAGCATGTAAATCGACAAAATAACTAAAGCTATCAAATACATGTAGTGGTGTAAAAAGTGCAATATTTGCCTCACTGTAGAAGTACAGTACTTGAATAAAAGTAGTTACTTTCCACCACTGGTACTTGTTATTATAAATGTACTTCATTGGTGCAGTTTTTGGCTATTCTACTCACCGCTGGATGCAGGAGACTACCGCACTACCATCCCTTTATAATGCTAGTGTGTGTAGGATACCAAATATACATCAGATTGTTTAGAATTTAGATTTTTACCCCAACCCCTAATTTCATAAATGACTTTGACAGGATTTAACACTGGACATAGTCATTGATAATGCTCTCTGTGTGAAGGTGACCAGCTGCTGAGCGCCAAGGTCTACTTCGACAATGTGAAGTATGAAGATGCTCTGAAAATCCTTCAGTGTGCGGAGCCGTATAAGGTCAGCTTCCAGCTGAGGAGGACCATCCCTGAACCAGAGGTCTACGTGCGGCCCCGAGTTCCCAGTGTGGAGATCAAAGGTCCCAAAGCCAAGCTGGCCAAAATGGTAATCAAATATATTCTGTATTTCTATGTGCCAAGCAGTCTCTCAACTGAATTGTGTTGTTTTAGATAAAATTGAATTTTCTGTTTGTCATAATCAGACTTTGGTCATTACCATACTGAAAGCCTAAACACTTTTACGGGGTTTTGTTGCAAATTGCAAACTAAATTACTGAATTCCATTTCTTAGAAATAATATAAACATTTAGTCCAACAGTTTACAGCCTCAAATTGAATTTAAAACTTATTCGTAGTTTCCAAATACTTTCAGTCGTTCATTTGATCAAACTTCATGAAGCCAGCACTTCAACAGATAGTACCATACTAAACTTCCAGGCCTTTGACTGACCCTCTTGTTATTTATCTGTGTGTCAGAGTATGAAGGGCAGCAAGCCGTTCAAAGTGAAGAAGAAGAGAGGTGGTCGTTTTGGTCTGAAGAGGCTGAAAGAGAAGCACAGAGAGGAGCTGGTGATAGAGGGAACGCCCCCCAGGCTGGAGATGAGTGACGTAGACGTTGAGTTTTCTCTCCCCAAATTCAAACAGAGGAAGAGTGCGAAGGTTGAAGGAGCAGCAGCAGAAGAAGCAGCCGCCTTGGGGAAGGCAAAGAGTAGGCTCAGGTTGGCCTTGTTTGTGTCCTTTCTGTTTACTTTTCACGTTGAAATGTTCGCAATTAACTGCTGTGCTGACTGAGCAACATGTGAAGAGGTATGTCGAGAAACATTATGATGGTAAAGAATACTATAATACAAGACTTTTACTACCTGTATTTCAAAGGCATTATCTAAAAAATATACATATTTTATAAAGAATTCTTTGCCAGGAATAATTGCTGTATCTTTGTTGTAATGGTTTTTTTTCTTCATCTCTCCCTCTTTTCTTTACATTGTCCTCTCAGGTTTCCCCACATGACAACAAAGGGTTACACTGGAGAAGACAAAGGAGGAAAAGTGGACACAGGACGACTCGAGGGACAGGTGAATATCTCTCCACCTGAGATAACTGGAGCTAAAGTGAAAACCAAAGGAAAAGGACACAAGTTTGGAATCACATTTCCTAAGACCAAACACACAAAGCCAGGCTCAGCATTGGAAACTGGATCTGTAGAGCTGAGCCCTCCAGGTGTGAACACCCAGCTCCCATCAGTGGAGTTCAGTTCGTCTGGTGATAAAAACATGGACATGGAGAAGGGAGGGGTTAAGATGAATGCGCCTGATGTGGAGTTTGCACTCCCTTCAGGAAAAGCTGAGGCATCTTTGCCCGCTGTGAAAGGAAAGGCAGAAATTAAAGCTCCTAAAATCAACATCAAAGGAGGAACTGATGCAGCTGTGGGAAAAGTGGATGTAGACGTAGGCAAAGGAGATACAAAGTTAAGAATGCCAAAGTTAAAACTGCCCAAAGTTAGACTCTCACGTCATTCAGATGAGATAGATGGTGACATCAAGGTAAAATCCAAAGGAATTAAACTGCCTCACGCTGACATAACGCCTCCAAAAGTAGCAATCAAGGGAGGTGGTGAGATTAATCTCCCCGAAGTAAATATCATCAAACCAAAGAAGGAAGTCGATCTCTCAGTAAAAGCTGCATCTATTCAAATGCCTTCTGTTGATATTTCTGTACCAAAAGTTACGGGAAAGTCTGACGTGGAAGTGTCACTCCCAGAGTTTAAAGGAGCTGGGAAGACAGCAATCAAAATGCCTTCCGTGGACATCTCTGTGCCTGATGTTGATTTGGAATTGGACACCAGACACAGAATTCCTGATGAGGTGGAGGGCACTTTCAAAGGGCCCAAAATCTCCATACCGAAGGTTAATATCTCATTGCCAAATATTGGATCATCCAAAATGGATATTGAAGGTCCAAAAGGTGGAGGGAAATTCAATCTACCTTCTGTAGACATCTCTCTCCCAAAGGTGAAACCAGAGGGTGGAGATGTGGATATGGATTATTATGTTGGTGGAGATGGGAAGTTCAAATTGCCTGAGTTTGACATATCTCTTCCAAAGATTAAGTCACCGGAAGGAAAAGTTTATATGAAAGGAGAAGGCTTCAAGTTGCCCAAAGTAGACCTGACGCTTCCCAAAGGCAAAGCAGGAACACCTGATTTTGAAGGAGGAAAATTCCAATTACCATCTTTTGACTATTCTCTCCCTAAAATGAAGACGAGTGAGATGGAGGTCGACATTGAAGGCCCTGATGTGAAAGGTGGTAAATGTGAAATACCCACACTCAACATTTCTCTGCCCAAAGGCAAAATGCAAGGAGACTTTGCGGGACAAGGTGGCAAGTTTAAAATGCCTTCATATGATGTAACTCTTCCAAAAATGAAGTTGCCTGAGGGAGAGGTTGTTTTGGAGGGACCTGAAATCAAAGGTGGGAAGATCAAGATGCCTAATGTTGATATCTCTGTTCCCAGAGGAAACGTAGAGGGAGATTTGAACATTGATGGCAGTGAATTAAAAGGAAGCAAATTTAACATGCCCTCTTTAGACATTTCTCTCCCAAAAATGAAGCTACCTGAAGGAGATGTGAAGTTTCCAAATGTTGACTTTTCACTCCCCAAGGCGAACATAGAGGGCAACATGGAGCTGGAGGGCAGTGGTGGTAGCGGTGCCAAGTTCAAGATGCAAACATTTGACATCTCACTCCCAAAGATAAAAACCAAGGAGGGAGAGATTGATATTGAAGGACCTGAAGTCAAAGGTGGAGCAAAGTTTAACATGCCGTCAGTCGACATCCCTCTTCCTGCTATGAAAACACCAGAGGGGGAGGTAAAAATTGAAGGTCCTGGAGCCAAAGCAGGAAAGCTCCAGATGCCTTCTTTAGATGTGTCACGACCGAAGATCAAATCACTGGGGGGTAACATCGATGTTAAAGCTGAGCTGCCTACAGTTGATATCTCTCTTCCAAAAGGAAAAGCAGAGGGTAAGATAGATATTGAGGGACCCACAGGAAAAGGAGGCAAGTTTAAGCTGCCTTCATTTGATGTATCGCTACCAAAAATGAAGATGCCTGAGGGAAATATTGGCCTTGAGGGACCCTCAATTGATATCGCTCTTCCAAAGGGAAAAGTGGAGGGTGACCTAGAAACTAAAGGTAAAGGAGGGCATTTTCATATGCCCTCAATTGATGTTTCTCTCCCTAAAATGAAATCAAAACGAGGTGACATCAATACCGAGGGACCAGAAATCAAAGGTGGGGAAATTAAAATGCCAACTATTGACATCTCAACCCCTCAAGGGACATTAGAGGGTATCAGTTTCGAAGGTGAAGGGAAAAGAGGCAAATTCAACCTGCCATCTGTAGACATCGCCCTCCCTGCAGTAAAATTCCCTGAAGGAGATGTGAATTTTCAAGGTCCGAAAGTTAAAGGTTTGAAATTTGAAATGCCAAAAATCGACCTCTCGCTTCCTAAAGGAAAATCACAGGGAGACATTGATATTGACATTCACTCTGGAAAATATGGGAATATTGAAATACCCTCGTATGATATTGAACTTCCTACAGGAAAAGTCAAAGGTCCTGAATTTACGGGAGGAAAAATCAACATGCCAGACATTGACCTGTCACTCCCGAAAGGAAAGGCTGACCTTAGTATTGAGGGTCCTGGGGTAAAAGGAGTCAAATTTAAAATAGCGGGAGATGCTGACATTGACAGATGTGGGGGTAAGGGGGGCAAGTTTCACATGCCCTCAGTTGATATCTCTCTTCCTAAAATCAAAGCAAAGGGATTTGATGTTGATATTCAAGCACCTGAAGTCAAAGGTGACATTTCACTCCCTAAAGGAAAAGTTGAGGGTGACCTTAATGTTGAGTATCCTGAAGTGAAGGGGAGCAAATTTAAAATGCCAAAATTGAATGTGTCTTTACCAAAAGTAAGTCTTCCAGAGGGTGATGTAAAAGTAAAAGGCCCAGACATCAAGGGAGGAAAAATCAACCTACCAGACATTGACCTGTCACTTGCCAAAGGAAAGGCTGACCTTAGTATTGAGGGTCCTGAAGTAAAAGGAGGAAAATTCAACATGCCCAAATTTGATGTTTCACTCTCAAAGATGAACCTGCCAGAGGGCAATGTGGAAATACCAACAGTTGATATTTCACTCCCAAAAGGAAAAGTAAAGGGAGACGTTGACATTGAGGGACATGTGGGTAAAGGAGACAAGTTTCATATGCCCTCGGTTGATATATCTCTACCTAAGATAAAAGCAAAAGGAGTTGATGTTGATATTGAAGGACCTGAACTTAAAGGTGACATTTCACTCCCTGTAGGAAAAGTTGAGGGTGACCCTGATATTGAGGGGCTTGAGTTGAAAGGGGGTAAATATAAAATGCCAAAATTTGATGTCGCACTGCCAGAAGTGAGGCTCCCACAGGCGGATGTCAAACTAAAAGGCCCAGACATTAAGGGAGGGAAGATTGAGATGCCAGACATTGATATTTCACTCCCCAAAGGAAAAGCAGGAGGGAAAATTGAAATTGAAGGGCATGCTGGCAAAGGAGGCAAGTTCCATATGCCCTCTGTTGATATCTCTCTTCCTAAGATGAAAGCTAAGGGTCTAGACATAAATATTGAAGGCCCTGGTGTTAAAGGTGGAAAACTAAACATGCCAACACTTGATGTGTCTCTTCCCAAAATAAAATCTCCCGATGTAGATATCAGCCTTGAGGGTCCTGATGTCAAAGGAGGAAAGGTCAACATCCCAACTGTTGACATTTCCCTCCCCAAAGCAAAAGTTGATAAGCCTGAGGTGAAAGGAGGGAAATTCAAAATGCCGAAATTTGATGTCTCTTTACCAAAAGTGAGTCTCCCAAAGGTTGAAGCCAATGTGGAGGGACCAGATATCAAAGGACAAATTGATATGCCTATTATTGAAATGGCACTTCCAAAAGGAAAAGCAGATGTGGATATTGACATCAATGGGCACAGTGGTAAAGGAGACAAGTTTCACATGCCCTCAGTTGATATCTCACTTCCAAAAATCAAAGCAAAAGGAGTTGATGTTAATATTCGAGGACCTGAAGTCAAAGGTGACTTGTCTCGCCCTAATATCAAGGCTCCAAAAGTAGATATCAGCCCTGAAGTTCCTGATGTTAAAGGAGGAAAGTTTAACTTGCCAACTGTTGACATTTCCCTCCCCAAAGGAAAAGTTGAAGGCAACCTCGATGTTCAGTGTCCTGAGGTGAAGGGGGGTAAATTTAAAATGCCAGAATTTGATGTGTCTTTACCAAAAGTGAGTCTATCTGAAGGCGATGTCAGTGCAAAAGGCCCAGACATCAAAGGAGGAAAAATCTACCTACCAGACATTGACCTGTCACTCCCCAAAGGAAAGGCTGATGCTGACCTCAGTATTGAGGGTCCTGAAGTAAAAGGAGGAAGATTTAAAATGCCCAAATTTGACATTTCACTTCCAAAGATGAACCTGCCAGAAGGCAATGTCAGAGTGGAACGACCACAGATGAAGGGAGGAGAGATTGCATTGCCAGCTGTTGACATTTTCGTTCCAGTGGGAAAAGTGGAGGGAGACATCGACATTGAAGGACCTTCTGGAAAGGGAAAATTTGAAGTACCAAAAGTTGACATATCTGGTAAGAAAGGGAGTGGGCTCCAAATGCCAAGTCTTGACATTAATCTCCCCAGATTCGATCTTGACCTCAGCCTTCCCTCTGGGCTGAAAGACAAAAGTCTTAAAGTGGACACCAGTGGTCCTGAAGCATCAGGAGATTTGAAGAGCTTTGGTCTCAAAAGAGATATTAATCCAGCCAAGTTGAAAGTTAAAGATGCAGACATCTGGACAGGTGGTGTAGATGGTCCAGATGCATCCCTCAAACTTCCTTCTGTCAAACTACCGACAGTTGACATCTCAGCTCCAAAAGTGGATCTAGACTTTGGCCTCATCAAACCTAAAGCTGACGATGTGGAATTGGAGCTTCTTAAAGCAGAGGGGGGCAGGCCTTCTTCAGGGGGCAGCTTTGATATACCTGATGTCTCCCTCAAAGTCCCCAGTTTCTCTCTTCCCAGGTTTGGTGGGAAGTCTAAGAGTGGTGATTTGGGAATATCTGGCCCCAAGGGAGATGTTTCCCTCAGCCTGCCACATGTGGAAGGAGAGATTAGGGCACCATCAGTAGAGTTTGATGGGGACGGAAAAGTCAAAGTAAAAAAGACTAAAATAAAAATGCCCTCATTTGGTGTATCCAAAAAGCATGCTGATGTATCTGTGTCTTGTCCTGATGTGGATGTCAAAGCGAAAAAGGGGGAAATTAACATTTCTAAACCGGAAATCAGTGTTGAGAGCTCAGACAAAAAATCCAAATACAAAGTGAAATTCCCCAAGTTTAAAAGATCATCACCAAAAGGGCAACTCCCAGAGGGAGAGGTTGATGCTAAACTGTTGGCAGAAGTGGAAGGGAAGGGTGGCTTTCATGCACCAGATGTCTCTATCAAACTACCAAAGTTCTCCATGTCAGGATTTGGCTCTAAAGAAAAAGATTTAGGTAAGCCAAGTGGTTACCTTGAGTCTAAGACAAAGGTTAAGATGCCCTCTATTGAGCTGTCACTACCAGTGGCTAAAACACCAGAGACTGAGGTTCTTCTCCCCAAAGCAGAGGTTGATGTCTCAGAGGCTGATATCAGAACTTATGAGGGAAACCTCAAAATTCCCAAAATGCCAACAATTGACGTTTCCATTCCCAAAATAGACCTGGATGTGTCCCTGCCAAGAGTAAAGCATGACGCAAAGTTTGATGGACTAGGAGGCAAATTCAAGATGCCTAATATTGACTTGTCCCTTCCTAAAGGAAAACCAGTTAACATTGAAGGTCACATATCTCTGCTCAAAGGAGGTTTTGAAGGTCCAGATGTTGAAATAAAGGGCGGTACAGGAAAACAATTTGAAATTCCGCAAATGAAAATGCCTAAGATCGACATCTCTCTGCCCAAAGCAAACATCGAAGGTCCAGATGTTGAAATGCGGGAAGTCACTGGAGGGAAATTCAAAATTCCTCACATGAAAATGCCCAACATCGAAATCGCTCTGCCCAAAGGAAAAATCGAAGGTCAATATGTTGAAATGGAGGGAGGTACTGGAGGGAAATTCAAAATGCCTCACATGAAAATGCCCAACATTGACATCTCTCTGCCCAAAGGACAGATTGAAGGTCCAGAAATGGAGATCAAAGGAGAAGGTGGAAAATTCAAGATGCCCCATCTCAACATGCCTTCTGTTGATATTTCACTTCCCAAAGGAAAGATTGAAGGTCCAGATGTTGAAATGGAGGGAGGTACTGGAGGGAAATTCAAAATACCTCACATGAAAATGCCCAACATTGATGTCTCTCTTCCCAAAGGAAAGATTGAAGGTCCAGATGTTGAAATGGAGGGAGGTACTGGAGGGAAATTCAAAATGCCTCACATGAAAATGCCCAACATCGATGTCTCTCTTCCCAAAGGAAAGATTGAAGGTCCAGATGTTGAAATGGAGGGAGGTACTGGAGGGAAATTCAAAATGCCTCACATGACAATACCCAACATCGACATCTCTCTACCCAAAGGAAAGATCGAAGGTCCAGATGTTGAAATGGAGGGAGGTACTGGAGGGAAATTCAAAATGCCTCACATGAAAATGCCCAACATCGATGTCTCTCTTCCCAAAGGAAAGGTCGAAGGTCCAGAAATAGGGATCAAAGGAGAAGGTGGAAAATTCAAGATGCCCCATCTCAACATGCCTTCTGTTGATATTTCACTTCCCAAAGGAAAGATCGAAGGTCCAGATGTTGAATTAGAGGGAGGTACCGGAGGGAAATTCAAAATGCCTCATATGAAAATGCCCAACATCGACATCTCTCTACCCAAAGGAAAGATTGAAGGTCCAGAAATGGAGATCAAAGGAGAAGGTGGAAAATTCAAGATGCCCCATCTCAACATGCCTTCTGTTGATATTTCACTTCCCAAAGGAAAGATCGAAGGTCCAGATGTTGAACTGGAGGGAGGTACTGGAGGGAAATTCAAAATGCCTCACATGAAAATGCCCAACATTGACATCTCTCTACCCAAAGGAAAGATTGAAGCTCCAGATGTTGAAATGGAGGGAGGTACTGGAGGGAAATTAAAAATGCCTCACCTGAAAATGCCCGACATCGATGTCTCTCTTCCCAAAGGAAAGGTCGAAGGTCCAGAAATAGGGATCAAAGGAGAAGGTGGAAAATTCAAAATGCCACATTTCAACATGCCTTCTATTTATATTTCACTTCCCAAAGGAAAGCTCGAAGGTCCAGAACTGGAGATCAAAGGAGAAGGTGGAAAATGCAAGATGCCCCATCTCAACATGCCTTCTGTTGATATTTCACTTCCCAAAGGAAAGATCGAAGGTCCAGATGTTGAAATGGAGGGAGGTACTGGAGGGAAATTCAAAATGCCTGACTTGAAAATGCCCAACATCGACATCTCTCTACCCAAAGGAAAGATCGAAGGTCCCGATGTTGACATGGAGGGAGGTATCAGAGGGAAATTCAAAATGCCTCATATGAAAATGCCCAACATCAACATCTCTCTACCCAAAGGGAAGATCGAAGTTCCAGAAATGGAGATCAAAGGAGAAGGCGGAAAATTCAAGATGCCCCATCTCAACATGCCTTCTGTTGATATTTCACTTCCCAAAGGAAAGATCGAAGGTCCAGATGTTGAAATGGAGGGAGGTACTGGAGGGAAATTCAAAATGCCTCACATGAAAATGCCCAACATCGACATCTCTCTACCCAAAGGAAAGATCGAAGGTCCAGATGTTGAAATGGAGGGAGGTACTGGAGGGAAATTCAAAATGCCTCACATGAAAATGCCCGACATCGATGTCTCTCTTCCCAAAGGAAAGATCGAAGGTCCAGAAATAGGGATCAAAGGAGAAGGTGGAAAATTCAGTATGCCACATGTCAACATGCCTTCTATTGATATTTCACTTCCCAAAGGAAAGCTCGAAGGTCCAGAAATGGAGTTCAAAGGAGAAGGTGGAAAATTCAAGATGCCCCATCTCAACATGCCTTCTGTTGATATTTCACTTCCCAAAGGAAAGATCGAAGGTCCAGATGTTGAAATAGAGGGAGGTACTGGAGGGAAATTCAAAATGCCTGACTTGAAAATGCCCAACATCGACATCTCTCTACCCAAAGGAAAGATCGAAGGTCCCGATGTTGACATGGAGGGAGGTACCAGAGGGAAATTCAAAATGCCTCATATGAAAATGCCCAACATCGACATCTCTCTACCCAAAGGGAAAATCGAAGTTCCAGAAATGGAGATCAAAGGAGAAGGCGGAAAATTCAAGCTGCCCCATCTCAACATGCCTTCTGTTGATATTTCACTTCCCAAAGGAAAGATCGAAGGTCCAGATGTTGAAATGGAGGGAGGTACTGGAGGGAAATTCAAAATGCCTCACATGAAAATGCCCAACATCGACATCTCTCTACCCAAAGGAAAGATCGAAGGTCCAGATGTTGAAATGGAGGGAGGTACTGGAGGGAAATTCAAAATGCCTCACATGAAAATGCCCAACATCGACATCTCTCTACCCAAAGGAAAGATCGAAGGTCCAGATGTTGAAATGGAGGGAGGTACTGGAGGGAAATTCAAAATGCCTCACATGAAAATGCCCGACATCGATGTCTCTCTTCCCAAAGGAAAGGTCGAAGGTCCAGAAATAGGGATCAAAGGAGAAGGTGGAAAATTCAGTATGCCACATTTCAACATGCCTTCTATTGATATTTCACTTCCCAAAGGAAAGATCGAAGGTCCAGATGTTGAAATGGAGGGAGGTACTGGAGGGAAATTCAAAATGCCTCACATAAAAATGCCCAACATCGACATCTCTCTACCCAAAGGAAAGATTGAAGGTCCAGAAATGGAGATCAAAGGAGAAGGCAGAAAATTCAAGATGCCCCATCTCAACATGCCTTCTGTTGATATTTCACTTCCCAAAGGAAAGCTCGAATGCCCAGATGTTGAATTAGAAGGAGGTACCGGAGGGAAATTCAAAATGCCTCATATGAAAATGCCCAACATCGACATCTCTCTACCCAAAGGAAAGATTGAAGGTCCAGAAATGGAGATCAAAGGAGAAGGTGGAAAATTCAAGATGCCCCATCTCAACATGCCTTCTGTTGATATTTCACTTCCCAAAGGAAAGATCGAAGGTCCAGATGTTGAAATGGAGGGAGGTACTGGAGGGAAATTCAAAATGCCTCACATTAAAATGCCCAACATCGACATCTCTCTACCCAAAGGAAAGATTGAAGGTCCAGATGTTGAAATGGAGGGAGGTACTGGAGGGAAATTCAAAATGCCTCACATGAAAATGCCCGACATCGATGTCTCTCTTCCCAAAGGAAAGGTCGAAGGTCCAGAAATAGGGATCAAAGGAGAAGGTGGAAAATTCAAAATGCCACATTTCAACATGCCTTCTATTGATATTTCACTTCCCAAAGGAAAGCTCGAAGGTCCAGAAATGGCGATCAAAGGAGAAGGTGGAAAATTCAAGATGCCCCATCTCAACATGCCTTCTGTTGATATTTCACTTCCCAAAGGAAAGATCGAAGGTCCAGATGTTGAAATGGAGGGAGGTACTGGAGGGAAATTCAAAATGCCTGACTTGAAAATGCCCAACATCGACATCTCTCTACCCAAAGGAAAGATCGAAGGTCCCGATGTTGACATGGAGGGAGGTACCAGAGGGAAATTCAAAATGCCTCATATGAAAATGCCCAACATCGACATCTCTCTACCCAAAGGGAAGATCGAAGTTCCAGAAATGGAGATCAAAGGAGAAGGCGGAAAATTCAAGATGCCCCATCTCAACATGCCTTCTGTTGATATTTCACTTCCCAAAGGAAAGATCGAAGGTCCAGATGTTGAAAAGGAGGGAGGTACTGGAGGGAAATTCAAAATGCCTCACATGAAAATGCCCAACATCGACATCTCTCTACCCAAAGGAAAGATCGAAGGTCCAGAAATAGGGATCAAAGGAGAAGGTGGAAAATTCAGTATGCCACATTTCAACATGCCTTCTATTGATATTTCACTTCCCAAAGGAAAGCTCGAAGGTCCAGAAATGGAGATCAAAGGAGAAGGTGGAAAATTCAAGATGCCCCATCTCAACATGCCTTCTGTTGATATTTCACTTCCCAAGGGAAAGATTGAAGGTCCAGAAATGGAGATCAAAGGAGAAGGCGGAAAATTCAAGATGCCCCATCTCAACATGCCTTCTGTTGATATTTCACTTCCCAAAGGAAAGATCGAAGGTCCAGATGTTGAAATGGAGGGAGGTACTGGAGGGAAATTCAAAATGCCTCACATGAAAATGCCCGACATCGATGTCTCTCTTCCCAAAGGAAAGGTCGAAGGTCCAGAAATGGAGATCAAAGGAGAAGGCGGAAAATTCAAGATGCCCCATCTCAACATGCCTTCTGTTGATATTTCACTTCCCAAAGGAAAGATCGAAGGTCCAGATGTTGAAATGGAGGGAGGTACTGGAGGGAAATTCAAAATGCCTCACATGAAAATGCCCGACATCGATGTCTCTCTTCCCAAAGGAAAGGTCAAAGGTCCAGAAATAGGGATCAAAGGAGAAGGTGGAAAATTCAGAATGCCACATTTCAACATGCCTTCTGTTGATATTTCTCATCCCAAAGGAAAGCTTGAAGGTCCAGAAATGGAGATCAAAGGAGAAGGTGGAAAATTCAAGATGCCCCATCTCAACATGCCTTCTGTTGATATTTCACTTCCCAAGGGAAAGATTGAAGGTCCAGAAATGGAGATCAAAGGAGAAGGCGGAAAATTCAAGATGCCCCATCTCAACATGCCTTCTGTTGCTATTTCACTTCCCAAAGGAAAGATCGAAGCTCCAGATGTTGACATGGAGGGAGGTACCGGAGGGAAATTCAAAATGCCTCACATAAAAATGCCCAACATCGACATCTCTCTACCCAAAGGAAAGATTGAAGGTCCAGAAATGGAGATCAAAGGAGAAGGCGGAAAATTCAAGATGCCCCATCTCAACATGCCTTCTATTGATATTTCACTTCCCAAAGGAAAGCTCGAAGGTCCAGAAATGGAGATCAAAGGAGAAGGTGGAAAATTCAAGATGCCCCATCTCAACATGCCTTCTGCTGATATTTCACTTCCCAAAGGAAAGATCGAAGGTCCAGATGTTGACATGGAGGGAGGTACCGGAGGGAAATTCAAAATGCCTCACATAAAAATGCCCAACATCGACATCTCTCTACCCAAAGGAAAGATTGAAGGTCCAGAAATGGAGATCAAAGGAGAAGGCGGAAAATTCAAGATGCCCCATCTCAACATGCCTTCTGTTGCTATTTCACTTCCCAAAGGAAAGATTGAAGCACCAGATGTTGACATGGAGGGAGGTACCGGAGGGAAATTCAAAATGCCTCACATGAAAATGCCCAACATCGACATCTCTCTACCCAAAGGAAAGATCGACGTTCCAGAAATGGAGATCACAGGAGAAGGTGGAAAATTCAAGATGCCCCATCTCAACATGCCTTCTGTTGATATTTCACTTCCCAAAGGAAAGCTCGAAGGTCCAGAAATGGAGATCAAAGGAGAAGGTAGAAAATTCAAGATGCCCCATCTCAACATGCCTTCTGTTGATATTTCACTTCCCAAAGGAAAGATCGAA
Source organism: Melanostigma gelatinosum (assembly GCF_949748355.1). Taxonomy (NCBI): domain Eukaryota; kingdom Metazoa; phylum Chordata; class Actinopteri; order Perciformes; family Zoarcidae; genus Melanostigma; species Melanostigma gelatinosum. The sequence goes on from NC_136640.1 coordinate 22,194,582, forward strand.
GGTCCAGATGTTGAAATAGAGGGAGGTACTGGAGGGAAATTCAAAATGCCTCACATAAAAATGCCCAACATCGACATCTCTCTACCCAAAGGAAAGATTGAAGGTCCAGAAATGGAGATCAAAGGAGAAGGCGGAAAATTCAAGATGCCCCATCTCAACATGCCTTCTGTTGCTATTTCACTTCCCAAAGGAAAGATCGAAGCTCCAGATGTTGACATGGAGGGAGGTACCGGAGGGAAATTCAAAATGCCTCACATGAAAATGCCCAACATCGACATCTCTCTACCCAAAGGAAAGATCGACGTTCCAGAAATGGAGATCAAAGGAGAAGGTGGAAAATTCATGATGCCCCATCTCAACATGCCTTCTGTTGATATTTCACTTCCCAAAGGAAAGATTGAAGGTCCAGATGTTGAAATGGAGGGAGGTAATGGAGGGAAATTCAAAATGCCTCACATGAAAATGCCCAACATCGACATCTCTCTACCCAAATTAAAGATCGAAGGTCCGGATGTTGAAATGGAGGGAGGTACTGGAGTGAAATTCAAAATGCCTCACATGAAAATGCCCAACATCGATGTCTCTCTTCCCAAAGGAAAGGTCGAAGGTCCAGAAATAGGGATCAAAGGAGAAGGTGGAAAATTCAAGATGCCCCATCTCAACATGCCTTCTGTTGATATTTCACTTCCCAAAGGAAAGATCGAAGGTCCAGATGTTGACAAGGAGGGAGGTACCGGAGGGAAATTCAAAATGCCTCATGTGAAAATGCCCAACATCGACATCTCTCTACCCAAAGGACAGATTGAAGGTCCAGAAATGGAGATCAAAGGAGAAGGCGGAAAATTCAAGATGCCCCATCTCAACATGCCTTCTGTTGATATTTCACTTCCCAAAGGAAAGATCGAAGGTCCAGATGTTGACATGGAGGGAGGTACCGGAGGGAAATTCAAAATGCCTCATGTGAAAATGCCCAACATCGACATCTCTCTGCCCAAAGGAAAGATCGAAGGTCCAGATGTTGAAATGGAAGGAGGTACTGGAGGGAAATTCAAAATGCCTCACATAAAAATGCTCAAGATCGATGTCTCTCTTCCCAAAGGAAAGGTCGAAGGTCCAGAAATAGGGATCAAAGGAGAAGGTGGAAAATTCAAGATGCCCCATCTCAACATGCCTTTTGTTGATATTTCACTTCCCAAAGGAAAGATTGAAGGTCCAGATGTTGAAATAGAGGGAGGTACCGGAGGACAATTTGAAATGCCTCAAATGAAAATGCCAGATGTGGACATCTCTTTGCCAAAAGGAAAGATCGAAGGTCCAGATGTTGACATGGAGGGAGGTACTGGAGGGAAATTCAAAATGCCTCATGTGAAAATGCCCAACATCGACATCTCTCTGCCCAAAGGAAAGATCGAAGGTCCAGATGTTGAAATGGAGGGAGGTACTGGAGGGAAATTCAAAATGCCTCACATAAAAATGCTCAAGATCGATGTCTCTCTTCCCAAAGGAAAGGTCGAAGGTCCAGAAATAGGGATCAAAGGAGAAGGTGGAAAATTCAAGATGCCCCATCTCAACATGCCTTCTGTTGATATTTCACTTCCCAAAGGAAAGATTGAAGGTCCAGATGTTGAAATAGAGGGAGGTACCGGAGGACAATTTGAAATGCCTCAAATGAAAATGCCAGATGTGGACATCTCTTTGCCAAAAGGAAACATTGAAGGTCCAGATTTTGAAATGGAGGGAGGTACTGGGGGTAAGTTCAAAATGCCTCATTGGAAAATGCCAGATTTTGACATCTCTCTGCCTACAGGAAGACTTGAGGGTCCAGATCTTGAAATAGAGGGAGGTGCAGGAGGAAACTTAAAAATGCCTCACATAAAAATGCCAGATGTTGACATCTGTCTACCCAAAGGAAAATGTGGCGAAACTAAAGAAGCAAAGTTTGAAATGCAGGGAGGCATATCTAAAATGCCACAGATGACAATGCCCTCAGTCGACATTTCACTGCCAAAAGGAAAACCTGAAGTCCCCAAAGTTGAACTGAAGGCTGAAGGAGGAAAGTTCAAGATGCCAAAAGTGGACATATCGCTTCCTAAAGGAAAACCTTCAATCAAAGGTCCAGAGGTAGAGATTAAGGCAGATGGTGGACAGTTCAAGATACCTAATTTCGACATATCTATCCCTAAAGGAAAAGCAAATATTGATATACCAGAAGAGAAAATGGAGGCAGAGGGAGGAACAATCAAATTGTCATCTATCAAGATGCCAAAAGTTGATATTTCACTACCTAAAGGTAAAAGTAAAGATATTGAAGCACCTGCTATAGAAATGGATGTCACAGGAGGAAAGTTCAAAGGTCCACATATTAAACTTCCAAAGGGAAGTATATCACTGCAGAAGAGTAAATCAGGTGAAGCAGAGATTAACTTACCAACCATTGAGGCAAGAGGGAAAATAAAAGTGCCACAAGTCACATCACCAGAACTGGACATTGATTTGACACAAAGTATACCTAAACAAGACACAGGGGCACATGGGGAAGCTGATTTGCATGTAGATGGAGAGCACAAAGGTCTGAAACTCAAGATGCCAACAATAGATATCAAAGTTCCAAAAGGAGACCTGGAGCTTGATATAGGACTTCATAGAGGAGAGGGCAAAAAGGACAGGAAAAAAGTTGAACTACCTGACTTGGATCTCAACACAGCAGGAACCAGCAGCAAAGTAAAGGGGCCAAAAGTCATGGGAACAAAATTCAGGATTGGAATGCCAAAAAAGAAAACTGGCAGAGATGTAACAGCAGAAGCGAAAATTTGCAAAAAGTGTGGTGATGAGGAGTTAGGTGGTCAGGTCAAACACAGATGCAAGGGTAAAGAAAGATTTGAGTATGAAGTTGAAGTTGAAACCCACAACGGACATGAAGAGAACAAAGATCGTATTAACATACCAGTGCCAGAGGTTACATTACCAAGTGTTAGTCTGAAAACCAAACAAGGTTCAGCTGACTTAGGAACAGAAGGAGAGAGTGGCCCCTTGTCATCCAAAGCAGAAATCAAAGTTCCCAGGATTCCAGACATAGAGTTTGATATAGGTACATCACAATATGAAGATGAGGACAAAACAGAAAAGGGCAAGAAAATCAAAATCCCTAAATTTGGTGTTCCATTACCCTCCATCTCCTCTCCTGAGGGAAGAATGAATATATATGGGCAAGAAATCCAGTATGAGGGCCCTAAATTGCCCAAAGTAAAGAAAGCTGTCTTCGTCTTAGTAAATCCTTCACAGGCAGATGGGCCCAGTGCATGCACAGGCCGTCTAGAAGAGAAGACAACAGTTGAGGCTGAAAAAGAGGACATCAAAGTGAAGATGCCCAAAATCAAAATGAAGCAGAGTTTTGATAAATCAGCCGTATCATTTTCTCCTGGCAAATCTGGATCATTTGATGTCAGTCTAAAGGGCGAAGGTTCAAGTTCAAGTCTCAATGGTGAAAAAGATGCAAGTCCTCACAAGGGCTCAAAGGACAATAAAGGGACATTCAGTGGCAAAATCCAACTTCCAAAAGTGGAGTTAACTTCTCCATATGGTAAGATGGCTGCAGTGGGGAAGGATTCGTCGCCGGGAGAAATGGAAGACAGTAAAGGACTTAAAGTAACATCAGGCAAGATGGCCTTTGCTGGTTGTAGTGAGGAGCTCTCGAAGGATGTGGTATCATCTCATGCCAGAACAGATATGCTGGACAGGGACAGCTCAGAGTCCCCGGCTAGTTTTACCATGGAGTTCAGCTCAGCAAAGGTCAAGGCTTGGAGTGAGGTCGAGAGCCAAAGCAGGGAGTCTGAAGAAAGAGAGTCTTCCCCCTGGTTCAAGGTCCCTAAGTTTACCCTGAAGCCACACTCCACAGGTAAGAATAATGGAAACAACAAACTGACATGACAAAACATTTGAAAAATTTGACATGGACTTTTACAAAAAGGTTGATGCTGTTAAAGTCAAACATGTTTTATCACGTAGTGGTTAAAAAGGAGTCTTGAGACTTGATTACTTGCTTACAAACAATATTTTGAAAAGTTATATATTGAGGAGTATACAGTAGACTACCCTTTTTGTATGATTCATTCAGTTTTTCTGTCAACACTTAAAGTGTAACTGCGCATTTAAGCCGTAAACTACATGATAGGACTGTAGATGTGATGAAACACATAAATGATGACGCAGTATTGAACCAGAGACTGAATAATTGCAGATATCTATTATACTTGATACTGGCATCATTATTTTACTATATTATCATAGAAGTGAATACAATATGCACTGCATTATGCATCATACATATGTATAATGTAGTTCTTATTTTCCTCTTGCCTGTGATTTGTTTTGCTTGTGTTTATTCTATAAATAATTAATATAGCATCTTCTGCTTTGTCTCTGCTACATAAGGCTAAGTTTCTTTTCCTTCTTGATTTCTTCACCTATCTCCCTCTCTTCTCCTTGCTTCCTTTCTTCTACTTACCTCTGCTTTTTTCCCTTTCATCCGCCTCAAGGCTTCCTCCAAATAACCCCAGAGGGTTCTCCTCAGGCCCAGCGGAAGGGTGAGGTGGGAGGTGAGGCTGACGTCTTGGGGTCTTTCTGCCTCCACACCTCAGGGCTCGACTTAACCACCCAAGAAATGTCCAAAGAGCACCAAGTCTCCTCCACCGAGGAGGGAACTCTTACCATGGTAACCAAGACCACCAGAATCACCCGGCACACGGTTACCACAGAAACGCAAGCAGGTGAATCTTCTGCAACTACGACAACAACTCACCAGGTGTCAGACTTCAACTTCTGAAGATGCTTCTGATATCTTAAATGCCTTGTGATGTTTTTGTTTTTCTTTGGTAAGGTTGCAGTGTTCTTGTATGCTAAGCCTGCAACATGGCAAACCTCGATTAAGTAAAAGTCTTTATTTTATATTGTAATAGGCGAGCTATGAATGTGATGAAAAACAATGACATTTCATCAATCAGCAATATTGTCATTATTAGCAACAGAGTTATGCTTACTTTTTGCATTTTAAATGTGACATTTTTTTGTTCCTGTTCTTTGAGTTTAGTCCTAATTATTCATCAGACTTTGTTTGGTTTGAAAGTTTTCACTCTGAATGTAAACGTCACATTGCTTGATTATTTATTGTTGTTTGTGTGTTCAAAATGCGCTGGAATGAGTATTTTACTCACATCAGCATCATGGATTTCACAACCATTATTTCAAAATAATTCAATTTTAACCATTACAGAACAGGCCAGAGTAATATCAATGTAAATACAACTATGTCATTGCTATTTTGAAGCAGTATCCCTTTGATCGGAAATGTAACTATTTTCATATTCACCAGTCGGGAGTAGAAATCATATTTATTTCTGATCCTATTTTATTTGTCTTGGAGGAAAGGTGTGCGCTTTTTGAGATTATGGGCTGTTCTCCTTTGCTGCCATATAGTTTTGTATTTTAAGCATTTAGCTGGTGCTGTTACCCAGAGATAGTCGCAGTGAGTGAGCAGGACACTCGGGACTCTTTTTCTGCTGTGGGGATCAAATCTGTGACCTTCTGGTTACAGGTTGCTCTCGATCATTTACTGTAGGCCACCCTGCTGCTAGTTTTTTTTAAATATATATATATCAATGTTTTTACTTTACACTACCAGAAATAGAAGCCACTATACTGTATATTTTATGATAGAGGTTTTTAGCTCCGAGATACACCTCCTGACTGATGCTGATTTTTTGAAACTCTGTGAACTGTTTTCAGTTTCAAAACATCGACAGCGGACTGGGAGGGAATTTGGGGATTTAGAAGTGCTGGTGGGCACTTTAACACAATCGGTGAGAAGAGTTTTCAAAACTGTAAACCTTTTTGTCTTGACATTAAAAAAAAAAATAACCCTCTAAAAAGGATGTTACTGTCAGGCTACAAGGAATGGCGAGCCTTGATGTTTTACAGAAGCTTGCCCGTAACAAAACATGTCCTCTAAAGACTGAAGTAAGGTGGTCATAGCAAGACGACCAAGGCACTTGTCCCTTTTGATTAAAATGTCTTTAATAATCTGACATTCTTCTGATTATTTTTTTATGCACATTATTGAATATATTACACACTAACGTTGAATGTTAAAATGTCAGATTAATGAAAGCATTTTATTATGGCCCTCTACCCATTTTGTTTCAAAAAGCATCTCTCCTTTTTAAAAGAAATTGCCTTAGAAGTCTTTTAAATCTTCTACATTAAGAAATTTAAGTTTCATTCTCAAATTCAGTAACTACCACTTGAGAGAAAAAAACAGCTATTGTTATGTTTCCGGCATTTGATAAAAACTCATTGTTTTAAAACTACTGATTGTATACACTGCTCATAGCCATTTACAGTTTCACAGCATACAACCATCTGATTATTCAAAATAAGGATCTACTTTTCATGTGGATGTAAAGCATTTAAGAATGAACACTTGACTTTGCTTACTTTACTTGGTTGGTAGATGGAATGAAATTGTATGATAAAATGCACGAATCCCGACAAATTGCCTCCCACACTTTTTTTTCATCAACAACTTTCAACACCATGCCTGTATTTCGTGATGACAAACAGATGATAGATTTTTAAAAAGCCGGGACGAGAGTAATGACATGTCAAGGTAATGCGCACTGAGTAGTATATGTGTATTGAGATTTTTACCTTTCTGGTTTAATCAAGTCTTTGAATTTCTTTTAGATTTTTAGGGTTTCAGTGCCGAGTGTTTTTGTCAAAGCTGCATTGGAGAGAATGTTGTTGAAGATGTTAGATCAATAAAATGATATTCACACAAAAAAAACATTTAAGAAAACAAATTTTCGGGAGGCCCAATTGGTGGCCATCTTGAGAAATAGCCGCCATCTTGGATTTTTGAATGGCCAATCAGGCAGGCTTGACCAGATACCTCTGGAGAACAACTCCACGAAATTTCATGCTTGTATCATAATTTGCACAATGAATCTACTATCTGCCCCACAACATAAAACATTACACAATCATTTATATCAGTATTTTAAGATGGATGGAAACACATTTTAAAGGCCGGTTTCTATACGACTTTGAGCAGAGTAAACAACATCCTCATGTCCACCATGCAAATCAAACAATAATCTCATCATTAGATGAAACTTCAGTGGGCAGAAAGAAACACAACTCCAGAGTGAAAATTGAGCTAAATTAAAGAAAACACATTTCAGGCTAATATGTTACACAAATCGTAATAACTGCTCGTTGTAATTACAATTTTGAAAGGTCAACATGCTCAACATTTAGATCTGTGTTGAAGCTGTTATAACAGCTTCAACACAGATCTAAATCCATCATTGTTATACTTACTATACTATCATAACATAAACAATTTCTGTCATATTAATTGTTGGAATGCACAGAATCTCTCTGAGTGTCTCTCTCTCATACAGTCATTCAGGTCTTAGGGATCTTTAGAGGTCTTTCCCCCCTCCTCCACCCCCCCCCCCCCCCACACACACACACACACACACATACACACACACACGCCATTTTAAAATAAAAGCCCCACAGAATGAATCCTAACTGAAATGCTTGTGATGAGCCTGTCATTTAATAACCGGTTTGTGTTTATCTAACATTATGATTCTGTCTCCTCTCCCCTTCTCCCCCACACCCCACACCCCATTTCAAAATAAAAGCCCCAGAGAGTGAATTCTAACTGAACTGCTTGTGATGAAGCCTGTCATTTAATAACCTATGTTTATGTGTGTCAAACATGATGATTATGTCTCCTCTCCCCCTCCCTCCCCCACCCAGCCAAAATTTGGCTTTTTTGTTGAAATAATGAATGCTCTTACTAATACTGCAACAACTTTTTAAAAATTGGATATCTATTTTCAGCAATGTTTTTGAGATTCATTTCAGCTTTCAGCATTCCAAAGCATTTTCAGCAGGAAATGCATTTTCTAGTTGAATGTGTTGTAACTCTGTTATGTTGTTCATTCTGTACACATGCCATCACACTTCTGTCCATCCTGATAGAGAGGGATCCCTGCTCTGTTGCTCTCCCTCAGGTCTCTTCCCTTGATGTTGGTGCCCTCCAATGGCGGAATAAAACAAGACACAGAGATAGACAGCGCTGCACATCACCCAATAATAAAATGTGAAAACACAGAAGCACCCATAAGCATTCAAAAATAAAAATTGTTTTCTGCAGCGGATTAGAGACACAAAAGCACATGTGCGAATCTTTTGAAACGAATCCTCGGAGATGAGGGACTTTGGAAGAGAAAGTGATAAACTATGCACCCCGGTGCATGACGTCTTCCCATTGTGTGTGCGTGTGTGTTTGTCTGTGGATGTGTGTTCTCAATCGTATCTACTGCTGTGATGATGCTGTGCGACGTAGGCTGCAAGGGTGAGTGCATGTGAGGGGAGATATGAGGAGCGAACAATGCCACAGAGAGGAGGGACGCATGCGACTGCAGCGTCACCAGCTACATTTGTTACTGTTTATATCTCACTACTGATGGAGCAGACTTTAAAGAGCATAAGATGGGACGTTTTCATACAACTGAGGCTTATGTCTTGTTTCGTCTTTTCAGTAGGCCTGTCTCATCATCTCGTATCTCTTAAAGGTAGATTATGCACAGCATTCAAAGTGGGCCCCTCCTCCAGCATTTGTTTTGCTGAAGAATAATTACCTTGCCTTAAGAGAAAAATTAGAATGGGCAGATTTTTGTTATTTTGCATTTTTAGAATAAAGTCGAAATTCCATGAATAAAGGTAGCCCTTTCAGGTGTAGTGCCAGGCATATGAAAAAAAACAAATCAGAGGAGGAATAAAGTCGAAATGTTGAGAATAAAGTCGAAATGTTGAGAATAAATGTTGAACTTTTGAGAATAAACCAAACTACTAGTGTCATGAGCTGACATTTCAACGCTATTCTCCAAATGTTGACTTTATTCTCAAAATGAAAAATAATGAAAACAACAGAATTGTCTCGTTTCCCCTCATGCCTGGCTCTGACACTCAACTGTTTGGATTAAGAAACCGTTGTTGGGAAACAGGTTTTAAAAATATTTTGAATTGTGCGAAAGACATATCTTTTCAGTCAGATGTCAAATATTGCCAAATATAGCTGAGTTCTCTGACAGAAACGTAAATAACTATAAGCAAACTGGGGCTATAGATTAATTCCTGCAGTATCTGAGTTCTGTTTCTTAATTCCTGTGGCATCAACAACCCCGTATACTCTTCCGCTCTGTCACGTCAACCCTGCCTCTGTGCGGCACGAATCACCTCTCCTACCGATGAGTGGGCTGCAAGTCAAATTAGCTCTCCGTCATCCTGCTCGCTGAGCGCACCGGAGGCTACTGCGGTAAGATGCGGCGACGCACTATGCCCAGCCGCGGAGGATGAGATGATGCGCAATGGCCGAACGAGTGGAGAGGGAGGGCATAGACCGAAATAGGCTTTCACTGTGGTGCTCGGCTCTAATTTAGACGATGGGGCAGAAGCGGATGCATGTTTGACTCATTTGTAGTGCTGAAGCGCCAGTGGTGCAGGCCGACTGGATGGATGTGGCGGCGCTGATCCCACTAAAGGACGCTCCACAGCCCGAGGAGAGGTTGAATTGGATCTTTCTGTAAACAACAAGGAAGCAGGGACACATTAAGTAAAGGACACTTCATTCAAAGCCTGGACCAGAAACACCGAGGCATCGAGGGAGGTGAGAGACAATCAAACCTCTCCTCGGGCATCGCTTTCTTTCCGGACACGTTGGCTGGAGATACGGATTTTCCAGGTACGGTGTGTGTGGTTTTGACGTGGTTCATGTTCTTCACAGTGGAACCCAGCCTGTCGGGGCTATTGTGATATGCATGGTACAAACATTTTTATAAAATGAATTCTTTAAACTGTTTATGCATGAGCTGTGGATTTATGGATTTATGGACACCATGGGTTTCATTTTTAGTCTATGTGATGATCATGTACGGCTGATGCAACAACTGATCTAATTAGCACCACGATAGACATGATGTGAATGCACATTTTTTAAATAAAAAGAATAGAGTTTGATTGTGTACAAGTATAGTTTGTAATGAAGCCAATTAGATTCAGAAGCATGACCCCCCACCATGATAGATGTAATCCAGTTATTCTCCCCAAAGTGAATCACAATCACTTCTCTGTGTGGAATTAATTAACTATGACAAATAAAGCGTTTTTCATTTATGTTTTCATTTACATGTTAATTACCTTGAATCTGCTTTAATTGCTTTCATATTAATCAGAACAGTAAAGCACACGTCACATTATTTCATCGATTTGTCTTTAATTTCCTTGTTTTTTCCCACTTCCCTGCAGGCTGTTTTATGACAGTTGAGACCGGCCAGCAGGGAGGGCGCTGAAGCTCTGAAGGCGGTTTTCACTGAGCATCAATCTGGGAGAAAACAAACTTCTCATTATCCTCTCTGTCATCAGCGCTGACAGCTGGATGTCTGACCTGGGCGGGTTTTTTTCTTCGCCAGAAGACTCTCAAAGTTAAGGAGCGTTAAAGGGAAAACAAGCACAGCTCCATCTCGCTGTCAGGAAAACGACTTGTTCTATTTTTCCTTTTTATTGTCCCAAAACTCAGATGTTGTCAGAATAAGCTGTTAAGCGATTAGCGAGAGAGTCAGCTTTCAAGTAAATGACTCACTAAGAGTATTTCAGATATTTCACAATGCTTCGTGTATTTTTTCTAAACTATGATATTTGTACCTTTGAGCTGTCACTCTCTGGATCAAGAATAGACTCTTGATCGTGCCAGTGTTCTCTTTCACAAATGAGAACTCAACTTGAGTCGACAGGCTGAATTTTGATAAAACATAAGCGAGGACTAACGGATAAAACATAGATGAGGCCAACAACGAGCAGCATGCTCCAGCAGAATAACAACAACAACTACCCCTGCCTGAATGTGTCAGGCTCCACCAGGGAGATGCTCCACAAGTGCTCCCGAGCCTCTTTGCCCTTCCCCAGCCGAATGGAGCTGGGCCTGGGAGACTTGCCGCTGATCCGGGGCCTCCGAGCCTGGGCCCTGTGCTCCAAGAACCGCCGGAAGGCTGGTGGCCTGCTGGGTGGAGGACAAGCCCCCACACCTCCTCCTGCAGGCCGTGGGGGTTCGACTTCCTGCCCCAGGCCTGCAGATGTGTACCTGAGCGGGGAGTGGGGTCGCATGGGGTACGGCCTTCCTTTGGGGCTGGATGCCAGGCAGGCTGGGATCGGATCTTTGGTTACAGTTGCCACTCTGAAGACCTCAGAGGGCAGCGGGAAGACACAGACCCAATGCCTCTTCCTCCGGACTGAGAAAGGGAGCTGTTTGTACTCCACAGCTAAGCCCAGTTCTGGTGTGACTACCGGTGCAGCCTCCAGCGTGGTTGGGGGATGGCTAAGAGGGAAGACAGCCGGCGGAGGCAGAGACATCCCAGCCGGGAAGAGAGACAATGGGTCAACTCCGCAGGCACATACCGGAGTAAACCGGGTTAGGGTGCGATCCGGCCGGAGATGGAGGAAGTCTGGTAATGCAGCAGCCCGGGAGAAAACAGACTCGAACAGAGAGAGGCAGGAGAGTGGCAGGGAGGATCCTGCTGGAGAAATCAATCTGGAAGAAAGGCAGGAAGAGCGAGACAAAGGGGGCCTGGCCAGTAAACAGTCTCCCAGACGGGAGAAAGAGGAAGCGTGCAGAAGTCCTAGATGCTGCCACAGTGCTGCTCCCGAAACTTGTACTCAGTGTGGAAAGAGAGCACAGAGGAAGGAAAGCCAGGATGAATGCGATGGAGGGGAAAGTCCAAGAAGAGGCGCCTCAAACAGGCTGAACGGTGAGGCGAAAGGAATGAGGAAGGAGAAGCAAAATAACGAGGAGGAGGAGGAGGAGGAGAAGGGGGGCATCTGCAGGTTAGAGTCATCCAACTCATTTTTGGCAGAAACAAACCCTGACCTAGAAGCTAAAAACTTTCACCCAGAATCTCACAGCAGCTGTGATGTTAAAGAGATTAGAGAAGCCGAGAGAAACGAGGAGCCAAGGACACAAACTTCTCAAGGCGAAGACGATTATTCAGAGAGAGGGCAGGATACAAACTCTGAGGTTATGAAAATGCATACTGTAAATAATGATTTGGTTCATAGCCATTCCAGACAGGTGACTGATGACATTATATCATTTCCCTATCATGTGGAGGCAGAACAAAAAGCAGTGAAAGAGATGGAGAGCGTTGATCTTGAAGATGAGGAAGGGAGCATCAATCAAACTCCTGCTGAATTCTCGGTTGTATCCGTCCGGTATGAGGACATCTCTGTCTCCGCCTGCCCTGCCTCCATCAGCGCCGCAGTCGGCCCTGAACCCTCGGCTCCTGTAGAGAGCAGCAACTGCAATACAGACCCTGTGATTTGTGGTGTTCAGAGAGAGCAAGAGAACAGCAGAGAAGATCACCTGGAGGGCTGTCACCAACGGGTAGCAGACCCAGGGATCGCGGGGAAAGAAGAACTGGTTCTAAGCAGATTTGAGCAACAAGATCCAAACCGTTTGACTGACGAGAACAACACTGTGAACGAGAGCACAAGCAGAAAAGCCCAGTCTTTCTTTCAAAATGTGGTTAAACACAGTCAGCCAGAGGAGAGAGAAGCTTCGTCTTCGCCTCTCAGACACGGAGACCCTTCCATCTCTGAGAAAGACACGAGGACCGTGACAGGAAACGTTTGCAACTATAGTACAACTGAGCTCAGCAGAGCAGAGCGGAGGGATGAGCTGTCGTGGGAAAATAGAGAAGAGGAGTCACAGGAAGAGAATGTAGAGGGGAGAGTAAATCCTGAGGAAGGGGATGAAGCTGGGGCAATTTGGAGGAGGGAGAGCACTTGCAACAAGCTGGACAATAGTGGTGGTAAAGGCGATGACGACATAGAACGACTCACTGCGGATGACACAAATGACAGTAGCATACGGGACATTTATGATAAAGAAGCAACGAGAAACTTTGTACTAAAAGACAGCTGGAGGTCAGTGGTTATGAATGTAGATGAATGCAGGGGAAGGAAGAAAGAGGTCGGAGACACTTGTGGCCAAACGAGCATCACCCATGTTGAAGCAAATGGAAAGGAAAGCGCTAACGTCACAAATGTTGCCTGTGCTGATCCCTCCACCACTCTTGCACCCTCCCTGGCTAATCCTGCCCCCTCTTCGCCCCCCCTGGGATCCATGGCAACCGGCCTGCCCTGCCTGGAGGCGGTGGAGGAAGAGGAGGAGGAGAAGGAAGGGTTCGGAGTTCCTGCGGGAGACGGAAAAGGAGGCCAGGAAGGGAACGGGAGGTTTGGGAGACAACTGGAGGAGCAGAGCGAGGAGGAGAGGGGCTCCACCGTGGCCACTGAGGAGGGAAGGAACGAGGAGGAGGAGAAGGAGGAAGATGAGTTTGGAGTATTCATGCAGGCGGAGGGAGAGCCGGCCTGGAGTGAGGGATACACCGTGTCTGCCTCAGTGCCTTGTGGGAGCAGAGAAAGTGTTGGTGAGTCTCACAATTGTTAGTTTGTCTCTTTCTATGTCTTCTGGCTGGCCTTCCCCTCTCTCCCTTTCCCTTTTAGTATCTCTCTCGCCCCTCTGGGAGCTTTAGTAACTGCCTTTCTGGTTTGACGTAGACATGGGACAGAGGATCTTTTGGTTAAAGGCAACAACGCTGACATTACAAGGCTTCAGAAGTAAAGCAGAGTCTTCTAAAGATGTCAGAAACATACATATGTAGCGACAGCACTTTCAAACTGGCTCAGAGTATTAGTGCATTTTTAATCTTTTGTGCCATTTCAGGAATGCACACACACAAACACACACACAGTTTTAAAGGGCCATACCAAATCCCATGGACTCTATATGTCACAGTTAATCATTCTGCTGTGTAACCATGCTGTGTTAGACATGTGAGTGTATTTTTCTTCTTGTTACAGTATTAATTAGGAGCCACAGTATCATCATGAGGTTATCAAGGAAACTTTTTAATCCGACCCAAACTTAAACTGCTTTGCATGCATTCATGATGTAACACTGGCAAAAACAGCACTGCTGACTCTGAGGAGTTATTTTGGACGCTTCTGGTTCTGGATGTAAACTTGTCATTCATTTTTCCCATTGACAATGTTAAGTGACTTACAGTTGGAGCACGTAACTCTCCTGCTTAATTAAATCAACAAACGATATTTGTTCTTTCGAGATAACATATGAAGTGAACTACCACTCCCAAGGTGCATTTCAGCTCGCTTAAAACTCTGTTAAGTGGGTGCTGCTGAAAGCTAAACATTAGGGTGTTGCGAAAACTGCAACACAGTTCAGCAACAATTGTGCCGTGTTTTGTTCACAAATTCAAAGAGCAAGCGCTCCCTTGCAGCTCTGACTTATACCGTAGCCTGGCTTCTTCTCCATAGCAATGGCAGCTGTGGCTCATGGGTATTGGTGTATTTAGATCCAATCGCCATTGGCAGAATGATAAACAAAACATGATTTCACAGAAAGGCTGAGATAAATACAACCGATAAGATGAACCTGTATGATCATTAGATATGGAGCCACATGTTTCTTTGTGAATTAACAATGCAGTTATCGTAAAAAGAAAATATAGAAATGGATGTTGTTGTGAAGGAGCTAACACTTACAAACACACTGGTATAGTCCTTTTCAAGCAAAACTACTAAATAATAAATGCACTAATAAATAAGTAAATAAATTATATCAGAATCATCCACAGAGCTCTGAGCAAGAAATGTCAACTGAATGACTAAAATAATAATCGTACAAATTGAATTGGCTCTTATGTAGTCAACACACATGCAGCTGGCTGTGTGACATCTTTGACTCTGGTGCCTTTTAGTTTTTCTGTATTAATCATTCCTTATGTTCCCTCATTATGCTCCCTTTAGCTAATTACCTCAGCCCAGTTTCCACTGTGGGGCCAAACAAGGCTAAGCCAGGGCTGACTCATTGTTTATTTCAGTTTATCCACCTAAAAACATTTCTGTGATTATTTTAACATATCGCTTAAAGATTATGAGCAGCGTGCGCTGTCTACATTGACAGAAAGAAAGGTTAAAGGAGCATTCCAGTGTTTTTCAACCCTTTACTCCCTTACTTTTGAAGGGTCACTTCACCCAAGAATAACTCAAATGTATTTTTGCGCCTTTAGTGGCCATGCAGATATTTTTTTGGTTTCATTTGTTTAGGTTTGGAGATAATCACATCCATCTGAATAATCCACAGAACACAATATCAACAGTCGTTCCAAACTGTCTGGTTTTAAATGTCATTGTTTCAGTGCAAAACATCATTCATCGCTGTATTGAGGATTAGCATTTAGGTGAACCAACTGTTAAACTGCTCTCACTTTATACAGTTTTTATGATCATTTTAAAATACATCAACATATTTAAAATAATAAATACCAATTGACCCATTGCTAGGTCCCGCCCCTTGAAAGCAGACTGGCCAATCATATCGGTCAGCTCTGACCAGGGTACGACAAAAAAACGGCCCTGCTCCATAGACTCTCATGCAGTCTTTTCAGATTTCCTTCAGTTGCAGGTTGGTTTTGTGGATTTGTTTAAGCATTACCCTGAGAGGTTGGAAGGAGATGTACATTTCTGATGTTTCCTTTCTACCGTACTTTCCTTTGGAGCTAATATTAGCAGGGTACACCAGCACATTATTAACTAGCATTAGTACTTCTATGCTACGCTGGCTATTGAAGGTATACTGAAAGTCTACACATGCTGCTATCATATTTTAATAATTGTAACAATAAATAAAGACCTACATGTCTTTACAGGAACAGTGGTGTTCCTTAGTTTCATTGTCCTTTTCTCGATTGCCAGGCGGTGTGGTGGTTCAGTTTTACACTGTAATCTGTAGCTTTTGCTTCTATCTTTATCTTTTGAACTTGTTTTAATTGTTGAGTCAGTTTGATATCCTGGATATATCCTTCAAACGCATATTGTAGAGCCTTCTGTCTGCTTCTCTCTGAAATTGCTTTTTTAGTTTTTTGATATTCATTGTGATGGATTACACATTCAAGCTAAATTTTAAAAAGTCTGCCATACCATACAGAAATGAGAGCGAGAGAGAAAAAGAAGCCAAAAATAAAAAAAATTAAAACCCCACAAGAGCACAGTTTGCAAAATGTTTATCTGTAAAGTAAAATATATGTGATGTGCAGTGAAGTGCCTGAACCAACCCGTCAGATATCGACCCGTGGTCAGTGACTCTCGGTGTCTGATACTGACGCACTGAGGCATCCTTTAACATCAGTGAACAGCTGGCTTTCAATTAACCCACTCATGCAAATCCATCCTCGTCATTAGAGCAACTGACGAAGCATAAAGAGCGTAAAAGTCCGCTTTGGGAGAAGGTCAGGGTCAAGCCTTCCCAAATGCATTTGTTGCCTGAACCTAACCAAGAAAACTTACAAACTAAACCTACACTGAAAGTCTTGGAAAGGAGACCGTATGCATGTAACAAGCGGAAACTGACACGCTGTCCCTGACACGTCAAAACTGATGCTGGAGACATACCTAGAGCGACATAGTTTGACTCATAGCGCCGCTCACCAAGTTGCAGTATTTGATGAGTTGGGAGGGAGAATGTGTTGCAACCATGCAGAACTACAGGTATGGCCCATGAGTAACCTACTGAGCCTTCAGTAGGTTACTGACTATGGAACTAGAACATTATTTAATTGCATGAAACATAAAATGAGTTGACCTATCTAATCTTGTGATAAACATGGAGAGTTGTTTCTTGTCCTGGTAAGCACCACTTGGCCCTGCCATGGAAATTAGACTCCAGTCTGTCCTGACCTGAATTCCTAACCAATCCCTCATTCTCGCTACATGGTATTAATCATTCAGAGTTGAGTTAAGAAGGCAGAAAACAGGACTTGGGACTCTAGGCTCCTGTGAGCCTGAGGCTATGGGGCAACAGGTGGAAGTGAAAGTCTCACAAAGGCGACTGAAGTATCACGTAGATAAATCATGCAATAACTGAGCAATGGAGGGTAATGGCGTGACGGCAGCATGCACAGATGACACGATGAAACACAAATATTCACACACTTGTTTCCTCGCAACAAGGTCATTAACGTTGACGATTAACTCGTCATGCACTGCGGCTGAAAAAGAAAGCCCAGGTTCGAGGGATGCTACGATCCCTACGATAACATCCCACGTTTTCCCTTCTGATACCTAGTCTGAGGGGTTTGGCCGATTCAGATTCAATACCAACTTCAAACTTGTGTTCCTGTGTGGAACTGATCTCTCAGGTGTAAAATAACATCAGACGGAAACTATGCAGCACTTCTGAAGTATTGGTGGAGACTTTTGTACGACATTCTTCTTAGGCTTGTGAAAAGGTAATTATATTCTTCTATAAGATTCATCAAAATGTGTTGGTACAGTTTTACAGGGACTGGACATTGTAACTATGATTTTGCTGGGATAGTAGAGGTATGACTTCCGAAAATCTCTGTGTGAAACTTAAACTACGTGGTTAAATACCACTGCGGGTGTCTTTTGTCGTTTGCTTAAATTGCCCCTTTATTTGGTAATTCTCATGATTAACCTCATCTTCAATGGCATGGACGAAGTTATGATTATAAATGCCAGTTGTTGCCTATTGTTAGCCATCTGTTGCTAACTAACCCCTTCAATGCAATGTAGGTTTGGTTGGTCGTCCGTCCAGGTCATCAGAATGAGGGCGAAGTCGAGTGGAAACACACCACGACACTACAGGGACGTCTACAACAGAGACTCTACAGTCTAATATTAACCGTGTTTGTGTCTAAAAACAGCACTTGGAAACCATGCCACCGCCGGGGAGTCCTCCCCCTGGACACCAG
The DNA here is from genome assembly GCF_949748355.1 of Melanostigma gelatinosum. Lineage (NCBI taxonomy): Eukaryota > Metazoa > Chordata > Actinopteri > Perciformes > Zoarcidae > Melanostigma > Melanostigma gelatinosum. The sequence continues at coordinate 22,212,497 of NC_136640.1, forward strand.
GCTGGACGGACAGCTCGTTCCACCAATCAGACGACACCTGGACAGCCTTTTCTCAGGATTCGTCAGATGAAGGTCGAGATGTGATGGGACAGTGGTGGCCGACCAGCGCCGTGGAAGGGAGCAGAGACAGCCTCTCATCCAATCAGAATCTGGTAAAGTTGAACTTGTGTTCTCAGCCTCTTCAAAACATCTTCCGTGAAACCATGAAGTAGAAATTCACCTTTCTTTCTGCTTCAATTGCATCCATTTCTCTGATAATTCACTGACAAACTCTCTATGATTCGTCCGTTTGAATGATCAGCATCGTGTCATTGTGGCCAACCTTTACTGGCTGGGACTGCCTGGTTTTGACTGCTGTATCACCGACACGCGGTGTTGAGTGCAAGAGTTATTTATGTAGTTTTTGAGTACTCTATGGATTATGTAGTGGAAATGTGGAAGACTGTGTGCACATATGCAGCGTGCAGCATTGTACTTCTGCCAGCATCGTCTTTCAATGGAATCACATTGTGATGAAATCATACATTCAGATATCGTGACACACAATGACAAGGACACTCAAAGTTCTTCGGAAATCTGATCATTTATCTTAATCTGAATTAAATGAGAAAATGTTAAGTACTTCCCATTTGTCAAGTATCTCAAACCATGTGGTTATTATGGACTATTTATTGATTCATAATATTGTTATAGATATGATTAACAAGATGTGAATAGACCTATATCGTGATAGAAAGATGTGCCCATATTGCCCAGCCCTAGTTGGATTCTAAAGATGGACAGTATCAAAATGTATCAAAATCGCAGCAGAACCTGTGATATTGTCTTTTTTATTCCATGCATTCTTCTAGTTTAGTAAAACCTACCCGCCTATTACACACGTAATGCAACTCGACTGGCAATTGAGGATGTATGTGTTATGCTAGTAGCGGCTAATGGAGAGATGAGGAGCAAGCTACCGACGCCGACTCGAGAGACGAGTGAAAGTGAAAGTGAAATTGAAGACCTGTAAACACAATTTGGCACACTGTGATAAACCAAGCAACTGTGCACTCAGTCTACAAATCTTCAGTCAGCTTTCCATTCCAGTCCCTTGTTGTTGTCTGCTATGTCCCTCATTTATTCAGGCTGTGTATATTTGGCATAAAGTCTTGAAATTCCCTTAACTTGTGGATCAACTTGAGCTCAACCTGCTTCATCTGCTGTCCTACAATTCCCCCAAATTCCTTGTAAAGTCCCCCAAAACAGGTGCTTTTTTGTGTGAGCACACAGTAGCTAGCGTTGTTGATAGTTTGTGATCATGACTAGTAGGGCTGCACAATTAATCAAACATTTATCCATCGTTGTTTTTGGAAATGCTCCTGCTAGAAGAGTAATATAGCCAACTGTGTTACTGTTGCCCGTGTAGGCAAAATGAAAAGGCACTGAATTCAGGTGAAGAAGAACTTTATTTTACATCTAAGATGAGTACATTAGCAGGAATGTTGCACAACATGGAAGTAGCACAGTGCGCTGTTGTTTTAAATGCACAAGTGCATCTAAAACATTTTTTCCCTAAAATCAATTGATAATTGTGTTAAATAACCATGATGTTAATGTTGATCACTTTTGTCCAGAATGTAATGACTAGTTATTTGATCTGTGGTGTTCCAGTGATTTGTGGTCAATCACTGTAAGAAGATGTGTCTCTCTGTGATGGATTCCTGTTCAATGTTGAGGCAAAATGGGGATTTCAGAGAAGCTCTTTTTCTTTAGAATTAGAAAGGGACAAACAAACTGTCGAGTGTAGTAATCTTGTTGCTGGAACTCACCATCAACATCCCCACTGCTTCTTTCAAAGTAACTCAGTAAATATGACCCACAAACAACAACTGCTTTTAGGTCCACCAGGAGGTTTTTGAGGTTGATTTACTGAGGTTGCTTTCAAATCTTTGTGCCACTGACAACACAACAATGTCCTCACTTGACTTCCAGCTGAGGGCTAAATGTGTTGACACAGGCTGGCTGCTGGCGTCCAAGGCCCCTGAGGTCCTCAGAGTAAATCAGTGAAAACGATAAACACACAGCATGTGGAATATAGTTTCTGTTTATCAATCCAGGCTGGTTTTATCAGGGCAGTCGAACCCCAAAGGACAGCTACACTGTATGTTAACCCAGATGTGTCTAAAATAAACTGCTCATGAATTATTTCAGTTCATTATTCTTTATTCAGGCTTATTCAGGCTCCACTTGAGGCCACTTCTTCGACATGTGTGGTTCTGATCGGAACGTCCGTCGGCCTCAGCTGTAGCTGCTGGTGTGACTGTATCACCGGATCCAAACATTTAAAACAAATCGACCCAAAACTGTATAACCTCCCTGTTCAGAAGTAATTATGTTAATTTCACTTTCCTGCACCATCACCATAGAAACACAGCTCGCCCTGACGTACCCTCGGGGTTCGGTGGCTAAGTTTTCACACTTGAAATAATTTTATTTGCTTGCAGTGATTTTTTTTCTTTGAAGATGGTTAAAAAGAAAACAAAAAACAGCAGGAAGAGTCTCCCAGTGCAGATGAAAGATGAGCTCAGCGGAAAGCTGCAGTGAAGGAAATATGCTTTCATGACTTCTGCTTATAGCGCCATGAAGAGGCCTTTAAGAACTTCATATTTGTTGAACTGAAGAGGGCTGCGAAACTCTCTGGTGTTGTAGGAACTGATGAGGTCTCCTTGTCTCCCCCGTAGGAGTCTGTCTTTGCTGAAGCCTTCCCCTCGCTGCCTCCTTCGTCCTCAAGTGACCCCTGTGACCTCCATACTGTCCCCACACTGGCCCGGCTCCTCAGGGGCAGAGCCAGCCATGGCCAGGGGTAGGTGAACCGTCTCGACTGAGCCCTCTGCATGTCTGTTATCATCATGTCTGATTGACTGTATATCTATTGATCTGCTGCAGCGTTTAATGGCTGTGTATACATTCCTCCTACTTGTAGTAGGATACAGTACAGGGTTTTTTTTAGGATTTCATATCATTCTGCAGCTTCTCAGTGGTGCTCATTATGTATTCAAATCCCAACATTCAAATGTTGGCCATGTCGGTATGTTTTAGCATCATAATGCTGTTTTCCTAAGCCCCTCTAAAGATGTTTTCCTCATCACCTGACGTAGGTTTCTGCATAAAGACATTGCTACATCCAATATTCAGTGTGCATTACCTTCAGCAACATTGCCTGTTTTTTAATAAGGCATACATATAATCATATTGGCATACTTTCATTTTGATAACTTCTGGATACTTTTCAGGTAATAATTGCATTATTTATGTTTTTAAATTTTGCCTTTAATCTATTAACCGAAACAAAAACCTCATTTGATGCTTTGTTGTGAATGTGTATTGATGTTGGAAACAAGGTGTTTGTGTGGAGTTATGTGGCAATGAAATACTATGTTCTCTTTAAATGTAACAAATTGTGGCCACCATGTGGTTAAAGTGGTGAACTGCAAGATGGAGTTACTGTAGACTCCATCTCTGAAAACAGGACATGCACATGGATATATATAGGATTGTGGACAGATTTTGTTACTGTCATAGCGTCACAACTGTGCACGATGCAGTCACAAAACTTGTGACTTGGTGTGTAGTTGAGATTAAAACGAAGGCCAAAGTAAGGTGGCCCGAAGTAAAGGGGGGGGGGGGGGGGGGGGGGTCACTAGACGGCCTCTGATGATCACATATTCTCCAAGAAAATCCAGAGTATATAAAATAAAGTATTATAATAAAGTCCTGAACTTACTGACCATTTTCCAGTGATCCAGCTTTAAAAACATTCTCCGTAGATGACGACTGTCTCTGACCTTTCTACACACCTGTCACTGTGTGAGAGAAGAACAGCATCCATTGAACCATTGCGTCCTGTGCGTTGTTCTCCTTTGACCCTGCAGGCTGTTGGACGGTTTCCACGACTTGAACAAAATGATTTGCCAGAGATACAAGAGAGCGAACGGCGTCTCTCGTGACCTGCTGCTGAGGACTTTACACCTGGAGCCGCAGTACGCTGTGAGTGTCGTTTAAAACCGTGAGAATGGCATCGTGGACATATGATGTGTTTCAGTGTTCAGCATTCTGTGAGAAATCGAATGTTACATTCAATTATATCTCTATCTCTACACACACACACATGCTTTCTACGCATAACATGTCATACAAAGGAAGTAGCACAGAGTGCTTAGTGTTCAGTTTCCATTTGTTAAGCTTCAAGGCTGCTTAACAGAGTTAGTCAGGACTGCCTTTACGGATCGTAAAATGACCTGATGGTGCCTTTTAACTGATGGAACCCGCAGCTCCATTCAAATGAGGTGACTGTTGTTACATGCAAAACACTCCTCACACTTCACCGCGGCTGATTAACGAGGACACCAGTCCGGCTGGTCTCACAGTTCACCCAAAGCGTGTGAGGAAACTACAGAGCACCAGATGTGTGATCCATAATCTTGTCTTTGGTGTAGCAGAGTCGGAAATACTTCACCTATTCTAATCAAATGTGTTTTATTGTTTTATCTATTAATCTAGTCTTTTCTTGAGTTTTTCGCGGACTCTGTGTTGGTTAAACAGTTAGTTATGGATTGGATTTCGTTAACTTTATAATAATAATGATAATAAACATGGAATATTGTACGAGTGGATTACAACAGAGCCCACTAGAGCTTGACAGGGAAATGTTTTTATTTGCGAAATTACACCAGTGATTAAATGTCTTACTGTAAATATATACAATGATATATTTTGTCAATTAAATAAATGTTCTACTCCGAGTTGTTCTTTGAAATTAGAGGTCCCCTGTGTGGCATTTCAGTGGATCCTATCAGTAGAAATACAATATAATATTCATAAGTATGTTTTCTATTGATGTGTTTTTCGTTAACTTAGAATGAGCGCTTCACATCTACATAAGGAGCAGGTCGTCTTCACACAGTCCTCCATGTTGCACCACCATGTTTGTACAGTAGCCCAGAGCGGACAAACCAAACACTAGAGAGAGCCTTGAGCATTTTTGCGTTACCTGGAGGCCACTGTGGTCGTCAGACATGCTTGTGAAACTGTTGGTTTGTTCAATCAAATTGAACTTCAGTTCAATCAAATCCTCACTTAGAACCAGAGAACTTAAAATACTTTTTAAAGCATATTTGTGGTACAAAAACATTTTCTGTTGACCAACAATTCGATGAATGAACTCATCACTTCAGCACTTTACCGAGTGGTTTACTGAGTGGTGTTGCTGATTTGAGCAGGTGTTCAGTTCGTCTAATATCACATCTGCATCGTTGTGTTCTCATCTTTGCAGGAAAGCAGGCCTGCACCCATGACAGCCAATCGCCGCCTCTCCCCCGGCCTCCCCTCGGCCAATCGGCACGGTCAGAACGCTGCCGCTAAGCGACGGCTGTCCTACGACTACAACAGAAACGTCACGGAGTAACTGTGCAGGCTCAGCTCTGGTTGGACTGTGATTCATCCACGTTTGCCTGAAGAACTGCAGGGTTTCAACCCCGTCACGGCGGCACAGACCAACAGGTTTCTAAAGACTGTGGATTGACAACATGTGTACTATCTGCTCGTCAAATACTGACTGACCTTTTGACTCTTTGCACTCTCCCTGGTTATTTAAACCTGAGCCGGTGAGTAGATGCAACCTGGATGAAAAGTGAACGACGGTTGTGTTTCAGAAGTTGTCTCCTCCAGCTCCTGTTGATGTATTCTGGTGGAGTGTTTCCATTTTGTGCCACCTTCTTCACCACCACCACCCTCCTATTTTCATGTTCCTTGTCAAGCCTGATAACAGCAAGTTGTCAAAGATTAGGTACTCGAGGAAGAGTCAAGAACATCATAATCTCACCGCGTCAACCAGGAATTTTGTCCTTCCTGTTCATTTATTATCTGAAATTGTACCTTATTAGATATATGTTCTCCGTGTCAGAGCTGCTGTTTTTGCCAGAAATTGTCTCATTGGTTGAGCTAGTGCAGTGCCCATTGGCGGCGTCCCAGTTCAGAGTGGGCCTATTGCTTGACTCCAGATCCCGGAAGTGCTGCGAGGAAGTGAAGAAGAGCATGGTTGTAATGTTAGTATATCCAGCATCCTGCAGGATAAGTGACCTGCGGTCAGCCCCGCTGTGGGCGACACGCTAACGTCCGCAGAGCCCTCAAGGTCAACAAAGCACTCTGTGGGAACCCCAGCAAAACCCCCACCAAGTGTGAAGTAGATCAGAGAAGGTGCTCTCGAGATATGCAAAGGACACACAGACAGACAGAGACGTCTTGCTTTATAGTCGGATTAAACAACAACAACATTGACTTGCAAGGAATGAATGATAAAAATGAAATGTCTGACATTCAGAATGTTGGATGGTGAGCATTGGTTTGCTAACGAGCTTATCTGTATTGTATCGGCAAACATTTCATCCCCGCTTCTCCTTCTCTTTTCTTTTGCCTTATTGCAAAATATGTTTCTTATCCAGAATATGAATTTTCTCTTTGGCGCCACCAAACAGTTGTCTTACTCAACTCAATGAGATTTCTTCTTCCGGAGCAGCTCTGCCTTCTTTGAGCTATTCTGCCAAGTCGGGGGTATCGGGGCTTTCTGGGAAAACCACATTTTCAGTTATACTTTCAAATACAGAGACACAACTCTTCTGCCTGCCTCCTAGAAACTGTTTTTTGCTTACACTCTGTTAACACAGTGGCTCATAACAGCAGGAACTCTTTATTCAAACACGTAACATCTCAACTCCCGACAACAGAAACCTGCTGTACTGACGCTGAGTTCTCTCTACAAGTCATGTCAGCTGCACGTCAAAGCTCATTTCACCTCCCTTCTTGTTTTCCAATGATAAAAGAAACACGGCTCATGTGATCTTGGAGAGCATTGTTTTTAATTGCAGAATGCTGAAGATGGATCAGTATGGGATGAGTTTTACATTTGGCAGAGCGATGCATGTGCTTTCATTGTGTATCTGTCACAGAACAGCCAATGACGGAAATGAGTCAGAAAAAAATAAAACAAGTTTGTCTTCCAGTTAGTGCCAACAGGACCACCGATGAAAGTGCCAATGTTTACGAGGAGCGAAGCAGACAGGATCAGGAGGAAACGTCGCCTCTCGTTTCTCAGACGCGCTGAAGTGGACTCAAGCTCTACATGTCGGCACGTTGATGTTTCTATTTGTTCCTTTTGTCTTTCTGTCCGGCTTCCCTCTCTTTCAGTACACTCACAGTTGAGTCCACTTCACGGACAAAACTTGAATCTAGCTGCCAATCGAAACAATGTTGTTTTTTTATGAGAATATTGTTCACATTATGACCGTGTTGATGATGCACTGTACCATTTTAATTTAGACACACTATCACATATTGTCAACTCAGAAGGTTTATTTCCATCTGTTGTATATTTCACTTCATGATCATTCAGAAACAACCGTGTGTGTGTGTGTGTGTGTGTGTGTGTGCGTGCGTGTGTGCGTGTGTGTGTGCGTGTGTGTGTTTGCCATTTGTACAAACTACAAATTGCTGAAAAAGAACAAGATGAATATTTTCTGATCTGTTCAAACGAAGAAGGAGGAGTTGTCGCCTTGGTAACCGATGTAATAAAACGATACTGTGTGATGGCTGAACGCTTCCTGGTGACATTCAGAAGAATATATATTAGGGCTGTAACGGTTCACAAAATCCACGGTTGGGTTGGGTACGATACAGTGGAGCCACGGTTCGGTACGTTTCGGTACAGTAGAAAACTATAAATGCCAGAGAAATGTACTTGATTTTAAAATATATTTATTCATTACAACTAACATCATGAAGTTATTCTTTGACTTTGAACAATGATGGAACTATACCTGAGTGACCCGTCTTCTGGGGTGTCTTCTGAGCAACACATAAGCATAAAAAACTAAAACTGCTCCTTACTGTTATGTAGTATTGCTACTTACATCTTGTATTGTTACTTACATCTTGCAAAAGAGATTTTTCATCTCAATGGGACTACCTGGTTAAATAAAGTTTTTTTTTTTTTTTATTCAAACGTATTCGGTTCGTCATGCGTACCGAACTGTGAGCCTCGTACCGAACGGTTCAATACGAATACGCGTACCGTTACACCCCTAATATATATATATATATATATATATATATCCTGAGTCTTTCCTGATGAATGTGAAAATGCAGTTCGACACTTGAATATGTTGCATCAAAACATGCACGTGATATGAAATCATGCAGATTTTGGGAGAGTACGTCAATCCCGTCCAGGAGTTTTCAGACTTTGCATAAGGATGGTTTGTGCAAGGATTAGAAGTCAGACGCATGTGCGAAGAGTTACGGGCATTTCAAATTCATCCCGATGCTGTCATCAAATTGTTTTTGCAGGATTACAGACTTGAATGCTGCCACTGAAACATGCATACAGGAGACGTCTCCTGTCAAAGATTTGGGGAAACAGTCGTGGCGAAATAGTACGACACATCAATTAAGTTATCCGATGAATGATGAAGAAGAGGAGGAGTTCAAACAAGATACTATTTTGTGTAAACTAGAGAAACCTCCTCCTGGTCACAAGCCTAACCTTTTAGCCGGTAGGCAAACCAGCCCCGTCTCCCCCTGACTGTGGATACACACAAACAAACAGATGAAATAGCACAGAGGTCTCGAACTACAGCGTGTTTATCAGAACAACATGTCATGCAACGTGTTGACATGCATGTATACATGGATTCATTTGCACAGGTTTGTGCAGACATTTTATTGAACTTGATGCTGATACCAATATGTTGGACAACACAGAAGTGATGGACAACCCCCCCCCCCCCCCCCCCCCCCATCACTCACACACACACACCCTGGTGAGATCAGTGAAGCAGCTCTGTGGTCCAGAGAGTTAAGCACTTTATTTGCTGAGTCAGCGCTGCAGCCTACCAGCTGCAGCGTGATAACACAGCTTTGTACTGCGTGGTAGAACGCAGGCCTCAGTGTTTACTCTGCACTGACTCTTTTTTATATACAAACAAGACAACAGAGCATGCTGAGGGTGCTTCACTGTGGGCCTCAGTCTGTGGAAACAAGCGGCAGGTTACAGCCCGACGACGTCAGGAATTCATTACAGAGTGTCACGTGACCTGGAGTTTAAGTTTAACTTTCATTAAGCTCGACTTGAGGGAGTGATTCGACATTTTCTCGCTGAGAGTTTGTTGAGTAGGTCGACACCACTCTAATGTCTGAAGCTTAGGGTTGGGTCTTGAGGGATTGAGGTTGCCACTGATAACAAGACTGCATTAAGTCAAGAGATAGTCAGGCACACGACCCTTGTGTAACCACATGTTGTTTTTATACATTATATAATGTTTTACTGAGCAACCAAATCCCAAATTCCTCAAGATGAATGTCAGGAGTATATCATCTTCTACATTTTACCATATGATTGATTTTCCTATTTGGAGAAAACATAAGGAGCAGTTTCCACGCTGAAAGAAGGACAGAGATCCAAACCCAGGAGCTCCCTCTAGCTGCCTGTGATGCTGCTCAGTGGAAAACAGCTGATGTCAAAGCCTGGCCCAAACACACTGGAGCTGCCCATACTGAACACTTTGCACTTAACATCCATAAATGTTGCAATTTTCATAGCGTATTTTGCAACAGCTCTGCATTTGTGATACTCAACAACTTTAACGGCAAAATCATTTAAGTCATGATGAACATCATGGGAGCTCTGCACTGACCCAGACTGACCAGGGTTCCTTAATAAGGTCAATTTGAGGCTCAGTGACAGAAGAAACTCTGGCACACACTGGGACTTAACATACTTAACATACATACACATAAACGTCCCACATATATACCTATCTGCATCTCAAACAAAGACAGAGGCCCGGAGTCACACATCTCCTTTCTTGTTTTGGATGATGGCCGAGAAAATAAGAGCCTCATTCAAATATGAAAATAATGTAAAATGAGATTCGTATTTTGGTAAATTAACCCGATATAACCTACATAACCTGCTAATGGATATAAGAGTAAGGAAATGCGTCTCGTCCTGGTTATCTTCGGCCAAAAGAAGAAAAGGCAAGATCCTCATCATTTGGGGGAATATTGTGAAAGAGATCTTGATCAGTTGAAGGATTATTTTTTATTTCTGTAGGATCGAAAATGTCTTTAAAACAGGTGAGATGAGACTCTACAGCCCCAAATTTAGTTTTTCATGGACTGGTCAATTTTGAGATTTGGCGCTCATTTGCTTCCATAACATGTCGTCTTTCGAAAGAAAACATCCAAAATACACATTTAGGTGTTTATTTCCCTGCTTTGTCTATTTGCATCTGTAGATTTCTTCTTAATTTTACCAAAAGTTTCCTTATGACAATGCCTAATTTATATATTTAAATATACATTTCAGAAAACTTGTAATACAAGAAAGTACCTGTCTTAATGTAATTAATAGATTAGGGACGTTTCATGGTGAAATCTATTCGTTGTTTTTTTCATCCTATTCACCTGAAATGTCTTGCAAAATGTATGTAATTGAACAAAACATATCTTTAAATGCCGTTTTGTTCATATATCATTCATAGCCTGACTTTCAAAATATTTTATCAAAAATTGATTCAACTTCAAGACCACTGTAGGCTGTAGTTTGTGCTTGTTGTCAAGTTGTAGTGCATTATACTGAGGTGCTTCTAATGTTGTGTCCACCCTATTTATATAGACTGAGTATAGGAAACTCCTCAGTACTACACAATACCAGTTCAACATCACCTTCCTCCAAAATAATGGTCACGTTCGATCAACATCACTTGGAAACTGCAATATGTTATCTCGGTGGACCCAATAAACTAACAATTTAGCCTCAACAAGTGTGTGAATATCCAGGCCTTCATTCCAGCTAGTTTGAGAAGTATATTTTTAGATACCTCAAAAGTTTTCATCATCAATTATTTTGGGGTAACACAAAGCCATGTGTGTCTCAGAACGTCGGCATCTGATTTACCCACCAAGTGTTCTATTTAAAGATTCACCTCCTTTTCTCAGAGACAGACCACCGGGCAATGGATGGCGGCCTCTCCTCTCCTCTCAATCATCCTGTGAAGGAAACAAAACAAAACATTTCTCCATAAGGACGTGTTTTTATGCCTCCATGCCGACAAGAAATGGAGAGCTTTGTCTTATACTACGTATGCAGACAGCAATGGCAAACTAAACTGACATAACAACTAAAACCTTTCAAACTGCAATGTTGTCATCATCTGACAGTATGTCTTTTTTCAGATAAAACAGATTATAAACTACTTTTAGATTTGTATGTATGTATGTAATCTAAATGTTAGTAAAATGGTTGTCTCAGCCTGTTATTGCCCAATGAAAATATAAGTCTTCTAAACAACACACGTCTGAGGGAAACCTTTCGAACTGAATAAAATATCCCAGTATATTTCTATATGTAATGTGATTAAAATACGTATAGTTACACTCACTTATTATTGCCCAATTGTTAAGTGAACGCATGAATATTAATTCAAAATGAATATATTTCTAAGTTAAGACAATGTGGTTCTTTTTCATTTTGACCAACTTCCTAAAAACTAGTACATGTAACAAACGTCCTTTGTTATGCTGAAAAACCGTCTTTAATTTAAGCCTTATCCACTAACCCCACATGTTGCCCCATTCACCTTAAAGTAAGTTTTGTCAAACAACTTACAACTTTAATAAAGTTGATCTTGGCTGTATTCTGATTGAGAACGTACAGACACAGTCCTGAGTGACAGTGTGATGATGCCTGCATTTAGCAGACTTTTTCCAGGATGCAGGACTTCCAGGACTCCGAGCTGACCACACCCCGGCTGTGTCTCCGGTGGGAGGAGGAGGCGTTAAACAGGAGGGGTTAACGTTTAATTGGGACAGCCCCCAACAAATAAGATCAGTTCCCACACAGAGAGGAAAGAAGGAGAGGAGAGCAGTCACAGACGGAGGCCCCGGTGAGCACCTCCACGCATGTTAATCCCGGAATCAAACACAAACAAGACATGCATTCCGTAGGTAGGTCGTGGCTGCTGGTTACCGGCTTCGTGCTGTTCTATATCATCTACCTGCTATTCGGAGCGCTCGTTTTCTCCAGCATCGAGCGGCCGGTGGAGGACAAGATGCGCGAGGACGTGGAAGCCCTGAAGCACGAGTTCCTGAACCAGAGCTGCGTCAACGCCGCGTCGCTCGAGCGCTTTCTGCTCAAAGTGCTGACGGCCAACAAGTACGGCGTCTCCGTCCTCAAGAACTCCTCCGCCGCCTCGAACTGGGACCTGGCGTCCTCCATGTTCTTCGCCAACACTCTGGTCACCACCGTCGGTGAGTTGTTTGGACACAAACTATAAAGAAACTCTCTCAAAAAGTTTGGTTGTTTTAAGAAAAGTCACTCGGTGGCGTTTTATCCGCAAAACAAATGAATACACGACTTAAATGAATGATGTTCCAATATAATATAACGCATTATAGTGACGCAATGCCATACAGTCTGAACGAAACACCAGTCCAGTACAGCGACTTTTACTTTTGGGAGATAAAACTCCACAAACGTCGAATTCCGGTAATGCCGGTCTTTTAATTTCCTTTGCCACGTGTCATGGATGTGACAGACGAGTTGTAGCTGAGGGACTTTCTAAGATCAAAACACGGACGGGTACTTCAGAAACTCTCCTCAACCCGAGGGAAAATAGGTTTCCTCTTTACTTATACACGAAGACACTGTTTACTGTTTAATCAAACGTGGAAAACTCATTTATTTCTCCCGATCAGAGGAAATGTCCAGGTTGTATTGTGGAATTTATAGGAGGTCAGATGATTATAATTGTCCTTGCCGGTTAACCAGAATACTGCAGGGTCTGCTTCAATGTCACTCAGTGGTCTGAACACCCCACAGTGCATGTATAGATGCCTGGACTCCAGAGGAAGTAAAGGGTGCAGGTGGGCTGTCACACATGGAAAGGTTTTTGTGGGCTCAGCTGGGGTCACCTACAGCAGTAATGTCGCATTGTCCCTGAACTCGTCACACACCTGCAGGGCCACCTACTTATACTGCCACATCATCAGTTTGTTTGTTGAGCTCCAGAAGAAAAGAAGTGACATGCTTTACAAGATCACATCAAAGCCTGAAGCAGTTTAATCCGTTACTCCAGCATTCTACAATATCCCAAAGAAGCCCAGGATATGTATCTCTTAATCCCATCTCATTGTTTAGCACGTGCAGCTATGCAACTGGTAGAAGAGCTGTCTGCACACTTCGACTCATGCAGAGTACACTTTATCAAGCATGCAAAGCTTGACAGTCCTGCAGAGGAATGATTATTTTTACTCATCACTTTCTGTTTGCTCACCTGGCGCACTACTCGCATCAGTTGTAAAATGTCTGCCTGTGGCTTTCTGAAGTCTGAGACAATAAACCCGACTGTCGCCGGGGTTTTTTCTCGACTCGGGGCTCGGAGGCTTAGAATTTGTGACGCGACAGCAGTCTTTACAAGCAGTAGAGTGTGAAAGTTGTGGGTGTTTATCCAGGCAAGGCGAGCATAGTGAAAGATGATATCAAGTTGCACCATGGGACATGTTCTCCCAAGACGCCTAACATTGAAAGTCCCATACTAAGTCCCCTTTTGTGTGGTTGAGTTCATTAGTACGTAACCTGGTGCCACTTTAAAAACCAACCCGCCATGGAATCTGGTCTTTGGCTTCCAAACCTTAATGCGTAGTAATACTGTTTGCCTGCGACAACCACTGTCTGCAGTCATCCAGCTGAAGGCCTGAGGCTCCAGTGGGATGGTCCAAAGATGACAAGTTTATTCATTTAGAAAGAATTGCTTATCTGTTTTGGAAACCTTTTTTTATTTTACTAAGTTAAACAGGACTTTCATTGTCAAGTTTATATTTCCAAATGTTATCCATACAACATAGGTTCTCCCATTCTGTGACCCTGATTAAGTGTCTTAAAGCTCCACCCTGCTTCACGTTTCACTACACACTAACTTGTGGGAAACACCCAGGGCAGCAACCCAGGGCAGCAACAGAGGCACTAACTTTACCTTCTCCTTGCAGAATTTCCCAGCTGGTCTGATTATTCAGATGATGTTATGACAAAAAAATACTTTCTTTTGTCGTCTTAAATGTCAGAATGAACCGATTCTCTGTGACCTTAAGTCAACGCGTTTCCTGTTGAAACAGGATGTTGGGGCAAAACATAGTGACTCAGGGAAGGCCTGCCAGAGCAGCATGTTTGAAAAGTTAGAAACGGTTGTTTTTTTCTTCATGTCATAACATTGCTTTAAGTTGAGGTTTTAATTTAATGTTAGACTTGCAATATTAGTCTGGTAAAGTAGAAACAGTAATTCAGTAAAATAATGCTCTCTCACTCACTCACTCACTCAGAATTTACATGAAAAAATAGATTAAAAAACATATTTCTGAAGTTATTTAACAGACAGAATTTATAGTTTTAGAAATGATTGGACCTTGTTTGTTTTAATAAATGCTGTCATTATAATAGTCAGCATTCAGAGCCCGGTGAGACATGACTTGCAATTTGCCTGCGAAGTTTTGCGAACGCCACACGGAGAAGCTCCTGGAGCCGTTTTATTGCAAGCTTCTCTGCTATATAGGCAAAGTACCATGAAAACACTCCGTCACATTCCCAGGCACGCTGACACTCACATGGGGACATGCAAACTCATGCATGAAGCGGAACATAAATGACGTTTGTGTTCAGGGGAAATGAGTTTGCTCGATGTGTTTCTTTCACAATGCTGCATGAGTTTCTTTCTGTGACACTTCCTTACTTGTCATGTTAAACATGTTGATGTTTGGTTGGCAAGAGAAAGAACACAAGCAGTCAGATGATCGCACAGGTTGTAAAACCAGAAGTGAGCGGTGAAGTGTGCTCTGCTCACCACTACAATATGGACAGTAAGTTAAAGTGGAACGAGAAGGTTCTGCTTAATCAGTGTGTGAAGTTTAATGTGGACAGACTGGGAAGTCGTTTCAACTTTTAATTGTTTGAAACTGAGTTTGTGTACAGTCTGTCTGATCATTTCAGGGGTGGGACACCAAACAAGAACGGCTACAACAAGACATTACAAAATCACTACAGCGAGACACAAAACGACTACGAGACATTACAAAATCACTACAGCGAGACACAAAACGACTACGGGACATTACAAAATCACTACAAAAAGAGGCAGAGCGGCTACAAAGACACACAGGACGGCTACCAGTTACTGTGACAAACCAGGTGAAAGCTTTGCGAGCAGAGGAGCAGCGACAGAAGTTGCTCCCCAACAATCAAATGTATTTACACTGTGTTTAAAGTTATTTGTTTTGTGAGTTGGAGGCCTCTGAAATGGTTGCTTTAAGCCGACTGCTCTCCACACATCTAGACTGAACTTTATGTACTTAAGTCTTTAAAAGGCTAATCACGCCCACTGAGCTAACAAAAGTTAAACACTTCATGTTATGGTCTATTTTACCTTATCGTGTGTGTGTGTGTGTGTGTGTGTGTAATTTTTTATTTTTTATTTTTTGGTTGCCAATGCCAGGAAATAAAGGATGAAAGTCTGTGGGGATGCTCAGGGATTTAATAATAGTAAATGTATATGTTCAGGTAGTAGCTGATGTGTCACCACTTTAACGGTCCCCTTTTTTTGTGCCCCCCTCATCCTCCTCCATACCTGTCCTCTTCTCCAGGTTACGGTCACACCACTCCCCTGTCTGACACTGGAAAGGCCTTCTCCATCCTCTACGCCCTGATAGGAGTCCCCTTCACCATGCTGGTGCTCACCGCCTGCGTCCAGAGGATCACGCACCCTCTGGTCCTCGCCCCCGTCGGCCTCCTGCAGCGCTGCGGCGTGCAGCCTCGGCCGGCCACCACCGTCCACTTCGTGCTGCTGCTGGTCCTGGTGGTGCTGTGCTTCTTCTTGACGCCGGCGGCCATCTTCAGCTCGATAGAGCCGTCCTGGTCCTTCTTGGACGGCATCTACTTCTGCTTCATCTCGCTGTGCACCATCGGACTGGGCGACTTCGTTCCGGGGACGCAGCCCCGGCAGAAGTACAGGTCGCTGTACCAGGTCTCCGTCATGGGTGAGTGCAGTTGTCAAGTCCCTCGTATAGATCACAAAAGCGTTTGTCCTGTCGTGTAGCCAAACTTTATTTGTTATGACTAAGTAGAATAACGTCAGACTAAAACATCCACATTGTTGGCGTCTAGAGTCATGTTTGTCCTTTTTAAAGTTTAGATACTAAATCTTTCACACTGTACCCTCGTACTACCGGAGTCTGTTTACTTCAAGTGTGTCTTTATTCGCATCTTCGCCGGCATGTTTTCGGGTTGACCGTCTGGCCGTCCCATTCTCCAACACAATATCTCAAATTCGGCCCACCTGGACTCAAAGATGAACTCATCAGATATTGGTGGTCAAAGGTCACTGTGACCTCACAAAACATGTAAACTTGATGATGAAGTGATGACATTTTTGACTCCACTGGTTGGCGGAAGCGTACAGCTGTGAGATGGTGATTCTAGTTGTATTTTAAACTTGTTTTTTCTGATCACACCGGGGTACAGAGGGTTGTCCTTCAACCAGAAGATCGGCAGTTTGATCCCCGGCTCCTCCAGTCCATTTTGAGAACGCTTGACCCCCAAACTTCCTCCTGTAGGCTGCGGCGTATGAATGGGCGACTGACATGTAGTGTTTGGTGTAGTTTCTACAGTCGTGGTGCCAGGCTCACACACTTCCTCTTCTTAAGGCTCGGTCATCTTCAGTGCGTGTTTGATAAGAAGGTGTTGTCTCATCAAGATCCGGCACACGATGACTCACAGACTAGTGCACAGTTTACTGAGCAAACAAACACGTTTCAAATGCCCTTACATTAATGCAGATGAATTAGTACTCTCACATGAAGTTTACCTGACATGTGGAAACATACTGACGAATGCCAGATGTTGCTCACCGTCGCCACCCTCCCAGTTATGATCAGCACACACTTGGTTGTCAGCAGTGGCGGCTGGTGGAAAATGTTCTAGGTAGGGCCATCTTATCAATTTCAGCAAACATCCCAGTATGATTTAATGCAAAAAAAATTAAGTATCAAACGCACATTATTACTTGGCAGTTAAATATTTAACATGTATTCCAACACGAAAACAATCCGTGAATAACACTTATATAATACAATATAACATGTTTATTTATTGAGATGCCCCTATGGACCTTGTTATAGGAGGTAAAGATCAGGAGAAGTAAACATGAAGTGTAATTATGAATACTGATGTTAAATTAAGCGATGATGAGTTTTCACTGTTAATTTAACATCTCTGTTACATGTTGATGCCTCCATGACCAAGTTAAGCAGATGAGACTGTGGACAACTATGTAGAAGAATAGATGTTCACTTTGTCTAATATGTAGCTTGACAGAGTTCTCATGTGTGTCCTGGTGTTCTCATGTTTCCTTACCTCCTCATCCCTCACTCCCTACCCTGGTGTTCTCATGTTTCCTTACCTCCTCACTCCTGTAACTGTCCGTGCTGGATCCGTCCCCGTTTTAAAAAGCTAAATGAATGATTAGCATGACGTCATCCAGGCAGCCAAACCTGTCTGGTGTACAGCTGGTACAGAAGCTTCGCATGTACTGCTTCCCTTTCCCGCGAGTCTGCTGTCTGATTGTGAGGTCAGGCTGATCTGATATCAGCTCTTTAGCTGCAGAATCTCCGCCAAAGTTCTCCTCTCAAACGGGTCTTGGAGGAGGAGTGCTCGCGCGGGCGCCAGTAGAGACTTCTCCTGACGAGAACGCGCAGCGAGGGGGGCCTGATCGTTCTGGCCCACAGCTGAATCTATTTGAGGGCGCTGATTGGCTAAATTGTATGTCACTCATTTATATCTTGAATCAGCAATTGGCTAAACTGCTTCATAGACCCGCCTCTTTTGGGCCAAAACGATCAGCCCCCCAAGCTGCGCGTTCTCAGAGTGTCGTGCACACAGACAGAGAGCACGAGCAGAGAGCACACAGGCGGAGAGGACGAGCAGGAAAAGCATATATTTTGCGCAGATATCATATTTTACACACATTACTGGGTACATTCCATAGTTCAAAAACACAAATATTGACAATTTGTACAATTTATGATTATTATAATTTTATTTTATTTGTTTGTGTGGCTCATGGTGGGGCCATGCCCCATGGCCCTCTATTGACCAGCCGCCACTGGTTGTCAGTTATAAGTTGTGTGATATCTTATACACAGATCTACTCAGCAGCTGTGGATCGTCTTATTGATCACAGGGTTGTGAGTTTGAAACCGCAGCGCCTCGTGTCGAAGTGGCAGCGGCGCCGTGATTTTATGATGGCGAGACTGATTCAATAAGTTTATTATGGCCACAACCATGCGCACAATGTGGTGAAGTTTAACTCATCAGCTAAGCAAACACCCAGGAGCTAACATGATCTTAACTGACCCATCTGTAACCTGAACACACAGATCAGCAATACAAATTTAGCTTTTTATGGCGCAAGAAGCAACATTTAGATTTTTCTGGATGAAATCTAAATCTTGCAGTCGGGTTGGTTCATTAGAACCAACCACGTGTTTCTGTTTCTACTCTCTAAAAACATCCCGTCATTTAAAAGCCAGTTTTCAACAGTCCGTTATTGTTGTTCACTTCAATGATTTCTAAGAATATTAAAAAGCCACTGCACTTGCGGGTACGTTGAAATGAGAACTAACTGGGCCCTCATTGGGTCCTGTGAGGGTCACACAGAGCTGCTACATGCCTGCAGGTCTGACCCAGCAGCATGGTGGCCTCCAGAGACACAGAGCCAGAGGTGACAGCCTCAGCTCTCTCTGCTGCAAAGATTTCCTCGTCTTCCACTTTGGACAGAAAAGATGAGGCAGCATTTGTTTCGGTCAGCAAGGAAGGCAGGTCTTTTTCAAACGGCATAAACATGACAGGAAGAACATTGAAGGAGTCACGACATATTTCCCCTCTGAGGGGAGAAGCTGACCGTGCATGCAGTCTTCATTCTCACCTCCGATGTGAGAAGTAGCACCTCTCGCTGCTTCTCTTTTCACGGTAGAGGGGTCGAGAAGTGGCTTCAGAAGTGAAACTGCTCTCGGGGTCTGTTGGCTACCTGGAAAATGTAAGTAGGCTACACTTATGTGCGGATCAGTGTCAGTCCACCGACTCTGTGGAGTTTTAATGGAACTGAAATGATCTCTGAAGCGTCAGTGGCGTTTGAGTTTTTTTGTTTTTGTTTTTTCTTCAGCACAGTTCAATGCTAGCAACAGAATAAGTGTCCGGATGAAAGGCTTGGGACAGGAAAACGTTCAGTGTGGAAACCACTTGTGCACATTCACAATGACCCCATTGAGATGTTATCTGTAGATGTTGTTCTTGAGAAAAGGTTCTACTGGATCCCAGTTGTTGTTTTAGAGTGAGCCCTCACTGTCACATGGTGGTTTTCTTGTTGTTCAGCCTCTGTGCCGGGTGTTTGCTCTTTAATTGAATTGGGGTTGGAATGACATTTTTGACCAAAAGTAGCCACGCTGTTGTTTTTCTCCTCTGTGGTCTCAGTCAGAGCTCTACAGGGAATACCCAACAAACGCATTCAGGACAACCCATTGAGATGAATGCGGTCTTTTGTAGTGATTTGACTAACTAAACAAAACTCCACCATGAAATGCCTTCTTACTGAGACTGTTGATTTAGGACATGGACATTTAGTTTGACTGAGCATCGTTCAGCTGATAAACACCTTTGCCTTGGAGTGAGGGGGATTTTAATGGTCAGAGGGACCCGGGTGGACATGCACTGGAAGTTGCTTTTCCTCCTCGGTTATTCCCTTCACTTGAGTTTGGAAGGAGGCCCGGCAGTTCACACGGAGCAGCCGTGTTGTTTCCTCGTCCCCCAGGCTGCATTGTATAATAACGATGTAGGTCGAGTCGCATTAACCCACGAGGTCCCTTGCAGGTTTCTGAGGGAGGACTAGAGAGAGACTGCAAGATGTGGCCTGACGTCTCTTATACAGAAAGGATTCCCTTATGAGCAGCCGTCACTTTGGCAACTTTGACAGAGGAGGCAGTGGAGGTCTCTAATCTTATATCGTTATTGTGACGTTGGGCCATGCAAAGCCCCAAACACGTGGAGACTCCCTCAACATATTGGCCGCGCAAAGTTATTTTTCGACGATGGCACGGAATTGTCAGTATTGCTGAAGAGCAAATATTTTGAGGCGGTAGTTTGGACAGTCAAAGTCCTTTAAGCCATCATGTTCTGATTGCTTCACAGGTGGAAAATAATGCAAGAGCAGCATAAGATGACAAGCTGGCAGGTTTCATACTGTCTGGTTCATTAAAGGAGATGATGAGGTGCTATTATCTGTGCTTCCTAAAGTCCGAACGGTAGACCGAAGCTAATGCCATGTTTCCCTGTGACTTCCCCTGCACAGCTTACAGTACACTGTGAAGTTGCTGAGCTGAGGCCTCTGTAATCCTATACTGTTTTTCCTGAAGAGTTGTCATACGGCTGTAGTGAGAGACCGTTGTCCAGGACCTGAGCTGTGTGGGTATGTGGGGCAGTAGAGGACCGCGTTGGAGAATCGGCGCAGGAATAACAATCCTGGATTAGATTGTGTCCTCTCCTTTGCCTCCCACTCGAGGACCCTTTTTGTCCTCTCGGGTGAGACTGGATTTACTGAAATAGACTTCGCTGTCCAAGCTCCTGTGTGAGACTTTGACATAAATTCCTCGGCTCCTAACTGGCCACATTTTCCGAGTTTGCGTAGTCATGGGACAATGGCACAGTTTGACATGGTAGTTTCCTGGTATTCTTTATAAATGTTTGTTTTTATTGGGACAATCGTAGAGAAAAGACACTATCATTTCATATCGGGTTTGCTTATATTTTACATTAAAAGGGGCCCAAGCTTTGTCACTGGACTCCTGTGGTTGAGGCCTTCACATCAGTGTGGTGGTGCCCTGAAGCCTGCCCTGATCTACGTTGTACACACACTGGCACATGCTGCTTATACCTTGAAACAGCAGCTCTGTGGAAAATACCACATGTCCCAACGTAACTAATTTAGACTAAACGCATTCGACACGTAGAGTCCAACTGGTGAAGCTCTAAGATAGGATCAGATCACCCCCCCCCCCCCACACACACACACCACCTGATGCGTCCAATATTTCCTTCAGGTAAAGACTCTTTGGCAAAAAAAATGGCTTGTTCTGTTGAATGAATGACCGCCTGTCTCTCTGCCCTCCAAGTCTACCTGTTCATGGGCCTGATGATGATGTTCCTCCTGCTGCGCACCATCCACATAATGGCCGACCTGCACGGCCTGACCACCTTCCTGCAGCTGCCGCACTGCGAGGATTCCGACCTGGAAGACCGCAAGCCCATCGTGGAGGACGGACCCGAGGCTCAGACGCCCCCTTCCCCGACGGAGAAAGAAGCCCGCAAGCCCCTGAAGCCGGGATCGCAGCCCTCGTACAACACCATCAACACCGGCTGAGCTGGGGGGTGGGTGGGTAGAGAGAGAGAGGGAAGACGCTCTACCTCTGACGTCCAGACCGGTTGGCTGAATCTGAATTCTTGTCTTTATTTGTTCATTTTGTCTTCTTCAGTCTCCCCGTGAAAACGACCCAGGTCCTTTTTATATTTCACGTCTGCACATCATGGGGAAAGCACTGATACACTATGGACCAGACCGGCCGCTCGTATGTAGAGCCACGGTTGTCCTCAAACACTTTAATGCGCCTTCAGAAGCATGAATGATCACAACTGCAGCGACATGACACAAGAATCTGTAAAAGCTTTGGATGGCGGCGTCAGAGTGAGGTCGTATGTGGACCTCCGCTGAGCATTTTAAACACGGGTGATGTTAGCTGGAACGTGTCTGGAACTTGTCTGATGGGCTTTCCTACAGAAACCTCAGACCAGCACTGGGTTTGCCTCAGGACACGGGCTGCGCTCCTTTTACAGTGCTGCCCCCTAGTGTTACTACATGTTACTACACCTCCAGAAGAGGGTCAAAGGGTTGGAACAGAGGGATGGAGGAAGAGACAAAACATTTGAATGACTGTTAATAAGGGTTTCATTGTGGTGAGTGAGGAAGTGATTAATTTCAATGGAAAAAGCTCATGTTGTCAAGCACGGCATGTTATGTGTGATTTAGAGATCGTGAACACTTGAAATGCACTTTAACGTTCACATCAGTAGTTATACCATCTTAAGTTGTAGTTGAATGAGTCGCTTGTTATGTCCTGATACTGTAAACAGAAGTCTGTTCGTGTTTGTAGTTTAGTCATGTCAGTTTTGATTGTTTAACTGTAAATTAAAATAACTTTTCCCAGTAATAGTAGTATTATGTCATGTTTGTTCTCGTAAGCATGGCATCCTTCGTTTTGAGAATTTCATATGCAAATGCTGAGCCAGCAAATGTTCCGTGTGTTGTGATGATATCTGCCTCCAAAGAGTCTGAGCATGGCCGTCCCCAAATTAGAACGTCTGAAGTGTTTCACGCGGTAGCAGGTCGGCCTGAACCCTTTCCGTCTGTTATGTAATGCTCTTTCACTTTCATGGTTCTCTAAATGCACTGCTGCTGTTCTTCTGGGTAATAAATGAAACTCTGCATTGTAATGAGTTATAATGAAAAACATATTTGGCCATGACTTAATTTTCACATTTTTATTAAGAAACTTCAGTATAAATAAAGACTAAACAGTGTCCAGGCATTCTGCCCTCAAACAACCATGTAAATAAAATAACTGCAGAGACAGTATTGGTATACCATTAGAGAACTTTCAAACATGGTATGACATTACATCTTAACAAATATATGCCATTCATAAATATAGTGAGACTGCAGTCCAGCTATTCACAAAGGACCATTGCATAGAAAGCAACTCTGCTTCACAGACCGTGGATCAGTAAGAACCAAAACCTGACAAACGGGCATCATGTGCTTCCTTTGCTGCACATGTCGGCCATGTTTCAATGCTGGACCAACATGTATAGCTGGTTACGTCAGTTTCCTTAAGTGTTTTTTCTTTTAAACAAACATTAACGGGGACACGTAACAGGACTCCACTTTATGGGTTCGGAAGGAATAATTTGAGCAGCAGTATTAACACTGCTAACGAATAAAAGACTAACGACGCAAGCCAGACAAGAAATGCATATTAACAAAAGTGCAATAATTCCAAAACCAGACATAACATGCGGACCCCACTAGAACGAGCGGACCTACTGATGAGTGAGCAGCTGCTCACAGCACCATGTGGACGCTAAGCACCCACCAGGACTGATCACAAACATCACATCGGTACAGCAGTAGCTGTCCCGTAGTGACTAGCTAATGTACAGTGACTCTGTACTATCTCATTAAAAACCCACGAGAACTGTTACCGCTCAACACATTGCAGAACAGCTGTTTCCTGAACTACAGCTGCACTGAGGGAAACATTTCGGACTAAACTAATTTGTTTCACTCTTCTCGGCCTTCAGATGGGACGTGGCTTAACCTGGTTGAGTGGCATTAAGAGTTGTGTGCTTTCAAATATTACTGTTTAATAATACAGGATACATTAGTGACATGGCATCGTACTGTACCGCCAACTACTAGTTACTGATTAACTAATGATAAACTGATTAAATTGGAAGAAAATACCGGTTCTTGTGGATTTTTTTTTTTCAGACTAAAAAAGCACCTTCCTGGTGCTCCTGTTTGAAATCATGACCCGATCTCTTAACACCTGATCTCATGTTCTAACTCGCTGATAAATATGAGGTTAAAAGATTTCTTCACAGAAGTTTGACTTATATTAGTCTTTCAAACAGCCAATTCATGTTCTAGCAGAACTCAGGTTAACATTTTCCACTTGTTTTAAGTGATGCATCGCCCAACTTTCAGTTTTACTTCATGGATCAACATTCATACATAACTGGTTGTTTTTTTTCTTTTCTTACTCCAGATAAACTGGGATGTTCAATGTGAACACAGGATTACTTGAAGCTGTGGGGCCTTTGATGCATTTTAGGGCCACGCTGCAGCAGATTAACGTCTCATGAATCCTGTTTTCTAATCACACCTCCCTTCCCTTGTTCCAATTAGCTGAGTCACATGAAACTAGTAAAATGCTTCTCAACAGTTCATTATGCTCTGACTCATCGCCATTAAAAAAAGAAACTGCCTTATCTGGTTTCCTACACATAGTTTTCACAGTGACCTCCATTTTTGCTGGAGAAACAAACTGCACGTGGCACAAAAAGTCCCACGTCCTCGATTCTGACTGGAGATTGAAGGTGAAGAAGTGGACGAGGAAGACAATGGGCTGAATGAGAAGAACGAAGGCAGACACTTCAGATCCTGGTTGAAGCGATGTGAGGGGAGGAGGAGAAAGCGGGCAGATACTGGTAAAAGTCCTCCCCAGCCTGGTATCCACCTCCACTGCCTCTGAGCCCGAGCACACCCATGTCCCTCTCCAGCAGGGAGGTGTCTATATCCTGGAACAGATCGCTAGACTCTACCTGCTGCTCCCAGCTTCCCGAATAACCTCTGACTCCCTGTTTCACCCACGCCACGCCTCCATCGCAGGGGCCCGACAGGTTCTCCAAGGACCTGAGAGGCGTCCGGGGAGCTGCCTGCGGGCTCCCGTCGATAATGGAGTCTAGCGCAGTGAGGATGGAGGAGATGGCGGCTGAGAGGGAGTAATCGGAATCCGTGGACATCGATCCCCAGTCCTCATCTTCGTCTCTAACAGACAGAGGGACATTTGATGCAGAGTGAGCTGAGTGGCTGTCAGAAAACATCAGTGCAGAGTGATGTCTTGCTGCAGTGCCTGCGGTGAAAATACCCTCCTGGAGGGCAGATGGAGAGCCACAAGGCGGTGGTGACACCTCCATGTCTACAGAGGGCGCCACACCATCCTCTAGGCTGATCAGCCGCAGCGTGTTTGCTATGAGGACTGACCGCCGCAGGCTGGGTTCAGGCAGCACCTGGCCGCACTGGTACTTGTTCAGGGAGACCGAGAAGACGAACTGCCGCTGGCTCTCCCAGACGGGGCTGCTGCGGTCGGAGACCTCCACGTTCTCCGGGGTGTGTTTGCGCTTCTGCCCTTTAATGATCATCTTTGAACTGAGGAGGAAGCAGTAGACCATTAAGTTGACTTCTATTGCTGCTTTAAAATCATCTCGAGTTAACATTTTTAAAAATACTACAGGAGAATATATAAAGATCGAAATGCTCATGAGACAAGAAACACATAATTTAGATAGTCTGCGCTGAATCATAAAATAATCAATAGTAAATTAATCAATAGAAATATAATATATTAAACATTAAACGTCACTTTGGCTCTGACAGCCTGTGATAAACATTTGTCATATTCTTCACTTATGGCCTTTAATCAGTAATAAATATATAATATAAAAGTAGCAGCCATAGACTGAGTCAGTAGATAGATACTCTTAACAGTTCACATGTTTATACATTAAAATACATCAGCAACAACCATATTAAATTAATAAGGTACCATCACCGGTGTGTTTAAATGGTTTTGCTGATTTTTTGTTTGTTCAAATCTGGCCGAGTGACTATTTAACTGATTGTTTAGTTTGAATTTACGCATAGGGCTGAAAACACGAAATCAAATAACCATGAAATTGATAATATAGTTCATTCAGCGATGCTTTCTGTGAAAACGAATGCTGACTAGCTCAGTTAGCGTTAGCTAAACTTAAATGTGTGTTGGGGGTTGTGACGTTAGGAGGGAAACGGAGACCTCGACAGATAATAACGTTATAACGTTAACTTATAACAATATAGCAACGTACTGGACCGACTGGAATCATCTCGATTGAAGACACGGAAACGATTAACGGAGTTAAAACACGAACGTGTTCAACTTTAAACATAAACTTTAAAGTTAGACTTCTTTAAGAACAGACCTGTTGAATGTCTTCTCGACTCTCCTCGGTACTCACTCGTTAATGGTGGTTGCCTCCTCTTCGAGCTAAAAAGTAAACATGTAACGTTTAACTGTAATTCCGAGGATTAAAAATAGATTTCAACTATTTATTTCAACTAACTGTTTTAAACTCTACACGCTCCAGCGGCTCGAGCGGACCGCCTCGGTCTTCTCCCGCCCGTGATTTGAGTTTCCTCCAAAAGTTTTACAGTTGGGGGCTGGATGTATCGAAAGGCATTATGGGTAGTGAAGTTTATGTACGTTTCACAATCTGGATAATATGATGTTACATATCACACTTTTAACTAAATTTATATGGCAAATATAATAATGAAATTACGATTCGTATAGTATGTAAACCTGTACATTCGTTCCCGTCCTGATTATTTTCCACAGACCGGATTGTCAAACTTGATAGTAATTTGCATCGTTCGAATTCCTGAAGCATTACGTCACCGACAGAGGAGGGATCGGCATCTGCATATTGGTTTTAAATACAAAGTACGGAAATGTGAGTGTAAAACATGAGTAATTACCAATTGCAGGTTCCGGTCAGTATGTCTTATTTCATGTTTAAATTACTGTAAGAAAATGTAGCATTTCTGAGAGGATATTAGGCTATTAGACCAATATTAAAGCAAATCAATCACGTTTTCACTGACGTCTCCAAATACACATAACGACAGAAGCAGAATCAGTCAAAAGGTCTAGATCCTGCACATGAAACGATAAATATTGGTTTTAAACTGTCGGTGATAAAAGTCGCAGCTGTCCGAATCTTATTTCAGACGCCGTGTCATTTACCTGAGAGAGCAGCGGTCGTCAGGGAAGAAAACGCTCAGTGGACGAAACTTCTGCTGAGAGAAACTAGCGACATGTCAAAGTTCACTGTTTCGAAGAACCGGTGAGTCAACTTTAAAACCAGCAGCTCCTCCTCTGCCTGCGTATTGGACGGCAGAGAAAAACATGTCGCCACAACTTCCTGTACTCTGTCAAAATAAAATTCAGCAAACATCTGCCGCACCTTTTGTGAAATAATATAATGTAACATTAGAATCATATTATGATATACTATAATACATTTTAATGTAATGAAGCATATAATGTAATGTGCTGTTAACATTAATATAATTATTATATGAATCATAATATAATATAATATTGTATTATATAACATGGAGTGTTGCTCCAACACACACCCAGTCCTGACATGTTTAATATCGAGAAATACTCAGCTTGAAACAATATAAATGTCCAACATGCTGTATTACACTATAATGTTGTACTATATTATTATTAGCACCTCATACTAGATATTATATCCCATACTATAGGCTACAATAATGTAATATATCATAGTATGTTAAGTTAATATGGTATGCTGTGTTGCTACATCATATATTATTTCTATTATGTTGCTATACTAATACAGATGACACTAAGTGTCATTATTTAATCACATTATGGTGTACGCTGTTTACATGAACAGACTTACTTAGTGTCTGTCTTTTATTGCTCTTATATAGTTGCTACTTTTACGTTTTTTTCTTATTCGGGTCATCTATACCTCTTATTATCCATTTGTTTTTACTTTGCTATTTATCTCTACTTACATCTGTCTTTGTGCTGCTACAACAATTGAATTTCTCCTCTGGGGATCAATGAAGTCACATTTTATCTTGTAGTCTTAGTACAAAAAGTACAGTTGCCTCCTTAAATTAGATCTACGTCTCCCTCGTTCAAAAGTCCAGAATATTTGAAAATACAAATATTTAGTAGTATTGGACAGAAGATATCCCCGACTTTAACGTTAAGTCCATTCTCACTGTATTAGTGTTTAAGTTTCCACATCACACTTGTGTAAATTGCATGTTGGACCAGCTGCGATGTCATAAATCCTTTGAGTGCTTGCACGTTTGAAACTCTGACTTTGGATGAACAAAGACAAAAATGAGAAAACAGTCATCTGGTGTCAAACTCTGTTTACCAGGGAGTAGCTGTATTTAACTGATATACCGAGCAATCATATATGTTAAAGTGGTAGCAACCTATAATAGGATACATCCTGACATGATCTCTGTCCTTTAAAAAAAACAAAATCCTGGTTTTATTCTGAAGGACAAAATTGCCTTTTTCCGGTATTATGCTACCTGCCCTTGGCCCACTTGACATATTTTCTGTCAGCGGGAGTTGCACAACAATCATGTGGAACGCATGCCACTCATCTGACTGCCCGGCTGTCCAGGGAGGACAGACTCACATGAGGTGAACTTCGGGAGTCAGTCAGTCAGTCAGTCAGTCAGTCAGTCAGTCAGGCAGAAAGAAACATTACTCAACAAAGGCATATTTATTAACACTGATCCAACCCAGTTAGATAAATGTACAGTTTGAACAGCTACAGCACAAACTGTCATCTATATATAGATTTACATCTGTGGACATGCATGCGTCCAATAGTATTTCATTGTTGTTAGCTGGAAAACAAATGAAAGGTACTCCTATTAATATAACTGCTGTAACAGAGGTTTATTGATGTCCTTTTCTTTCATTCTGGAATAACCTTTCATCACAGAGATTATTTTTCAAATAAGTGCTCATTTAACGTTTTGCTCTTCTGGCTCAATCTAATGAATTTAAGATTTTCGCTCACAGCCCCTTTGCAGGGATCTAATCTACCTCTGGTAGAGCTTTTTACCTGTAGTTTAAAACACAAGCAGCCATCTTTTAACCAATATTAACAAATCGGTACTTTGAGGATATATCCGAGGAGGCCTACACTATCCTATAATCTACTCTGTCACTCATATCCTCTTGTAGTTTTCACAAAGCGTAATGTAAACGATGTAGATGATAGAATGCTAATACACAGTTTATTACTACTATCCTGTTCGCTCCAGCAACAGACAGCCTGCAGCTCCGCTCATTCACACGACACTTTACTCTTTCAGCATGTTTTGCACGATAAAGTCTTTTATTTTTTAAACAGCTATTAAAAAAAAAAAAAGTACATCAGAGCGGCGACAGGAGGCATCACATGATCAAATGTTCAATGATGGCAATACGAAAAGACAAGAAAAGCCGTGAAGCAATGTTAAGAGCTAAAGCAGAAGCAGCAGTGTATCCTCGGTGCGGCTGGTGATAAAATCAGTATAAAAATACAGG
Source organism: Melanostigma gelatinosum (assembly GCF_949748355.1). NCBI lineage: Eukaryota > Metazoa > Chordata > Actinopteri > Perciformes > Zoarcidae > Melanostigma > Melanostigma gelatinosum. Next base: position 22,241,666 of record NC_136640.1, read on the forward strand.
GACACAGGGAAGCATTCGTGGCTTATCACAACACACTGGGAATTTGAATCTGCACATATATTACTCTTTTATTTTCAAAATTCTCAGCATAAACATGGATTCTCTCCTCAGAATGCTGATCTGGAAGAGATCTAAATCTCTTTCCTTGTCCGGACGATTGAGCCGGGTCATTTATACTCTCCCCACACTCCGACGGTCTTACCGTCCCACTCCGAGGTGGACAGACACTTGACGAAGAAGTGTCCCAGGTCGTGTTTAGAGATGGCTCTTCCTTTTAGCATGCCCTCCGCCACCATGTAGCTCTCAGTCAGAGGGAGGTCGTCTGGAGGGAGCGAGATAGAAACAAAAACCTAGATTTAAAAATGATGCTCTCTTTGTCTGCACTTGCAGAGTTTACAATTATGCCGTGCACAAAAAATGAACTAAAAAGGTTTGATTTAGATTTTTAATGTTATTGTTTAGCTGTGCTTTGGAGCAAATTCATGCATGTCTCGAGTAATTCCTTTTTAATTATTATTATTAAATGAAATGTAATTGTGTGTAGAACTTAAAAAAAAAGTTTTTAAAAAATCCATCCTCAAATGAATTGAATCAGATTGGCTGACTGCAGCACTTTTACAGCAGCAACAAGTTTTAAAAGTTGTCTTCCACTTTTTTTTGTTTTTAAATAAAGCTTCACTTTCTACTTCCTGACCAGCAATGTGAGGGGGCATGACGGCCACGTAGTCCAGCCCCGATGATTTCAGCACCTCGTGCATCCGTTCATGGTCCTCTGTCACAGGAAGCATACGGGGCGGGACTTTGGAGCGATCCCACAGCAGAAAGGCTGGGAGGGATACAAACACACTTATTCCTAATTGTCTTCACTGTACCGCTCATCTGAAGTTCATCACGTTCTGTAAACAGTGAGTCGTACCCGACATGCAGCCGACCACTTTGCAGATCCCACGAGCCTTCATGGCTTCAATGATGTTCTTCGTGCCTTCGGACATCATGGTGGTCGGGCCTGGCGAGCACAGGTCAGATCACAGGTCAGATCACAGGTCAGATCACAGGTCAGATCACAGGTCAGATCACAGGTCAGATCACAGATCAGATCACAGGTCAGATCACAGATCAGATCACAGGTCAGAACACAGGTCAGATCACAGGTCAGAACACAGGTCAGATCACAGGTCAGAACACAGGTCAGATCACAGGTCAGATCACAGGTCAGATCACAGGTCAGATCACAGGTCAGATCACAGGTCAGAACACAGGTCAGAACACAGGTCAGATCACAGGTCAGATCACAGGTCAGAACACAGGTCAGATCACAGGTCAGAACACAGGTCAGATCACAGGTCAGAACACAGGTCAGAACACAGGTCAGATCACAGGTCAGATCACAGGTCAGATCACAGGTCAGATCACAGGTCAGATCACAGACTCGTACCGACGTGGAGAGTCACTGAATATTCAAAAACTTGTACTTGAGTATAGTTTGAGACGCTGACATTCTTCCACATATTTGCTCCACTGGATTTCAGAGAGCTATTCTCATCAATACACAGTGAAGTGCATACAAGGAAACAGAAGATTAAAGACTTCAAATGTGTTCATTTTTAGTAAATGGATCAGAGCAACACTAACAGACCTTTTACAAGGTAATGCATGAATAATGAACTCTATTACCAGATTCTGCATTCCTGTGACAGCCGATGGGTTGCAAGACCGTCAATAATGTAGAAGTGAATGGAGGTGTTCTGTTGTTTAAATTTGAATCAAGGACTTTTACTTTAAATTGAGCATTTGCTATTCTTGTTTTCCTACTTTTGATTACTACGGTCCACCTTTTTTAATCGACTGTGTTTCAGATTGTGTCACACTGATACAATGACATAGGGCTGTGTGTGGTAAAGCTCGTATGGCGACCTCTAGTGAATATTTGCCACTATTACACCATTCAAAACTAGAATCCTTGTGTAAGGTGAACATGGTCAGTTGTGTAAGGATCGACATGAGCCTTAACAATGCAAAGAGACCTTCTAATCTAAGACAGAGGTGTGAACATGTGAGAAGAGCCGCAAGCATACAAAGTATACAAACTATATTGTACTTCAAATTAAAGCTTACTTTCAGAATAAAACATCTTTCAGAAAAGACAGGGAAACAATCAGTTTGTCTTTGCCTCGACAGGACATGTATTCTCTTGTGTTGTGATGTTGTGCCTACTGTAAGGAAGTTGATGTTGTGGTGACTTACTCAGGTTGTTCCTGGTGCCCAGGATGATGACAGCGGCGTCTTGGCCCTCCATGGTCTTCTTCACGTCCTCTTTGTTGAGCACATCTCCCACCACCACTCTGGCGGCCTTGTGGTCGGCGGGCAGCTTGGCGGGGTCCCGCAGCAGCACCGTCACGTTGTATCCTGATGGAGGAGACATGGGAACACACCAAACATCAACGCCGGGATGTTCTGAAACATCTAATACTTGTCATACAAAACTACATTTTGTCTGACTGATAGCCTGATGCCGTTTAGAGGTTTCTGTGGTTATGTTTTCTTAAATTCATATGATTTCTCCTTTACGTCTTGCAGGATCTCATGACGACTTCATCAAGCTCATGAAAGAGTGTCAGGAGAAGTGGACCAATGAGAATCACGACCATGGAGGAGCAGCCGGGGGTTAGTGACACGTCGACAACTGACCATTTCACCTGGTTGGCAGCCCTCATGCTGAAGCTGTCACTTTCAGCTGATTGGTTGGTGTGCAGTGACTGTCGCGTGTGTTGTAATCATAGAAAGTGTGGTGTTTAATTCCAACAGGACGGACATGATCACAACTTCTTCAAACCGGAGTTGGACTTAAACAGAAGCTCCTGTAACAACTTCACCCACTGCGTGAAGGAGATCCACCCTCTCTGTACCGGCGAGATAGTGAGCAGCTTCCGCTATCAGCTCTCTGTGACTCAGCAATATGCTGCTGACCGCGTAACGCCGAACATGACTCGACGGTTTGTTTTCTTTTGCTCCATGGTGAGGAGGGAGACAGGGAATGAAAATGCTGCTAAATGAAATGACATAATCATGTCATGTGACATACTGTGAGTGTGTCTGTAGTTTATGTTTGTCTGGAGTTTAATTCCGACTCCCAATGTGCGTTTAGAAATAAAGAATATATTCAAGTTTACATGTAATGAAGAAAATAGTTTAACCTCTTAAAATGTGTTAATGGTATTAAATCAGATTGCATTATCAGCGATCTGTAAAAGTGTACCTTTAAGTTTTAGTTTTTAGATTTAGTGGACACAATCCAAAATTCCCATAGTTTTGACCAAATACATTGATATGGATCCATGTAACAATAGTCCGACTGTACGGCAGAGTAAAGTTACTAAAGGGAGCCTTGTGGCCAATCAAGAGCCGCTGATACATCATATGTTGTATTCTGATCTATTATATTCTGATCTATTGTATTATGTTTTATTCTATTCTCACTCCTCACCTGCAGCCACCGCGAGCGGGAGGGTCGCCAGCCCGGTCATTCCCGTGGCTCCAAATATCGCGACGTTTTTGATGGAGTCCGACATCATTTGCATCAAGCGAGTTCCACAACACAGCGACAACAACAACTTGACCGGTTCAAACTGAGTCCGAGGTGGACTTTACTTTCAATTCAAAACAATCCCCATTGGACATGTGTAGAAACCGCCTCTGTCATGTGACAGACAAGAGGCGCTTCCGCTACTCAGACTCCTCCCACTCCACGAGATCGCTCTGACAGTCCTGCTCCAGTCTTACTGTTACTACTGTACAGTTATACAACAATTTAAAAACACACTGTTGCAAGTTAAAGTCCTGCATTCATAAGTGCCTAAAGTATCCCTTAAAGTATTGTCATCAAAACATAATGGCCCTTTTCAGAAGGGTATGTCATTGGACTATATGACATCACTTCAATGTTGCAGCTGGTAAAGGTGGGGCTTATGTCAAATACTTGTAAATTGAACTATAATTGAACTGTGCAATACTGTACATTTCAAGAGAAAATCATATTTAATTCTGATTTGTACTATTCTTGCATTTATATTTTACACACTTAATGGATCGCTTGTTTGCACAATGCTTGTTTGTGTTTTATGCATATATTTCTTATTTTTCATTCCATATATTGTGCTATATATTGTAGCATTATGTACACTATTTACATTTCACATGGACTTTTGTTTCCATTTTATTTTATTTGTGCTTATAAAATACTCAGACAAAGTACCTGAAAATGTTACTGCAGTAAATGACCGGTTACTTTCTACAGCTGCTCCCCAGTCGAGTCTACTTTGCAGATTTCAACTCCAGTCTCAGTATTACTTGTAAGTCATTAAAGGCTTTCTGACTCAAAGCAGGTCTTATTGAAAAGTTGGCAATTTGCTTGAATCTAAATATTAGATTCAAGTTCTGCCTCATCTTTCTCACATTAAATGCATTTGATTATATTGTCTATGGGCATCTAAATCATAAATACTGTAATACTTACACATAATTACTGCAAAGAAACCCTGTTAATCAAGTTTTAAAACTGTGAACATGTGTCCAGGCCTGGACATCATTGCTGAATGTTAAAGAGATGATTCACAGTGTGGCAGAGGGCTCTTCAGCAGCCAATGTTGAGAAAAGGTCAAAACTAATTCTTTGATGTACAAAGTTGTGCTTTTAATGTGGTGAATACAGGAGGCTGAGCTGCTTTTTTGCTTCTATTTGTATTTAAATCCTCTCCTCAGGGCTTCCAAATCAGACTCACTTTGAAAGTGAATTCAGGTGCACTTACAGCTCTTCTGCTTGTCTTTGTAGTGGAACAGGGGCGTTAAATCCTTCTGCACGAGTGTTTCTAATGTAGAAAAGAGGATTTATAACGTTCCAAGCTCATTATAGCTGATTCATGTCGAAGCAAACAACAACCGACCAGCGATTCCAGTATTCTGTGATGTTAGAACCGCAAGAAGAAGTTCATATCATCAGATGTCTTGATAGGAACAGATGTGTATGTTTAGGCCTATCACATGAATAATTCATAAGTCGCTAACGCACAGCTAAATACATTGGTGTAATTATGATCGATTTAATTATTTTCCAATTAAATGCAGCACAACAATTAGTATGTGGCCTGAGTTGCCCAAAAGATGCACTTGAGAAAAATGTTGTTTGCTTTGGACATTCGTCAGCGTTTAATCTACGTCTGACTAGCAGTTGGATCAAAGTGATTACAAACACAGTTAAATTGTACATTATTAAAACAACATCTTTTTCTTTTTTTAAAACCGTTTGAACCGCGTCTACCGCTGTAAAATGATTAAAGCACGGCCTCTTGTGGCTTCTTGCTCAAATTAGACACTGCCAGTCTCTCTCTCTCTCTCTCTCTCTCTCTCTCTCCCCCCCCCCCAGCTCCCTCTCTCTCTGCTCGCCGCACTAATGCTGATATTTCTCTCCAGCATCACCAGCGGAGAGGAAGAGGAGGAGGAGGAAAGGAGGAGGAGGAGGAGGAGGAGGAGGAGGAGGGAGAGGTTGTGTCAGGTGGAAACGTGGACCTCTATGGATATCATCATCACCCTCCACCGGCTCGCATCCTCAGCACCGACAGCATCTCCCGGTCCGCGGTCACCGCTGCAGGCACGCAGCGCCCTTTTTATGCGCCAAGTCATTCGGTGGAGCCTCTGCGGGCTGCTTGCTTCAGTAATTACCCGAAACAAACCGCTTCGTCCTTGTAATAATACGGACTAATCGAGGGAAGACCCAGCCGGAATAAAAGCGGAGCGTCAGATTCCTCCATTGATAAACCGCTCTCCTCATCGATTCAGCCAAACGGTGGTCTTGGGTATAAGAGGCGGACCAAAGCGATCCAAAAAGACTGACGCTGAAGCTGAAGGTAAGGCCGATAGAAGGACGAGAGGATGATTCCGTTCTCCACGGGATGTCGTTCTATTCCATCGCTCCCTGTGTGAGAGCAAGGATCGAGGTGCACGGTGTTTTTTCCCTCTTTTTGTTGTTGTTGCAGGGACGCTGGCCTGCAGTTTGGGTGCAGGGTACCGCAGTGAGGTTACATGTCTTTCTTACAACTACATGTGTTACATGATGCATGCCTGGAAAAGTTACGATGCCTCTCTGCCAGAGCTGCTCGTCTGTCATTTGAAAGGGTAAATGGGTCAAGAAGAAGCCGAATAGCGGCCTCGTGTACGGGCTTCGCAATGGTGTTGCATGTTACACCGGACCAGTTTAGATCAATGTGCATTAGAACCGACAACTTTCAATTGTAGATGGTTATGTTGGGTTCTGTGGCATTTTGGAAAACTGTACCCCCAATGCAAATAGCAACTTCCCAAGCGACACATCTCCACAGCAATCATATATATCCCTGCAGGAAAGTGTCTCTGTTCACTGTGTGGCCTGACATTCTGCCCTGTGGTATCAGTTATTCCCCTGATGTAGCTGCTTTATATATATATAAATATGTATATATGTATAGGGGGATGAATTGATTCAGATTATTCTTGTGCTTGTAGTGAGACCAGGCCAACAGCAGCAGCATAGCTCGCTGTAGCAACACAAGAAGAAGCAGATGCACTGTAGCCTGTCCACACTTAACGTGGTGAGTTGTGGTCGCATCTGCAGCGAGATGTGACCACTACCTCGCTGTGCATTGACACGATCTGGTGGCTGTTTTATTGTGGGCGCTATTTGCGGCAAAACATCTATGCTGGCTAAGTGGGGAGCTAATGCAGAGGTGTGCAGGCAGGTGTGGGTCAGCTGGCTGCCTTTGGTTTGTTGGTGCAAGGTGTGTGTGTGTGTGTGTGTGTGTGTGTGTGTGTGTGTGTGTGTGTGTGTGTGTGTGTGTGTGTGTGTGTGTGTGTGTGTGTGTGTGTGTGTGTGTGTGTGTGTGTGTGTGTGTGTGTGTGTGTGTGTGTGTGTGTGGTGTTGGAGGGAGGGTTAATAGCAATAAAAAGATTAAAACAGGCAAATGTTTCAATTTAAAGGCAGTCCCAGATGAGCAGTAGTCATTCATTTAATACAGTCATTTTATTAAATATGACAGCAAACCACCAGCTGTCCTGCTGGTAACTTTAGTGACATTAATAGAGCCAGTTTGATCCCCTCACTCTGCTATTCTTCTGTTGTTCTTTTTCTTGTAGTCTTATACATAATACATAACAGAAAAGTGCTTTTTGACCTTATTGTATTATGTGGAAGTTAAAATCCTGCGGTGTCAATGTTCAACTTGTGTAATACAGATGGTTTGGTCTGTGCTACCCAGTTTACCATACAGTCAATTTAGTACACTTTATGGTATTACATCTTGTTTAGTACCTCTATATAATACCAAAATAATCTGATATCCACATTGACCCCTTGTCCTTAAAAGTGTTATGAATCCCTTTATATTGCTACTGTATCATATGTTCGTACATCTGGATCTAGTGCTTAGAATTACAAATGTGTGTGTGTGTGTGTGTGTGTGTGTGTACATGTATATATATGGCACAGCTCTGTTACGGGATAGAGTTCTTTTTGACACCCTTCGCCCTGTGGTGTCTGGATGACAGACATGTCTGTCATCCAGACCTCTCTGCAGCCTCTCTGAGGCACTGAAGCCCTCTGCTGCTGCTCCGCTGTTCATCGGACCACAAGGTGACAGTTTTGAGTGAGACTGGAGGTCTTTCTCGCTGACTCAGGACTGGGCGTCGGCTGCTGCTCTCTCTCTCTCTCTCTCTCTCTCTCTCTCTCTCTCTCTCTCTCGCTCTCTCTCGCTCTCACAGATGTTGTTTCACTTTGCTGAGGTGAAGTGACTCGGTGCTGTTTGTACAGTGCGTATCGTGTGACGTCACGATGAAGCACCCGGTGCATTTGTGTGAGAGAGAGAGAGAGAGAGAGAGAGAGAGAGAGAGAGAGAGAGAGAGAGAGAGCGAGAGAGAGAGAGAGAGAGAGAGAGAGAGAGAGAGAGCGAGAGAAGAACAATCTAGGTTTCAGATGTTTTTGCAAAGTGAGATCATTCTGTAAAAAGTTATGGATAAGGTTAGGTTTGGGTCGGAATAATTGTTGAATTTAAGTTTGAGGTTGAATGTTTCATCGGGGTGCTCATGACCTCAGACTGAATACAAATGATGGCCCGAGGCTTCATCAAAATGTGTCTTTTTCAATCAGCAAAACATATTCACAGAAGAAACAAACTTCACCAATGCTCTGATACAATACAGCAGAGCAGAAAACCTACAGTCAGAGCAGTAACATAGAGGCACGGCAGAACTCTAAATAACAGTGTTCGGTGGTTTTACACGAGTATATCAACATCACTACACACGGCGGAGTAACACCCACCCTTAATAAGTACTATTCTCTTCACCATAACCGCCAGAAACTGGCTGTCGGTTTCGGTAAAAGTATCGCAGAGAAAAACAAACTATTACACATTTAAGATGTCATCTATCACAGTGTTTTGCTGCTGAGGCTGCACAGTATTCACTTGTTGTGGCCTGTTGTTGATCATCAGTCATCAAACGGATTAACAGGCCATGTTTTATACGCATATGACATGTTGTAATCTGTTTCTCAATACATTTACATCTGGAGAAGGAGGTTTCGTTAACTTTCCAAACTGAAATGAATTGATGCCCGATCTTTACATCAATCAATAGAAATCCTCCCACATGTCGATGGGCAGATGACATGTGTGTGTGTGTGTGTGTGTGTGTGTGTGTGTGTGTGTGTGCGTGTGTGTGTGTGTGTGTGTGTGTGTGTGTGTGTGGTAAAAAGGGTCTGGTCCCCATTAAGTGTTTAGAGACACAGAGCTGCTGCCTCTGACTGATTAACAGTGGCAGCTGTCTCTCTCTCTCTCTCTCTCTCTCTCTCTCTCTCTCTCTCTCTCTCTCTCTCTCCATCTTTTCGGGTGATATGCCCCACCGGCTCTTTCTTGCTCCTTCAATTTCTGTCCTTTTCCCTGATTCTCACTATTTCACCTCTCCTCTTCCACGTCAGCCTTTCTGGTTCTCTGTAACATCTCTCTTCTATAAAATCACTCCCTCTTGATTACGACCGCCTCTCTCACTCAAATCTAACCCAACCTCAAAAAGAGATGGACGGTCAGAAAGTATTCATGGGAACTTGATTGCCAGCTTAATCAATCAACTTACTTTTTAGGCTACGTGTCTGCTACACAGCTGTCATCATTATGTAAAAATCCACTGTATAGATACCCTCACCGACTAGTGGTTGCTTGCAGTCTAAATGAATCCTGTACAGTGTACACCATCTGTTTCAGTCTCAAGTTGGTGTTTGGTCAGTCGGTGACATCCAGTAGAATCCACCCTGATAATTGCTGGGCTAAGGAAACGTGACCTCTGGAGGAGGGAGGAAAGGTCACGAGGGGTTCCTAAAGAGGGGATCTGGGCCCACTTGTTTGCTGTTTGTTTACTCTTCAGAGGTTAGTACAAGATCAAAAGAATACAATGACACACGTGTAATTCTGGATCAAGTCACATTATTCTGCTGACTAATCAAACCACAGGCGTTTCTAAAACCTCAGATGGGCTGATGGTTGAATTCTTCTTCCAGTTCCTCGAGTGCATCTAGTAGGCAGTGCTTGACCTGGCGTGATGGGACCTCTGAGACGAAAACTATGCAAATTCGAACAAATATAACTCAATAAATAACAATCCAAAAGAAGCCAACAACCTCCTTTTTTTCAGCACCGTCCGGCACAAGCGTAAGCCGCTCCGGACCGGCAGCTTTCAGCCGCTGAACTCGCTAGTGCTGGCGACCGAGCTGCCTCACTGCAGCGTTCACGGGTTAGGTGCTTGTTTCAGCGGCGCCTGACGTTTGGCATCTCGTGTACCGGAAAGAGTATTGTCACTCTTTGGTAATAATGGGCGGCACCGTGCCAAATGCTAATAACCCAAAACACCAGTTGTGTCGGCCAGAGACGGGACTGGAGGTTAGGACACTGCAGGGACGGGTGGGAATAGAGGGACAGGGCGGGAGAAGAAGTGTGGAGGATAATAACAGGAGAGAGCACTGCAGGGGGGGTCTGCACTTTCATTACACCATTGGTGTTATGGTGATTTAGTGTGGTTACCAACGGCGACAGCATAGCTGGGGAGAGAGGGCAATAATAACACTGCGTGATTTAGAGGAGCAAGCACAACAACTGACAGTTCTGCACACACACACACAGGTTATATACACATACTATATCGCATATAATCGACTGAGTGGTAGATCAATTTTCAACTATGGCAAAGATGGCCGCTCTGAATATAGAACATTTCTTTTTCGATGCTGTCCTATAAAACGTGTTGAGGTTGGGTTTGGGTCGGTCCACCAGAATAAAAACAGGGATGCCTCAGAAGATCTGCATGGTGAAGAGCGAGGGACGAGAAGACGTCTCTGGTGCCCGTTATTGTTTTTACTTCTATGTCAATCAAACATCGTGGGAGGGACATGACAACTCGACGATCCTCCTCCTCATCTGTTTCACGGCTGCAACCAACAATTATTCATGAATTATTCTCTCGGTTAATGAAATATTTGTTTTGTTCTTTTTGAAGAAAAAATAAATAAAGTTACAGTTTCCCGGGTGACTTATTCAAATCGCTTGTTCTGTTTGATGAATAGACCAAAACCCAAATACGTTTTAGGTCAATAAACACCAGCAAATCCTGACATTAGAGAACCTTGAACCCTGGCTGGATGTTTGCTATTTATGCTTAAAAATGGTCGCTGATTCGTTTTGTTGCTCCAGTAAATGATGAATTGACATATCTATTCAGCCCGACTCTGTTTTCTCCTCACAAAGAGAAGGCCCGTTCTGCAAAGGATTGATTTTCAGTAAAAACGATATTCATCATTGTCATATTTTGTGTAGGTAAAAAGGCATGCGTTTGACTTCAATGTATGTGTGTGATTTTTCCACTGAGGTTTTACAATGAATGTGGGATCACACACACACACACACACACAGCGGTGATTCCTCCTCTTTCTTCCAGCTCCATGGAGAGATCAGAGAGGCTGCTGCTGTTGAAACATTTGATCCTTCAGTGTTGCAACAGTAGACTCATGTGTCCCGGACAGACTTAAACATATGAACCCTGTAACCCTGTGGAGTCCATCAGAACCAGAACCCGATCCCTCTCCAGTCTGGGAAAGCACAAAAAGATCCAGAAACATCTTTTATCTGATCCTGTGTTCGTGGTGTCGTTTCTCTTCTCTGCTGCAGATTTCGTGTTCGATTCGTCTGAGTTTACACAATATCAATACAACACAACTAATGCACCTCAGCCGCTTTAACCAACGCAGAGAATCTACTCCATCACTTGCGTTTTAGTGCAGCTTTGTGGTTTTAGGTGTTGATGACTGATCAACTTTCCATCCCGGCCGGCTGTGAGAGCAGCAGCATTACTCAGCACTTTGTTTTTGACGCTGCAGTCAGGTCGGATAACACTGTGTGTTTACAGCCTGTTTCGCAACCTTCATGGATGGGAATTTGCCTCCAGTGTGTTTGTGTGTGATGATAAATGAGGAAACACAACTCAAGAGGCGCACTTTACTGATTTTTACACAGGAAGCTGAGTTTACTCGTGACGAGGAATGAACCCATGTGAAGTTATCGGTTTATCTTCGTTTGGGATGTGCAGGATCCATTCTTTTTGACCAGGACGTCTCAGACTCCGCTCTTTCGAATTTGACCATTTATTTGGGGAATGTGTGTGTGATTGTCGCTCTTGCCTGGGGCCGGCTGATTCCTCAACAGCTGAGTCCGATTATTAGAAAAACAGTGACAACACACACACACACACACAAATATAAATTAGAGCAGCGTGACTCTGATTGATTGAGCGACAGCAGGTGGTTGAGGTTATGCGAGGATCACGGCAAGGAGAACAGAGTTGAACAGAATTGTTTTCCAGTGGGTTTAGGTTTGGTGACAGCAGCGAGGACTATTGTTGCAGTGGCGAGGGAGGGAGAGGCCAGGGGGGTGAGGGATGAGGGGGGAGACAAAGAGACTTACAGCAAAAAGGTTGAGTCAGAAAACGACCGAGGAATGAATCAATTAGTCATGAATCATAAACCTCCCTGGATACAATTTGTATTAATGCAAAACTGTAATGTAAGCACACAACATGCAGACACACATGTATTCCCCTCAGCAGCCTGGGAGAAGAGCACCAAATGTTGTATCTTGTGTCTTGTGGGCACGTGTGCTCTTCAGGAGAAACCAATGCATATATGTATGTGTGTAACACAAAGAGGAACGGGGCAGGAACAGGTTAAAACGAATGTAACAGTGTAACCGTCACCACCACTCGCATACGTGGCTATTTTTAGGATTCGAAACTCATAGTGGCTTGAAAAGTCTTTGAAATTGTCGTCGCTGTTAGAGAGCAGTGTCTGTAGTCAGCTTGAAATGCATGTGTGTTACAGTGGATTCTTATTCTGATGGGCTTTTACAGTGGGTGGAAAAAAAGGATCAAAACGTCCTCAGTCTTTCCTGCTGCCCATCTTTATGTTAATGTTTCATGAACGTCCCAAAACATGCCTGCATAACTTTAAAAAGAAATATGCAGATTGCGGTATAAAATGCTTTGTACATTGTTTTTAGTTTTTGACGACATACACTGACAGAGATTATAAATATGCAGGTTTTCTGTGAAATATCATGAAGAAAGTATAAAAAACTGCATAATGTCTGCATAAGAGCGAGAACGTGTCCTGTCACAGAGTTTGCTGATCTTTATGTACTCTGGATGTCCGGAGCTTGAAGCATATTGTTTACATATTCACAAAGGATCTTATCTTCACCACATGGCGTCATAGGATCTCTCTGTATTCACAAAGCTGCTGAGAGCAACCTTTAGTAAGGATCAAATTAAATTCATTTATAGAATGAATAGATTCATCAATATGAGTTTTTATCAGTCCTAAAGTTGGGACTGAGATTCCCTTCTTTTAGTTTTCTTCTCATCAGTTACTGTTGGACGGACTTTTAGCTTCAGGATGTGTTGTGAATACGTTCCCAGGAGAACATCTAGTGCTTTTTGTTAAGATTGGATGGAAATCAATTATTGATGTAAAATAAGACTGAAACTAATAAATATATGAAAGTTGAACTGATTCTTTCGTTATGATTTTGACGTCTTGAACATTTCCAGTTAAGTTCGGGAGCTATTTTTATCCTCCGGTTGTCAGCTGTCAGAGAGACGAGCCAGATCATCTTTACTCTCTGTCTCCCACCTTCTGAGGGATTTTATTTCCAGCGTATCTTTTGTAGAAAATAAAAGGACAGGTGCTGCATCTTTCATGAATGGGAAGGAAATGTTTTTCATGGACTCTACATGAATAGCAGTTGCTGTGAGCCGTGTCCTTTGTGCATTTTGAATTAAATCGGGAATATTGCAGCGAATGTTTCATATCTTTCCCCGTGAGAATCTCAATTTGTTTGGGTGAGCCTGTGTGGCTCAATAAAGGTCAAACGGTGTCAGTCAGAGTTTAATAATGAAGTGTGAGCTGCCTCTCCGCACTGCTGCCCTTTGCATGTATGAGTGTGTGTGTCTGTAGAGCATGTGTGTTAATATCTTAACATGAGGGCAAAGACATTCCTAGTTGACTAACACTTCTACAATTTTGTCGACAAATAGATCAGTTGATTTTAATTGGCAGATCTGTATAACTGAGTTTCTCCTTGATGAATAACACAAAAGCACCACTTTAAACCTTTTACATTTACCAGATATATGTTCATCATTTTTTTGGAAATGCAAAAAGCAAATGCAAAAAGCATAAAAACAACTAATCAACGAAAGAACTATTATTGGACTAAGACCAAAACAACTGTGAAGTGGACTAATCGACTAATGGACTCAGGTATCGTCCTGTATCTGTGTGTGCTGCAGGGCGTCGGGCGCGATGGCTAATGCCTCCACAGACCTGGACAACGCCGAAGCCCAGCGCCAGCTCAACAACAACAACCGACCAAGCAGCTCAGGATTCTGGGAGACGGAGTGCACCAGCTCCAAGCTGTTCGAGTGCTCCCGCATCAGGGCCCTGGCAGGTCAGAGGTCACGCACGTGCTAACTCACACACACACATACATCTGCATGGAGGCATGGTGTGTTAACCATTGGCTGTTTTGAATTTTAGTTTCTTTTTTCTGTTCAATAGTTTTATCAAGACTGATCTGTGGCTTGACTTTTAAATTAAAACGTATCAAATCAGGTACAGCATCTCACTAGATTAGGCTGTAAGCACAATATGTTTGAATGCTAATATAGCAAATTTTATTTCGGTGAATATTTGACTCCTAGCATTGTTCCTCCCTTCGATGTGACGCTGATTCATTCGTTTCCCTCAGACGAGCGAGATGCAGTGCAGAAGAAGACTTTTACCAAGTGGGTTAACTCCCATCTGGCCCGAGTGTCGTGTCGCATAGCGGACCTCTACAACGACCTGAGGGATGGATACATGCTCACCAGACTGCTGGAGGTCCTCAGTGGAGAGCTGCTGGTGAGAACACACATGCACATAACAGCAAATTACAAGGGGCTTCGTGTCTGTTTTGTAGTCTCTCGTCATTGATCTGTCTCAGCACGTGAAGTGTTAACTGTTAAAGGTGCTGTATGCGGTCTCTGTTTATAATCCCTGTGATTTCCCCCCCAGCCAAGGCCTACACGGGGTCGCATGCGGATCCACTGCCTGGAGAACGTGGACAAAGCCCTGCAGTTCCTTAAAGAACAGAGGGTTCACCTGGAAAATGTGGGTTCCCATGACATCGTGGATGGCAACCACCGTCTCACCCTGGGCCTTATGTGGACCATCATCCTACGCTTCCAGGTAAACACAAAGCCATATACAGCACCCGTGTCCTGTTAGGATTCTGACATGTTATCACAGCTCGTGATGTCACAGCTCGTGATGTCACAGCTCGTGATGTCGTGGTTATGTTTGAGAGACTTCTTATGGCCATGAGAAAAACACGATTTGGGGTTTTCTCTGATATCTGAAGTGTTATATATGACTTTTGGTACCAGTTTTCAATATAAACAGTGAGGAAGCTGTGATTTTAGTAACGGTTAAAATAAGATTTCTCGCTGGTTGATTTGGCAATATGCTGGCTGTGATGAAGATCTGTGATGCTGGCGTTCCAGTGCTCACTGAAGCACAAGGATGCTGTCATCGGCAGTGGCTTCATTTAGGACGAGCTGCCAGCGGTTCTGTTTTGGGGGGGGGGGGGGGGGGGGCTGGTCACAACTGCCGCATCATCAGTGTGCGACAGCGGTGTTTAGTGGCTAAAGCCTGAATGTCACTCAGGGCTTAGAGGCCTCGAAGGTACCAGTCACCTTCCAGTCTGCTCTTCAACAAGGACACACTCACTCACTCACACACACACACACACACACACACACACACGCACACACACACACACACACACACACACACACACACACACACACTACATCACATCTTAACTTGACATGCACATTGTATCACACATCCCACACACACACACGCACACACACACACACACACACGCACACACACACAGGTTTCCAGACAATAGCAGCAGTGATACAGGATCAGTTCCTGCCATGTAAGTACAGCAGAAGTCTCTTTTTTACGCTTCAGCGCTACAGCGTGGCTTTGGCACAAAATGCTTGTTTAGCATTATTCAGACCCTCCTGTAACATTCATGGTGCACCGCCGCCAAGCAGCTGTCTGCTGGGACTCAGTATTGTCATGCTAGGCCCGGCGACCGACCACAAAACACATTTAACTGCACCGCCAGCAGACAGTCTTAGTGTGTTCAGTGATCCTCTTCAAGATGTTCTGTGTGTGCAATATGAGCGGACTCGTAATTTCAGTGTAAATGTTGAAATGAATGTTGTATGACGTTCACTGTTTAAGCCTGTTTAAGTTCCTTGATTGCATAATTGATATGGAAGTGTGCGTGTCAGATCACAAAGCCGCACCTTATACAGACGTGTGTTGTAGTTCTTTTTTTTGTCCTTGATAACAACATCTTTTAAAACAGCTTTGTTCAAAGTCAAGTTTCAGTGTTTAATCTGAATGACATGTTAGGTCATCAGTTAAAGGTCCACTCCATCGTCGTTCTTTTCCGTTTTTTCCGAATGGGAAAGAAATCAAAATCAAATGTCAGTGTACGCTATATTTAGAATACTTTCACCTCTTTACCGTGCCGCCAGACAGCCCTTTATGGACCACTTTGTCTCTCCTCATCTCCACCTTTTTTTCCCCTTTCCTCCCTTCCTCTGTGGCGAAAGTGAGAGTTTGCTTTGTCCAGTCAGCAGGTACGGCCGAACCACTGCAGTAACTGCACGCAGGCGGAAAGAGTGAGCGAGACAGAAAGGGAGGGGGGGAGAGAGAGAGAGGGAGAGAGGGAGAGAGGGAGAGAGGGAGAGGGAGAGAGGGAGAGGGAGAGAGAGAGAGGGGGAGAGGGAGAGAGGGAGAGGGAGAGGGAGAGAGGGGAAAGAAGGGAGAGGATTGACAGGCAAAGGAAGAGGTAATCCTAAAGTATTTACAGAACCATTCACAAATAATAACGGGATGTTATTATTTGCAGTGACTTCAATTATAGTGTTATATATGTTTGACCGAATGTCCTTGTGTTGCAGTGTGTGTGTGTGTGTGTGTGTGTGTGTGTGTGTGTGTGTGTGTGAGAGCGTTTGCTTACCGAACACACTGCCGGCTCACTTGCTGTTTACAATGAGCCACACAGATGCAGCTTCACTGTATATTTGACCGGCTGTATAGATTGAGGTTCAAACTGAATGCAGATACTAATTTAGTCTTGGAGAGATGGTTCATGTGTAGATGTTGTGTGCTGGTTATTGGTGAGATGCTAGCAACATTTTAAACATGTCCTCTGGGTTTATCTGGCACAAGTCGACAGCAAAGAAAGAAGAGACGAGTTACAGCAGACACACTTCACACCATTACAGACAAACCATTGCAATCATGTTGAAGTTTGAATTCTGATAGTATTTTCAACTTACAGTTATTTGACTCCTGCTAGGACAGCAGCTAACTCATCATTTCTAATGATTATTCCACTGGTTATTTGTGGGATTTAATGATAATTCATTTGATATAGGGACTCACCGATCCAACTCTTCCAGTCCTGACACCTGATAGCTGTACCTGCGCTTAATTCAAATGTAAAATTCCGGAATATAATGGTTTCACATTGTGATATTGTCTCAGGATAAAGAGACGGATTAATGATTTTAGCATCATCACAAAACCTCATCTGGTCTCTATTTGTGTTCACGTGTAGTGTTCATCTTCTTGCCTGTGTGTTCATGCATAGGCATTGTGTTTGTGTGTGTGTGTGTGTGTGTGTGCTATACGTAAGGCTGCGTGTGTGCGTGCAGTGTTGACACGGGTAGCAGCTGAATCCAGCGTGTCACGTCCCCAATTACCTTCGATCATGTCACTGTGATGTCATTGGCTGAATGGCTGTCACTGTCACCTACCGTCAGGCGTCACAAAGGATCCACACTTCATTGCCCTGAGATCTCTCAGCTCTTCCTGCTCTTGTCTGTTTTTACTGATCAGCCTCGCTCACTGTGTGCGTTCCTTCAAGGTTTTAGGGATTCTGTTTCAGGAATACTGCTCTTGACAGAGTCTGAGTTGCCGCCTTGATCTCAGTTTTTTATTTTTATTTTGTTATTTATTTTTTTACAAGTGATTCAAATAGGGCTGGTTTTGCTCTCGTGGCTGCTGAGCCAATCAGAGCCTTTGTGGGCAGGATGCAAGCTGGTGACAAACTTTGTCGCAGTTAGACAAATCTTAGCAATGGTTGCTTTCCTTAAATTGAATCAAGGATCTTATCACGGCTTGTGGTCTTTTCTGAAGCTGCGTAGTTATTGCCATACAACAAAAAGACAAAACAAAAAAAAAAGATCTGACTCAGTCTTCATTAACGAACAGGTGAATACAGAAACAGAAAGCAGGGTCTGTGCCAGGAGGTCTCGTCCACGAGCACTGACCTGTTTGCTTCGCTGTGCTCTTGTTCAGATCCAGGTGATCAAAATAGAGACGGAGGACAACAGAGAAACTCGCTCTGCCAAGGATGCCCTGCTGCTCTGGTGCCAGATGAAGACCGCAGGGTGAGCAGTGGACTAACACAATACTCGAGACTGGAAGCTGCAATTGTGAATTTCATGACCGTTTATGTAAAAGTGCCAAGTCGGTATGTCAACGGCTTCAGTTTCAAGTTGTGAGAAAGGGATTTCTCCGTGTTTAGGTACCCTGAGGTCAACATCCAGAACTTCACCACCTGCTGGAGAGACGGCCTCGCCTTCAACGCCCTCATACACAGACACAGGTAGCTGCTTTTTTATTCTAACATGTTTCCATGACAGAGATAGAGTGGAGAGACGTGTAGTGGGTTTGGCGGATTTTAGGATTAGTGTCATATGAACATGACAAGTTCTGTTTCATCATCGTGCGCCCTCCAGGTCCGACCTGATAGAGTTCCACAAGCTGACGCGGTCCAATGCAACCCACAACCTCCAGCAAGCCTTCAACATCGCTGAGCAGCACCTGGGCCTCACCAAACTCCTGGACCCCGAGGGTGAGAACGTTCAACTGGTTTTGTCATCAGTCAGACACACATCACATGCAGCAATATCTGTATCAAAACCAAAATAGTGGCATAAAAGTCTTTTTTTTTTACTCATTGCGATACATGTGCTTCCACCTAAAGTCAAGCAGACCATAACCCCTCTGCTCTCCATCACCTACATCCGTCTCAGATGTGAACACAGAGAATCCAGACGAAAAGTCCATCATCACGTACGTGGTCTCCTACTACCACTACTTCTCCAAGATGAAGGCTCTTATTGTGGAGGGCAAGAGGGTCGGCAAGGTAACAAGTCGCACACACGTGGAGATACACACACACACACACACACACACACACACATAGACATTCAATATCAGGTGAAGGGCCAGCAGTGTTTGTTCGTTAAATCTCAATTAACAAATCATCAAAATGGACTTAAAGGTAAAATATGTAACTTTTTCTTATCAAAATGTCTTAAAACGACCAGATCTATGTTATTTTTTTGTTGTTGAATTATGTCCCTATATCTATACACCTGTATCATCTCAAATGTTTCAACAATTGTATTTGTTTTGGAGAGGATGAGGATTCATCTCTCCGTAGTAATAATAATCCTGAACGATGAACACTGAAGGAATCCTGAACAGGAGAAGATAACTGCAACTCCCATGATCCCACGCTACCTCATGATGTTACCACACCCTGTCTTTTGTTATTGTTTTGTTCGAAGGACGAGAAACCCTTCGTGGTAGAACATTACATGTTGTTAAGAGATAGAGAAATATATAAACACTATCATTCTCTTTCTCTCATTTCCTTCTTAACTCTGTGTCCCGATTCTTTGTCTCTGAATGTGCTCCCCCCCCCCCCCGTCTGTCTGACTCAGGTCCTAGACAACTGCGTTGAGGCGGAGAAGATCGTCAACCGCTACGAGGCTCTGGCTTCGGACCTGCTGGACTGGATAGAAAAGACCATCGCGGTCATCAGCAACCAGAAGTTTGCCAACTCGCTGACCGGAGTTCAGCAGCAGCTACAGGCCTTCACCACCTACTGCACCATCGAGAAGCCCAGCAAGTACGTGTTTGTGGAGTTCTGAAATGGCATCTTGATATTTAAGTGATTTTTTACATTGTAAATACAACTGGCAATGTGGTGTCCTACTCTGATTGCAGCTCCAAACGCATTTAAATGAATCTGTAAGTCAATACATTGAAAATGTACCAACTGCATCACCTTGAACTTGGAATTACAATGGACAATTCTCACTGTTGTGTTGTGACAGATAATAGACGAAACAATCGATTTATTAAGAAATAATCAACAGATAGGTGACATACTTCTCCGAATGGATTCGTTTTTTTCAGAAAATTGACAAGAGCCCTTGAAACCTTTCCATCATCCTCAAACTTTCATGTTTTTCTGGACCAAAGTTGACTGTCGAAAGAGAAGACGGCGTATTGTGAAGCTGGATGGCTGACTGTCGTTTTCTGTTCCTCGCTCAGGTTTCAGGAGAAGGGGAATCTCGAGGTCCTTCTGTTCACCATCCAAAGCAAGCTCAGAGCCAACAACCAGAAACCCTACGTGCCTCATGACGGGAAGCTCATCTCAGACATCAACAAGGTCGTACACATCCACCAGCTGTGTTGGTTTACTAAAATACACAGTATTTCAGCTTTTACTGAAGAGAAAACCTGCAGTCAAACCTAGTGTCCAAAGCTTTCACCTTACATTGGCCTGTTTAACCAGTTATATTCTACATGACCTTTATTTTTCTGTGATACTACCACTATTTAACTGTTTTATTTTTGTCATTTTCTGTCCAGGCCTGGGAGAGGCTAGAGAAGGCGGAACACGAGAGGGGCGTGGCTCTGCGCAAGGAGCTGATTCGTCAGGAGAAGCTGGAGCTGCTGGCTCAGTGCTTTGACCACAAAACCACAATGAGACAAGCCTGGCTCAATGAGAACCAGAGACTGGTATCGCAGGTAGGGCCCCCATGGCCTCTTCCAGTGAAGACTGAATGATAAATAAGCAAAAGGGTTCGACTGCATCGGGGGAAAAGATGACCTGCTAAATTTCGGGGGGTTTTCAGTTCCCTTTCTAAATTATATTTAATGTATTATGCCCACTATTTTTCCCTTTTGCACGGATGCAAAGTCAAATATTGCAGATGATTAGTGACATAATAATAAATAACAGATCAATTTGAAACTTGACGTGTGAGCTGCATAGTTCCTCTCAAAAATGTGTGTTTTCTTATTATTGTCCCCTCACATGGACGTTTGTGCAGAACCATTTATGTGAAGAGTTGGACGCTCTGCTTCAGGGGCTTTTCTATTATACTCAGTGCTCAGAGTGCCTTGGAGACATCTTTTAAGTTTAACTTTAAAATATTTGCATATTAATGGAATCTGGATGTTTTACTGAGATTATAATTAATATTTGCATGATATAACTTGGACTAGCACATGTATTACATCAGTCTAAATTACATAGTAGGCCTGCAACAGAGAACATTCTTCCATTCAGATGAATTCCTGTGAAATCAACCTGCGTTTGATTTCATGTGAAGTCTTGTACTACTGTGTGCAAGTTAATTTGTCTTCCTTCACATTCTCTTTTCACCTCCACCCCCTTTGTCTCCCCACTTTCTTTGAGCATCTCACACCGTTTTCTTTCGAATTGTTCTTCTCTTCGCCTACAGGACAATTTTGGCTACGACCTACCAGCAGTCGAGGCGGCCATGAAGAAACACGAGGCCATCGAGGCGGACATCGCCTCGTACGAAGAGCGAATCGGCGTGGTGGTGGAACTCGGGGCGGAGATAGAGGCAGAAGGATACTACGACATCCGGCGTATCCTGGCACGGAAGGAGAACATCCTGGGCCAGTGGAGTCTGCTGAAGGAGCTGGTGGCTGGGAGGAGGACCCGGCTGGAGAAGAACCTGGCCCTGCAGAAGACGTTCCAGGACATGGTCTACATGATCGACTGGATGGAGGACACACAGGTAATGCAGGCTGTGTGAGAGAGAGAGAGAATGAGAAAGAAGTCGAAATTAAACGAGTAAAAAATAAAGACATCCTGATGCATTATAACATCACACATGTTCCCTGTCGTCGTCTCAGGTCCAGCTTCTGTCCAAGGACTTTGGGAAGCATCTCCTGGAGGTGGACGACCTGCTGCAGAAACACAGTCTGCAGGAAGCAGACATTGCAGTGCAGGCCGAGCGGGTTGAGACGCTCAACACCTCTGCTCTCAAATTCACCACGATAGAAGGTATACACACACACACACACACACATATCTGTCTGCAGCTTCATATAGAAGTAAGTCTGAACAAAGTTTCAGGGGTTTTCGTTAGCATCGCCTGTAATGAGGGCATGAATAGAAATGCAGTTTTTAATTGGTCTGGTTGGAATCAACTTAAGGGAATGATCTGAGGTGAAACTGTCTTGTTGTACTGAGAGTTCCGGTTTGTAAACAGTGTCATAAGTATTCAACCATTTGACCACCATCGACTAATTCTCTATTGATTAACCTGTTTATTTGTTGACGATTTATTGAAACAATCATTTGAATAATTAATATTTGAATTAATTAAAGTTTATTCTATTTTGACAAACTGTAGGCTATGTCGTTTTATAATGCTGAACACTTTCGACAGCAGCAGGCAGATGAATACATCTAGCAGCTCCAAGGACAAAAGCTTTTGAGAATATTGATGTCGATGCATTTCCAGCGTTGACGTCATCGGTTCGGTCATCGGTCTAATTTGACTGCAGGATGCAGGATACTAATTGAATTGAAAAAGTGTTTGTAGTGTTTTTGTTATTTATAAATTTTTTGTTTATTTAATGTGTTAATTAATAGGCGGTTAATCAGAACGTTTAGAAAAGCAGTTATTAGATTTGATGCACATTTTGGTACAGAAGCCTTATGTGTTGATAAGAGCTACAGCATGTGCACAGTAACTAGAGATGCACCGTTACTTTAACTGATGCTGATATCGGTCCGATACTGACTCACTTGTATCGGGTATGAGGGACAATATGCAGATCTGGTATCGGATGCCATTATTTTAGAATAAACTAATTCAGTGCATTTAGATCTATGTATTTATTAGTTACATTTAGTTTTACAAAGTTAGGAAAGCAATATTTAAGTCAGACCTTAGGCCTTACTCATAGAAGGAATGATCCCACTCACGTCCACACTGTGAGGCATACAGCTCATTAAATGAACTCTGGTCATTATCGGCGGAAGCCTGCAGGTATCGGTTCAGGACTGAAAAAGGCTGATTGGTGCATCGACAATATCAACAACTAAGTTGAACCTTTGGTACAAAATATAAGATTTGTTCCTCAGTCTACTGAAATGGACCAGGATTGATTTCATTCAGTCTTGTGAAGATGTATTTGACGTTGAGTCAGTAACGTGATCCTCTCAGCAGTCCAGCTCAGAGAACACGACTCTGTAATGAGTGAATGTATCCATTTGGGGATTTTCACGGTCATTTACCTCATTTCATTGTTTCCCAGGTTACCAACCGTGCGACCCACAGGTGATCTGTAACCGTGTCAACCACGTCTCTACCTGTCTGGAGGAGCTGAAACAACTGGCAGATAAAAGGCGCGATGAGCTGGAGGAGTCGAGACAACTGTGGGCCTTCTTTCAGGTAGAGCGACGGGATAATGCCGCGGTGATTACTCTGAGCAAGTTAAGGGGGCCAGTAAACCCCATCTGAAGCTGTTGGATGCTTCAAACAGTTGCGGAAAACTCTTTCATGCGATCATTCTTTTCACCAAAATGTCTGTCTATTTTCGTGTGCACAAACGAGTGCAACACCATGAACGCCCTCCAGTAGAGACTGAAAATGTGCACCGGTATCCCCGTATTCAAACCATCACTGCGTCTCCTCTCTCAATGTGACTGCACATCACTCCACCTTCAAGTGTCAAACAACTGAAGACATTTGAAGGGGGGCATCAGTCTTTGTGTTTGGAATTCCAAATGAATTCATCTTCATCATGTCAAACCTGCTTTAAGGTTTTCTATGCATTGTTTTTGAGGGAAATCCTTCTCACTCTACCTTTAATTTATTAATTTATTTCTTTTGGACAGTACCTGGAGGCCTTTCGGAGAGCTTTCGACCACCCTACATACTCTCAGGATGCTGTTCAGAACCTCCTCCGCCTCCGTCAGGGCTCTGCTAGCGCCGCTGAACATTCCATCGACTTTCGCATCCTGGCCGCAGAGTCCGGTTGGGAGGAGAGGGCGCTACAGGGGGTTTTTCTCAGCAGCCTGTCGGAGGAATTAAGGAACAGGCTTGCTGTTCTGGAGGAGGCGAAGACGCTGGAAGACCTGATCACTCTCACCATCCGACTGGATACTCGGATGCAGGAACGTCGGAGAGCAAGTAACAACAGGTTCCCGGCTCCGGTTCGTCAGCCAATAACCACTTCCGGTCACTGGGTCCCAGCTCCCCCTCGCCACCGCAGCCCAGGCCACCAGCACTAGCCTGCTCCGGCACCTTCTCCCGAGGATCGGGATGAACCCATGCAGTTGGGACGGTTCCATCTGTCTCAGGGAGAGAGGGAGCGACGAATCCGTTCAGGAGCCTGCCTCTACTGCGGCGAGCCGGGTCACCGTATCCCTGTCTGTCCGGTGCGACCAAAAGAGAGGGCTCGCCAGTAGGAGTCGGAGTACTGGCGAGCGACTCCACCCGACTTCCCCGTTCCAAGTCCCGTCTCACACAACCAGCTAAGTTATGCCTGCCGTCCGGTGCTCTACCAGTCTTGGCCCTCATTCACTCTGGAGCAGAACAGAGTTTCTTGGACTCCTCCTTGGCCTTCGCTCATGGGATTCCCTTGGAGGAGTTGGAATGCCCTCTTCAGGCGACCGCCCTGGATGGAAGTCGTTTGACCAATGTCACGCACCGGACTTACCCTGTTACCCTGCTTGTATCAGGAAACCATCAACACGAGATCTGTTTTTACATCTTCTCTACGCCCCTGACACCTCTGGTTCTGGACCATCCTTGGCTCCGGGACCACAACCCACAGATAGACTGGGCAGGAAACAGAATCATCGGGTGTAGCCCTAGATGTCTTTCGAGGTGCCTCAAGTCCGCCATTCCCCGGCAGACCTCTTCTCTCCACACCCCTACAACTGGAACTGATCTCACCTCGGTCCCCTTGGAGTATGCAGATCTCGGCGAGGCATTCAACAAGGAACGAGCCCTTTCCCTGCCACCCCACCGACCCTACAATTGCGCCATTGAACTATTCCCCGGCGCCACCCTGCCCTCCAGCCGACTATATAACCTTTCCCGACCGGAACGCGAGGCAATGGAGACCTATATCACAGACTCCCTCGCTGCTGGAATTATCCGCCCATCATCCTCCCCGGTGGGAGCGGGGTTTTTCTTCGTGGCCAAGAAGGACAAGAGTCTCCGTCCTTGCATCGACTACCGAGGGTTAAACCAGATCACCACCCGGAACAAGTATCCGCTACCTCTACTAGACTCTGCTTTTGAGTCCCTACCCGGAGCCACGATTTTCACCAAGCTAGACCTCCGCAATTCCTACCACTTGGTTCGGATACGGGAGGGGGACGAGTGGAAGACCGCTTTCAACACTCCCCTGGGACATTTCGAGTACCTGGTCATGCCATTCGGACTTACAAATGCACCAGCCGTTTTCCAGGCTTTGGTGAATGACATGCTCAGGGATTTTCTCAACCAGTTTGTGTTTGTCTACATCGACGACATTCTGATTTACTCCTCGAACCTACAAGAACATTGCCACCATGTCCGTCAGGTCCTTCAGCGCTTACTGGAGAACCAACTCTTCATCGAGGCCGAGAAGTGTGAATTCCATGTCACCTCCGTACAGTTTTTTGGTTTCATCATTGAAGAGGGTCAGATTCGCAAGGTTAAGGCGGTCACCGAGTGGCTGGTCCCCTCTAACCGGAAGAAGCTCCAACAGTTCCTTGGGTTTGCAAACTTCTACCGCCGCTTCATTCGGAACTACAGTCAGACGGCGGCACCCCTAACCAGACTCACCTCCCCTTCTACCCAGCCAAGAGGTCGAGATTTCCATCCCGTCTGTCCAAATCAACCAGCGCCGATGCAGAAGAGTCTGGAGAGAGACTCGTGCCGCCCTACTTCGTTCTTCCGAACAAAACAAGCGTCTGGCTGATCGCCGCCACACACCCGCCCCCACCTATCTTCCCGGCCAACAGGTCTGGCTTTTCACCAAGGACATACCCCTACGCACTGAATCCAAGAAGCTCTCTCCCAGATTCATTGGCCCGTTCCCCATTGTCTCCGTTATCAACCCGGTCAAGCTCAAGCTCCCGCAATCCATGAGGATCCACCCTGTTTTTCCATGTGTCTCTGCTCAAGCCCGTTCACTCCAGTCCTCTGAACCCTCCGGCCGAACCCCCTCCACCCCCCCGACTCATCGAAGGCGGTCCGGTTTACACGGTCAACCGTCTCCTGGATGTCCGCCGACGAGGTAGGGGTTACCAATACCTCGTGGATTGGGTGGGGTATGGTGTGGAGGAACGATGCTGGGTTCCTCGCTCCCGGATTATGGGTCCAGAGCTACTCCGCACATACCATCGCCTGCACCCCATTAAGCCTGGCGGTTCGCCGGGAGGCTCCTGTTGAGGGGGGGTACTGTGAGGATTTATGTCTAACTCGGCTGTATTTCCCTCAGTAGTGTCCTCCTAAGAGTCCCGGCCACTGCCGCGCCTCTCTCCGTAGGCACAGCTGTGCCTCATCTCCGGTGATCGCCTCCAGCTGAAATAAATACTCCTGTCACTCTCATCCCAGTTGTCAGTCCGTCCATTTACCTACCTGGTATTCCGACCCGTGAGTAGTCCATTTGTTCACTCTCTGAAGATCCGCTACTAACGTTGCCTCTCGCTTTTCCGACCTGCCTGCCGTACAGTGTCGAGCCTCGGGTTTTCACCTGTACGACGAAGCCTTCCAGTTCGTTCCTCGGAGATCAACTGTTTAGTCTTGGCGTTCCTGTGTCGAGCCTCGGGTGTCACACAGACGATCCAGCCTGCCTGCCAGCCGCGGACGCGGACCGGCCACTTCCCGGCTAAGATCCGAGCAGAGCGCGAGGACGCGCCTCCGTATTGACGTTTGACAGTTTTCCTGTCGGCTTCGTCTGCCGCTCCGCAGGATTAGCCACTTTCCGGCTTGGAACCGGGCGGAGGCGTGGTGACTCCTATTGACTTTGTCCATTTCCTGTTTTTTCCCTTGACTGAGAGAAATAAACAAACCTTGGTTTTGAAATATAACTTTGCTGTCTGAGTCTGCATTTGGGTCCGTGAAACACCCCACATCATAACACAAAATAAATAACTCTAACTCTAATAACTCTAACTCTAACAGCAAAATACTGTAGTAATAATGACTATGCTGTGGTTTTGGTTCCTTTTGCACAAGAACAGAATATTCTGCAGTGAGGACCTGTGTTTGTGTTTTACAGCATATCTGTACTACAGTATTAACACAGATTATAATCCCATTAGTTATTTTTAACTAATGTGTGGAATGTGTGTCTAAGCTGTCCGTCACTCACACAGAGGTGATGAACGAGTTATGAGTGTTAGTGAGATAGCTTTCAGAACGAACTATGAAAGTAATGAGCGTATAATGAGAATAGCAGATTTCTTTGTCCAAAGAGTCATTGGTTCACACTGTTTAATCACTAATTACATCACATTACTGATTCATGTGGCTGATTCCCCTTCTGCCTTTTTGGGAGGCTCTCAGAATCCGACTGGGATCCGTGTCAGACGGCATTACAGGGAGGACGGGTCCTTATTATATAGTTTTTCATTATCTGTTTTTGTTGTCTTATCTTGCTTTTTTCTTTTTCCCACTCTTCCCTTTTATGTTTTCATTGATCATATCTTCTTTTTTTTTAAAGAATATTTTCGTTGTTGGAATGTTAAACTGTACATCTTGTCCTCCTGTTAGGAGCTGGAGGAGTCGGAGGCCTGGATCAGGGAGAAGAGCTCCATCCTGGGAGCTCAGGGTTACGGGACGGACCTGAGCAGTGTGCTGAAGTTACTACAAAAACACAAGAACCTGGCTGGAGAGCTGCTGGCTCACCGGTCGCTGCTGCAGGTCTGTATGTGTGTCTGTGTGTCAGAATGAGCACCTGGAGGACCCACAGTACCTGGAGTTTCAGTTCTGAACTTGATGTACTTCAGTGAATCCATTCATTTATAAACTGCTTTTGAGCTCACCTACCAAAAAAACAACAACTTAAAGGGATATTTTGGATGTTTTGAAGTGGGGTTGTGAGTGGTATTTCGCCATAGTCTACAGTAGATGGGGGTCGACACGCCCACAGTTTGGAGAAACAGACTGCCAGACGGGGGGTCGGGGGCAGCAGCAAAATGTATTTTAGACACCTAAAAAAGGCCCACCTAAACAACAAAGTGTACGCTATATTGAGAATATTTCCACCACTTTACCTTTAGCTTATTCCAAAGGTGAGCTGAAGCCGTTACATCCATCAATGCTCTCTTTAAAGCCGCCAGAATCCATTGGAAAAAAAACAAACAATTGTATTTGCTTTGCAGAACACGCTGGTCTACCGCTGCCGCCATTGATTAGTTTGTTTGTGTTATTGTGTGACTTTGCTTTACGTGTCTGATTCTCCAAACTCCAAACATCTACTATAGGTAATACACTGACTATAGACGAGTACCTCATGCAACCCTTCAAAAGCCACTTCAAAACATCCAAACGATCCCTTTTAACTTACTGAAACAGTACAAATACAGTTGTTATATCACCTCTGCACTTTTTTAGTACATTTTCATTCCTAGAATCTGACTGGTTCACAGTTTGAGTATTGTATTTATTTCATGTGAAACACACACATTGCCGTTTGAATATAATATTGTTGGCCATCTGTTAAGAAGCAGGATAATGTCGAAGACCAAATACAACAATGTTGACTCCAGTTAAAGATCAACACGAGTAAAGCATCCAGAGAGGACGATGTTCCTGCATGTGGCGGCTGGTATTTCAGATTTAGATAAAATCACGTTGATTATGATGTCCGTAATGTTGGATTATGTACACGTGTCAACATGTATCAATTTGAAGACAGTGTTGAAGAACCTGCTTATGAGAAGACCCACCTTACTGCATGCGGTGTGAAAAATAATGAGCAGTAACCGTGTTATTCCTCCATCCTATCCTACGCTCCTCCAGAACACCATGAAGCGAGGGAAGCAGATCCTGAGTGACAAGAGCTTTGGCACGGCGGGCATCCAGGAGCGCATCATGGAGGTGAAGGGCGAGTGGAAGAGGCTGGAGGACCAGGCCGCGCAGCGTCTCGGCCACCTGCAGGAGGCGCTCAACTTTTTCCAGTTCTCCACGGAGACGGACGACCTGGTGGCGTGGCTGCAGGACGCCTACCGCCTGGTCTCCAGCGAAGACTTTGGACACGACGAGTACTCCACCCAGTCCCTTCTGAAGAAGCACTGGGGGGTCAGCGAGGCCGTTGACAAACATCGTATGCATGTGGTGGCGCTGCGCAAACACATGGTGGTGCTGCCTCTGCAGTACCGTGAACAGGAGGTGAGCGGGGGAAAGGACGTGTCACTTTTTTCATGTAAAGTATTTTGTGTGTCCCTCTACAATCTTTTCTTTTACCCTTCTTTGTCCCCTCTGCTGTCTTCTCCCCCTCTCCTCTCCTCTGCAGGAGGTGCAGGTGCGCATGGGAGAGGTGGAGCAGCTGTACACCGAGGTGGCCGAGGTGGCGGTGCTCAGACAGCAGTGGCTTCACGACGCCCTCGCCGTCTACCGCATGTTCAGCGAGGTCAACGCCTGCGAGCTGTGGATTGACGAGAAGGAGCAGTGGCTGGACAAGATGGAGATCCCAGAGAGACTGGAGGACGTGGAGATGGTGGCGCACAGGTGAGGCGGGGCAGGTGGAAGGTTTGGCTGCTGGGGCAGCAAATGGAAGCTCAGCTGGGTTGAAAAGAACTCTTAACCCACTAACATGTCCTGTTGTATCCCACAATGCCCTTTGTTGTAGGTTTGAGAGCCTGGACCAGGAGATGAACAGCCTGATGGGAAGGATCCTGGATGTTAACCAGATTGTTCAGCAGCTCCTGGATGGAGGTCATCCGTCCTCTACTGAGGTCAGAGGTTGTCAGGATCACCTCAACTCACGGTACGGAAACCAAACTGACTTGTTCTTCTCCTAACATTAACGTTTATTCTATAACGCTTTTCCAATGAACGTAGCTAGCAGTGCTTGCTCCAAAATTTGCTAAGTTTAACAAGAAAGTTGGTAACACTCCCGTCAGGCCTCCCTCTAAAGCCACGCCCTCCAAAACATCGTACTGAACGTAAACAACAAACATGGCTATTGTTAGTCCTGTGGAAGACTCTAGTGACGCGCACGGAAGGCCGGTACGTAGACCAGGCTGCAATCTCCGGTTCTGAAAAGTGAAGCCAATGTGGAAGTGCCTTAAACTTGCATTCTTTCTAATGGAAGTCAGGGGCCGACTCCTCTGGTTGGAAAAAGAAGTCTTATTGTGTAGAAGTCTATGAGAAAATGACTCTACTTCTCTCTTGATTTGTTCCCTCAGTAAACATTGTAAACATGAGTTTATGTCTCAATCTCTAGTTTCAAGTCTTCTTCAATACGGCATGATGCTCATTTCGTAAATGATGATCCATTTAATGTCAAACAGACCATAAAGCAGAGTATGCTTTAGGGCGGGGCTACTGTGATTGACAGGTTGCTATCGCTACCAAAGCCGTACAAAACGTCTCTACGTCACTCTTCCGCAATCAAATACGGTCACTTCTGTTCACTGGTTGACAAATAACAACGATGGCCATGGCCGTAATCCAAGATGGTGACGGCCAAGACGCCAAACTCGAGGTGGTTGACATCACGACGACAACGTCCATTTCTTCTATAGTCGATGAGGTGAACAGGCAGGTCGCTGCTCACTGTCCTGCAACAGCCACATACATTGGAATTTGTTGTTCTTTTTGTTTGTCAGCACATTTGATTCATTGATTGATTGCTTCAGAATTTCAACATTCATACTAACCCAATTTTTTTTTCTAAAAACATTACTCACCCTAATTATAATATGCCTGTTACAAATCCTGCTATCAGGATACGTGTATTTGTAAAGCACCTTTCAAACACAGAGGAGGCACAGAAATACATCAGATCATCATTTAAACACAATGCAGAGGAAGATAAAACCTGGAAAAGTCAAATGAAATGAAATACATATCAATATGACAGTAATTTGAATTATTAAAGTTAAATATTTCATTATTGTATTGGTTGTATTATTAACTAATCATAGTACAGCAAATACTGTTATGATGCAAATGTCAACAAAACGTTACACTGCAATACTAAGCTACAACCTCTAACCCGATACAGACAGCAGCATAATAATATGCATTAAAACACTAATACTAATCCGCTGGCTGTGTCTGTGCTCGCTCACTGACACAGATGTTGAAATGACTCGGGCACTGCGTGGAACTACCAAGCAGAGACTTTTGCCATCAGATCAGTAATAACAGAAACCTTTATCTCAGTCATGATTGTTAATCGATGGATGTTGGATCTGAACTTCCAGAATCCATATCTAATATTTCCAAGACAGCCTTTTTATTTCCAGTAGATCAGATGACTGTAGTGCACTTTTTGCTGGACTGGCATAGCAGGTGTATGAACAAAAACAAAAGGTTTGAACACATCACTCCTGTTTCAACTTCTCGTCACTGGCTCTCAGTAAAACAAAGAATTCAATTATATTATATTTAGTGGTTTAGCTCTTTTTTAGCTCTATTTGTTGAATTGTGACCCTTTACTGAAGTTCCCAGAAAAGAAGAGGATAAAAGATAAAAGTATCAAAAACGACTTTAATAGCTACTGGATATCCCTCCGACTTCACCCCACGATCATAGCGTTCCAAAAACAGACAAAAGCAAAATAGTTACACAATAGCTTTGATTTTCTTCAGTATGTAGTTTTATTTTATTTTTGTATCATGTTTCTTTCCTTTATACTCTTCCATCTCACATCATGCAGTTTAGAGAGGGTCCAAATCCTTTGATCGCTTATCTCCATCGTATAGACTTCGTTGATCGTGTCCTTCCATTTGCTTTGCTGTGGCGCCTCTGGTTTCAGACATTTTTGTTTGTTATCTGTTTAAGTGCCGCTGCTCTAGAATTCTGCATCTGCAACTTGACTTATTTGCGGTTAATGCTGCATTGGCTTCCTGTGTTGTTGACATGCTCACTGAATGCACACCGGACAGATTCCTTAGAGCAGGGGTCTCATACTCATTTTCACTCCGGGCCACATCAGCATCACGGTCGGCCTCAAAGGGCCGGTTGTAAATGTAAGACTGTGTAAATGTAACTACTCCTAACATATTGGTAAATAACTGTCTCTGCATTTGATTATTGTTTATTCAAGTGTAACAATATTGTACATGCAGTTATATAAATGTAAAAATATATTTAAGCACATTTCTGTCATTATAACTTAAATCCTTTTAAATTATGGTTAAGAAACACACATTACTCTATCAAAGATCAAACTATTCAAGAAAATAGCAAAGACAAATATCAAACAAGTTATTACAATAACTTTGTTCAAAGCTTAAAATCCTTTCAAGGGTGCGTTTGCACAATCCCACATGAAGTATTTCATGTGTTTTTAAAGCCACGTTTGAAGTAGTCTTCAATGTACTCACAATACATTTCCATTTCAAATGTACAGTAACCAGCCAAAGAGCTGCTTCTGTGTTTAAGTACCTCATCATTATGACTTTCTATCATAGTTATGACTTTCTATCTCATAACTTCGACTTTCTATCTCATAATTTCGACGATGGGGATATTTTTATTATCAAGTCTAACTTAACTGGCGGATTCGCGGGCCACATAAAATGACGTGGCGGGCCGGATTCGGCCCGCGGGCCGGGAGTTTGAGACCCCTGCCTTAGAGCATCAAGTCAGGGTCTCCTCACTCGACCTCAAGCTAATTCTAAATCAGCTTCTGGTGCCTTCAATCATTAGTCATACTCTCTACCACACAAACAACAACAACAACAGCGTCTTCTTTTAAAAAAAGATTGTATTTCTGTTTGTCTGCAAGCCTGTAAGTTTAAAGTGTGTGGTTAACGGCTTAAAGTTGTATTTTAAAATGAATAATAAAAATGACATCCTATTATTTCAGTCTTATCTTGAATTTTTTTATCATGTTTTTATGTATGTAATACCTTCTAACCATGTTTTTTTCATAGATGATCTTTGCCTATTTCTAGTTTTTCATTTGAAGCATATTGTTTATAGACCTCTATATAAATAGACCTGATTGATTGATGCCACTGAAACACTTACAGAGAAGAGAGTATATGGTGAAGGACAAGATTCCACAGATTAAAGTCTTCCAAACTTCTATTTCATAATGTTAACATCTATAATGTGCAGTATGTGGAAAGCAGCCTCTCTTGTATGGCTGTTACTCCGGGGAGGGGGGAGGAGAGGGAGGCTGACTGACAAGAAAAGAAGACGTGAGGGAGAGAGATTGCGTAGGGTTGTGTACCTATTCAGGGGAATTCATACTCTCGAAATTCTTTTGGTTTGCAAGGTCATTTTTTTGTGTGTAATTGCCTTTTTGACAATTGAGTATGAGTTCAGTGGCTGAGATGTGAATGTAAAATAGCATAACTTCTAACTGTCTGCTGCACCAGTGTCTCTGTCTCTCTCTCTCCCTCGCACCGTCATTCACGCTGACATCCAGCCGGGTCGGCCCTGCGACCGGAGTGGCTGTTTTATCCGTCTCGGCCACATTCACTGAGCACCGTTCTGCCAGCAGAGCCCATGGCGGCCGGGTGTCTACGAGTCTCGTGACCTTGGCTCGTGGCGTTTGTCTCGAGGCGACCATCTGTGCTGCCTCAGTCAAGACGAGGCCAGCCAAGAGTAAAAGACAAACAAATAAAATAAAGCACAAATCTCACTTTCTGGTATTAGTCGTTCAAATTCTGTTTCAGTTTCAGGGCCATGACTGCGTAATGTCTTTGCTGCGCTTTAGACATGAACACTGTGTACATTATTGGGGTTATTGTGTGTAAATTCACAATGTAACACCAGTAACTATATTTCCCATTAGTTGAATATTTTCACCCCGTAGAGCACATAGTCATTTATCTACTTCAGGATAGTCACTTTTCCTTCTTCGTCTTCACATTTTCTACCTTGAATATGAACAGTTTTACTAATTTTGGGCGTCTTAGTACAGTAATATTACAATATTAATACTATTCAAATTTTATAATTCGTATTTTTCCCTCAAATCAACATTTATGTAAACATACACTCATGGTTATCCTTTATTTCATATATGAATACATACAACTAATCCTTCTGTGTGTACAGTTTGGGTAAGCTTATTCACCACTGCTTCCCTGTAGACACACACACACACACATGTCAAGTTTAATTTTAGTGAAGCAGCAACCCCCGTCACACACACACACACCCCAACCATCAGCACCAACGCGTTGCATCTTTAAGGCGACTGTAGCAGCTCTGAGGTCAGTGTCACCGAGCTGATTTCCTGGCTGCCCGCAGAGCGCTCTGTCTGCCTCTCGGTGACTCTGCCATTACAGTCACAAGGGTCTGCCTCGGTGCATGTGTGTGTGTGTGTCTTGGCTGAATAGGTTGTGTACTGAGACCTGCTGGTCTGGAGCGGAATCAGGAGAACATATTGTATGACGATATGGTCAGCGGACAGGGCCCGGCAGAGAGCAAACCCAATCCACCGTCTCTCAGGAATCATATCAGCTCAACATGGAAATGAGTCTTTTACTGATTCTGCAGCTTGGCTCTTCTCAAAGTCACGATTCATATTTCATGTTAAAGATTTTTAGCTTTTTTATAACAGAAACCAAAAAACAAGAGTTTTCATATAAGCGCCAGATCTAACAATACAAGATGCCTCTGGTTTAAAACCAAATCAGTCTAATATTTTTCAGCTGATGCAGTATTTCTGCAGTAGATCTTGTGACCTGGAACGATGGAGCGCTGGAACAATACGCCTGGTAGTCTTACAGTTCATCCTTTTTCAAACCTTATTAGTGTAAGAGGCCAGGAAGAAAATAAATCCTGCCTTACCCCTCTGAACACAAAGCAGTTTCGGTGAAATTTTTAATGAAACATGTAGAATAAAGTGTTTTTGATGAAATATCACATTAGTTAAGCTTTTGAAAGATAGAAATGTGGCGATAATGTCGTTTTTTGAAGAAAACATGCTTTTCAATCCGGTCGGTGGGTTTTGGGGTTTGGAGGACTTAAACGATCCAAACTGGCCCTGGGTTCTGAAAACATTCTTATTGAAAATTGGAGGGTGAATGTACAAGCTTAAAACAAATCTCTTTTGGAATGAAAAAGAATGACATCCTGTCGGTGTAAAATGTAAAAATCTTCACTGTCGCACATTTCTCCCTCACGGTACCACATTCTCACTCTATGCTTGTCCGTCCATACCAGGTGGAACAGCATCGTGGAGCTGGTGGAGCAGAAAAAAGATCAGCTGGACTGCATGCTACGCCTGCAGAACTACCTGCTGGAGTGTGCCGAGATCAAGTCCCAGATCCAGGACAAGAGAAAAGCCATCGACGCCACTCAGTACATGGGCAGCGACCTGGGGGGAGTAATGGCTCTGCAGAGACGCCTCTCCACCATGGAGGGAGCCCTGTCTGTCCTGGAGCCCAAACTACTGCATCTACAGGTCGGGAATTATGGGGGAAATACATTGACTATACGAGCGGTAAAAGAAGACATTCATTTAGGTTTCCACTGTGATTTTTAGATAATTTACATTAGAAAAACTGCTCTTTTTTGAGTCTTGTTAGCCTTAATGGCTAACTGTTAGTGTTAACCTTGTAACCTGTTCATTTTCCCATGCTGCAATCACCACAATGCCCTCTCTGTTTGGTGATGTAGGAGGAGGCGGAGCACATGGCCACCGCCCATCCTGGTCGGGCCATGGACGTTCTCGTGCCGTTTGATGGCATCAGCGTGGAGTGGGAGGAGCTGAAACGCACCCTGCAGGGCTGCGAGGACTCGCTGATGGTGGCCAGCACGCTGCAGAGCTTCATACAGGTACACAGAGACGCTCATACGTCACTCTGATCCTTCTGAATAGGGACTGACTCTGCATCTCTCTCCATCCCATTGATACTGCCGTGTGGCTGACTTTACCAATTAATCACATTTTTTAAAACAAATGAGCTCAACAATGTGAAATCACGTTGTTGCTTTGAGTTAGTCATTGTTATGAGACAAGACAATATCTCAGCACTTGTTCCAGGAATAAGTTCATCACTGGTATTGATCAGTAACCCAGGCAGACACAGAAAGCTCTGGTCATTTTGTGCTGTTGAGCAATAGAAACCACCTCTGCCTCTGTGCCTCTGTAACGGCTGAGAAACTTCCCAGAAGAGGTGCAGGAGACGATTCTGTCAGCCATGGCTGATAGAGTTGCATGGGAGTCCAGATTTCTAGATCCACAACAACAGACATGGAGAAATATGCGATGGAGAAATTGATTTTAGGAAGTAAATTTGACAACAAACAAGCACAAATTCGCAATAGCTTCAACCTCACAAACAGTTGACTTCTACGCCTCATAGATGGAGAGTTGCAATGGATGGGTGGATGGGATGGGATTGATTGGATGGATGGATGATGCGATTGGATGGATGGTGGGAAGGGATTGGATGGCTGGACGGATAGTATGATGGTATGATGAATGGATAGATGGTGGATGGGATGGGATGGAATGGAATTGGATTTTTTAGATGGATGTCATTATTACACACAGAAAACCACTCGTATGGTGATGATGTGATGAAGTATATTTTGTCCGTCCGCACAAACTTTAGTGCTGCAGACCAAGAATGGAATTGATTCAATGTAGTAAGTCATGTTCCTCTCCCCGACTGTCAGGACCTGGACTCTTTCCTCACCTGGTTGGTCCAGACGCAGACGGCCGCCGCCTCAGACCAGCTTCCCAACAACCTGGAAGAGGCGGAGAAACTCATCAACAAACACGCGGCCCTGAAGGAGGAGATCGGACGGTGGGTCGCCGGGGCAATCAAAGGCTCATGCATGACTTTTTTAACACATCTTCCTTCTTAACCATGACATCATGTGTCACGGTCTCTGTCGTTTTCCGTGCAGGTACGAAGAGGACTATGAGCGCCTGCAGGCCATGAACGAGCTGCTGGAGTCCGAGGAGGCTCCCCTCCCTCAGGCCGCCCTGCAGCAGTGGCTCCAGAAGCTCGATGTCGGCTGGAACAAACTCCTGGAGATGTGGGAGAGCCGGAGAGAAGTCCTGGTCCAGGCTCACATCTTCCACCTCTTCCTGCGAGATGTCAAACAGGCCGAATCCTTCCTCAACAACCAGGTGAGACAAGCAAACACCGAGCAAGTGTTGGGAGTTTACGAGGAGCGTCTCTCCAGACAGCTCAGTCCAAAACCTCTGGTTCAAAAATGAAATATCTCGAAAACTTTTGGATGGATTGCTCTGAAGTCATCCAGCCGTGAAATATGACCAACGCCAGGTGACGTGAAAAAGCCATCCATCGTCCTGCATGACTTTACTCTTTGTTGTTACCTGGCTTTGTATGTAATTAACTCATTAGCAAAGCTTCTAGTGAATCTTAAACAGCAACATTTTCTTGCAATATTAGAGAAGTTAAATTACGCTTGACAGCCAACTGATGTGTGCAACATGCAGTATGATGTGCTTTTATGTTGCTGTATTCACATTGCACCTTTTAGGTGAAGTTTCTCTTTTATTTGGTGGAGTGAGCCATCTCACTTCTTTTCCATATCGGTTGAGAGTTGCACATGTGCAGTAGCGATCGGAGAGTGTAACGTTAGACATAGCGAACAAAATATCTGCAATTTGTCAATATTTGACAGGAAAATCTGTCAAACTAGACGATAAGAGAAACTTCTATGGTATTTATTGTCTGTAGGGTTTAACCTGAGAGCGAAGCCATACAACAGTTATAGCAATCATATCACATCCATACAGGGTTAGTAGTATAGTGTGCACACACGCACACGCAGCTGTGTCAGCCGATATTTAAGTTCAGGTATCGGTATCGGGAAGGAAAAATTATATCGGAGTATCTCTATTTTTTTCTAATCTTAAATGTCACAGGCAGAGCTGCCTTCGACGTGTATGTGTGTGTGTGTGTGCGCGCCTGTGTGCCTGTGTGCTGGCCGGAACGTCCCTCTTGGCTTGATAAAATATATAAATGTATTTACCAGGGACCAGCTCTCCTCATCAGCCCGGGGGTTTGATTCAGAGAGAGCAGCATTTCTTCTTGAACACGTATTAAAGATGTCTGCCTCTCTGTTGTTTCTTCCTCAGTTTCATTTTACTTTCTCTGCGTCCAGAGGCCACATAGTACATCTGTAATGATGTGGGTCGTTTGAGTAGTTTTTCTTACATTTTTTAATATTTAGGGATTGATGGAACAAAATTAAAGTTTTTCACAATTATTTAATAAACAAATTGATTCATCTTTCAGTCTAATATATATGACAGAAAATAGTGAAACACGTACCCACACAATTTAACAGAAAAATCACAAAAGTGATCCTGACTAAGAATTGACATCCGATTGGTCAAGTCTTGCCTACAGTCGACTGATCGTCAAATTATGTGGTGTGTTTCTTTTGCTCATCGCAGTCTGTTTAAGCTTCATGTGGAAAAGTAGTAAGAACAACAAAACTATTTGCTGAGATACATGTGACAAGCGCTGAGGTTGTGTTTCACAATCATGGACAGCGGGATATCTATGTATTACTTGATGAGAGAGTGCAGTCGCTTTGCTGCTTGCTCTTGCCTCTGCTTGCCTCTGCTTGCCTCTGCTTGCATTTTCTTGCTTCAATTTGCCAGATATATCACATATATCACTCTTCAACGTTTGAGTGAAGACAAATCCAGAAAGTCGTCGAGCTATTTGGATTGTTAGCTAATGCTAACTAGCAGCTAAGTTAAAGCTAAGTAGCAGCAAGATGCCTCCCTTCTCCACGGACGACTACTACAAATTCCTACAGAAGATTGCAGTCTTGGAAACAAAAATCCACCGACTAGAAGTAAACGTGGCGGTAAATGGACTGTGTGGGAATGATACCACTCTACCATGGACTCAAAACACTGGACAAATGCAAGCTAAGACACAGCTAACTAGCACAACCAGGCCTACCAAGAAACAGGAGGAGAGAGCAGATAATGAATCTTCAAATGGTAGTCCTCCCTGGAACTCTCTCGGTGCAAAGCCGAAGAGAAAATATGTGGGAGGACGACTAACAGGCAGAGCCCAGCGCCCTGAGATTTGTGATGCGACTGACTGGCCTGCACTAGCACACGGGCAGAACTCCTCCTCAACCCCTGCACCCAGACGGACAAAGCCAAGGACAGCTAAGAAAAGTAAAACCTGCAAAACACCTCCACAACAACCAAGCCTACAACTTCAAAACCGATTTGCTCCATTGTCGCAGGATCCTAAATCTCCATCTGATGACCTGGATAAGCAGCTAGCTCCTCAAAGCGGGGTAAGAACTGAGAGTAAATGTGAGAGTAAAAGGCCGCAGGCAAAGCTAATGACTGGGCCTGAGACTCTGATTGTTGGTGACTATGCTGTAAAAGATGTCAGAAAACTGTGCAGCAAGAACACCAAAATACTCTGCTTTCCGAAAGATATGGTCTCTGACATGAGAGACAAAATCCTGGACATCGTGGCTGACTATCCCACAGCGAAAAACATCATCGTGCATACAGGAAGCTGTGATATTGTGAAACAACAGTCTGAAGTTCTGAAGCGAGACTTTATTGATCTGTTAAACACAGTCAGCTCTGTCAAGGCTGAGGTGTTTATCAGTGGCCCTCTCCCACCAGTCAGAGGAGGAGATGAAGGATTCAGCAGGCTGTTTGCACTGAACAGATGGCTGTCAACTGCATGTGCTGACCATTCAGTACATTTTATCAACAATTTCTACCTTTTCTGGGAGCGCAGACATCTTTTTACAGCGCATGGATTTTGCCTGAACAAGTCAGGGGTAAAACTGTTTACCTCGAACCTGTTTTCCTCCCTGCGTCACTCGTCTGTCCCTACTGCCAAGGACAAGATACAAGAGGAGTCTAAACAAGAGATAACCACACAGCATCGCCATGGAGACCTTACGGGAAGGATGCCCTCGCCTAACGACAGTCAAAAGGAGGAGTCTCCAACTCATCATCAGGGACCGCCTCCGATCTCCCACTTTCCCCACCCTTCCTAGACGAGGAGTCTTTACCTCCCTCCCCAGCACCTACTTCCACCCCCAAAATTCCATCCAGGTCCCTTTCCTCTCTCACACTCTCCCCATCCTCCCCCCACCTGGAGTTCACTGACCACATGAAAGAGCTGGTCATTGCTGGGACCAAACACACACCTCTTCACACTCCTCGACAGTTCCACAACCGTCCTCTGTCTCCCCTACATGATGGAGGAAATAATTGATATCTTCTGGGTCCAGGCTACAAGGCTAATGATACCAATGACTCTCTCCAGGAAAAGTCGGGGGCCCTGTATGCAGCTAGCCGCTTCAATTCCTGTCCTGCAAGTTTATAGAAAAAGAAAGGTGAGGCTGCGAAGAAACAATAGTAAACATGCTAACTTATCAAACTTAACATACATTCCTCGTCAGCCTGTCCAAATAAATTGGGCAAAGAAAGCTTTAACCACATTAAACTGAGCTTTATTAAATGTCAGGTCTCTGTCAGGAAAAACATTTTTCATCAATGATTTTATTGTTAGGCACAAACTGGACATTTTGTTTTTAACTGAAACTTGGTTAAATCAAGATACTACTGGACTACTGTAACGGTGTGTTTACAGGTCTCTGTAAAAAGTCCGTCAGAAAGCTGCAGCTCGAGTCCTCACTAAGACCAGGAGGGTGGATCACATCACTCCAGTTCTGAGGTCTTTGCACTGGCTTCCTGTCCAACAAAGAATTGACTTTAAAATCCTGCTGTTGGTTTACAAAGCACTGAATGGTTTAGGGCCAAAATACATCTCTGATCTGCTGCTACCTTATGAACCATCCCGACCCCTTAGGTCGTCTGGGACCGGTTTACTTTCTGTTCCCAGAGTCAGAACTAAACATGGAGAAGCAGCGTTCAGTTTTTCTGCTCCACGTATCTGGAACAAAGTCCCAGAAAGCTGCAGGTCTGCTGAGACCCTCAGCTCATTTAAATCAAGATTGAAGACTTTTCTGTTTGCTGCTGCCTTTAATTGAACCACATTCAATTGATATATTAATCAATTTCCTGCATTTCTGCATTTTACGACTGCATTTTATTTCTTACACTGTTTTTTAATTGTTTTTGAAATCTCCTTTTCTTTTGCCTTATGTTTTGATGCTTTTAATGGTTTCATGTGAAGCACTTTGAATTACCTTGTTGTTGAAATGTGCTATACAAATAAACTTGCCTTGCCTATTAATCAGACATTCAACTCCCCCTTACAGCCTGAATGGAATGATCCGTTGTTTCATTGCTGCATTTCTCCGCCACTGCGATGATTCGACTGTGACTGATTAATGGATCATCAAATTAGTTGACAATATTTTTTTATTTTTGATCAACTGACAGAGTAAAGAGTAAAACTGGTTGTTGCTCATATGATTTTTTAGAAATCATTAAATATCAGCTTAAATTTCAAGAAGCACTCTCATCCATTCTCTGCTCTTCAGATATTTATTTTATTTTATTGAGGTCTCTTTACTTTTCTACATTCCCTGACTTCACTTAGTCAGCTCTTAAACCAGGAAACCCCCTCACTGTTACGTCTTTATTTCCAGGAGTCGGCCCTCGCCCACGTGGAGCTGCCCACCACGGTGGAAACGGTGGAGGCCGCCATAAAGAAACACAAGGACTTCACCACCACCATGGAGCTGAACCTACACCGGATCAAAGCTGTGATCGAGGCTGGAGAGAGTCTGATCAGCCAGAGTAACATCTACTCGGACCGCATCAAGGAACGCATCGACACCCTCGCCAACAGGTACCAGATGCTGACATAACAAGCTTTATGAATGGAATGACTTGGATTAGACTGATTTAAGGACAAATATCTGAAGTAGAAGACGATATCTGTTGAATATGGTCATTTTTATTTCATTATGAAGCATTGAAAGCTATCAAAAGAGCTTCAAAATGGTGAATTCACACATTTACAATTCAGTTATAACTATATTATATATATCTATACATGTTACAACTGATTTAGGAAGTGTGAGCATGCAGCAATTATGAGTTAAAGCACAATTAAATAAAAAAATATACAGTTATAGGATATCAGAGAAAAGCCTTTTTGTATACAGTGATGTATTATGTTTGTGAATATTGTTTTTAAAGAAAATACAGATCCTTAAGTAGTCGCTAGCTTGTAAACCCTAAGTAGTTTTTTTTTCCGCTAGCTTGTAAACCCTAAGTAGTTTTTTTTTCTTGAATAAATCTCCATTTAAGATGAAATGATGCCAAAAGTTCCAGGTTTCTTCATGCTAGTTCTGTGAGCACTAACTGCAGCTCCAAACACTTCAGCTGATTTCAAAGCACAAAGAAGCAAGCAGCTGTCAGGACACAATGCAACGATAAAAAAAAAAAAAAGCACAATAGCAGCTGAAGCATTCGAAAGGAGAGAGACCCTTAAGAATAAATGAAACAAAGCTAAGAGAGAAAAACACAAAGCTCGGTCTGTTTAGTCCACAACCGACACCTGACCATGAAATCTGTGTGATAGCTGAGGTAGTGGTGGTGTGTGTGTGTGTGTGTGTGTGTGTGTTGGGTGGGGGTTGGGATGCTTTTTGTGTGTGTGTGTGTGTGTGTGTGCGCGCGCGTGTGTGTGTGTGTGTGTGTGTGTGTGTGTGTGTGTGTGTGTGTGCATGTGTCCAACAATAGCAACGTAAGGAACCATATGGTTTTTAGATTTAATTTACATGAATTATCTGGTTGGACATTAATTTTTCTCCCATGGGGACAAATAAATGAGCACAGTGCAAGGCAGTTATGTTAAAGTGTTACATTCTGTTTCTGTAGTAAACCATTTCACGATTATTATGCTGATTAAGGTGCTTTTTCTTTCATTCAAATGATAACTGCTCTTGTTTGCTACAAATGCAATTATTATTCCTCCATCGCCAAGCTTTTAAAATGTTTGTTTGTCGGGAATTTTAGTCAGATGACGGTCAGACAATGAGTTTGGATTGTCAAAAGACAAACAAAGATAGATACAGTCATGCTATAGTTCTGTCCACTTTTAGTTATTTATTATACTTGGAACTGAACTTCCCGTCCCTCACTCCTTCAGGGGGAACCAGAACAGAGAGCTGGCCCAGCAGTGGCTGGAGAAGCTCAACGACCAGTGGGAACTGCAGAGGTTCCTTCAGGACTGTCATGAGGTAGGAGGCCAATAGACTGCGTGTACTGGTTGTACTCACTGGCGAG
Source organism: Melanostigma gelatinosum (assembly GCF_949748355.1). Classification (NCBI taxonomy): domain Eukaryota; kingdom Metazoa; phylum Chordata; class Actinopteri; order Perciformes; family Zoarcidae; genus Melanostigma; species Melanostigma gelatinosum. The sequence goes on from NC_136640.1 coordinate 22,284,872, forward strand.
GAATTGTATTAAATTGGTTTGAGAGTGTTTTCACAGGGAAAAAAGGAAAACCATCTCTTTGTTCCTTTTTGTCACGATAGCCAACTTCACATGTTGGCAGCCTCTAGTGGCAGCACGAGAAATTTCTATTTCAAAGGTTTTGATCACTTTTACCAATGTTTACGATTTCTTGGCAATTACCATGAATGAATGTGTGAATATAAGCCAAACATATGGGGTTTGAATTAACTGTCCCATGTTTTTAAGTGGAAATGTAAACAATAAGATTTTACCATTTTGTCATTTATCACCATGTGTGATTTCTTAATGTTGTGATTCAAGAATAAAGTCAAAATGTCAAGAATAAAATGGACATTTCAGTATATGTCCAAACACTAGGTGTTTGATTTATTCTCAAACGTTTGACATTCTCGACATTTCAGCTTTATTCTTGACATTTTTATTCTTGTAAATAAATGAAGTGTTTGCATTGCAAACACTTCATTTATTTACTAGTCTTTTAGCAGTTTGTCGTAAAATGATGGTCTGGATCGGTAAATCTGATAATGAGCATTTATAGCAATACAAAGTAATAAAACCTCTTTTCACTCAGAGCTACACTTTGACAGCAGAACCATACAAACTACTTCACTGACATGCAAAACCATGTCAGCACACAGTATGTTCAGCATCACATATTTAATCCTGATTCCTTGTGTTGGAATCTTGCATTGATGTGGTCCTCACACATCATGCGTGTCCTGCAGTATCTTGCTCTCTCGCCCTGTGGAGTCACGGGCTTCTTTCTGAGCCAAAACCTGGTTTAGTTTCAGCAACTTTCTCTCTTTGGCTCTGCTGAATAATTCAGCTGCACATTTCCTCATCACTAATTCAAAAGAGGAAGAGTGTATCCCACTGTGTGTACATACATGTACGTGTGTAGTTGTGTGTGTGTGTGTGTGTGTGTCAGCTATACATCTATCTGTCTGCTGGTGGTGTGCGTGTCTGTAGAAATACAGTATGCATGAGGAGACTTCCCCGGCATGTGTGTGTGTGTGTGTGTGTGTGTGTGTGTGTGTGTGTGTGTGTGTGTGTGTGCAGCTGACTGTGGGCGAGTGACACTGCGTCAGTCCGTAGGACCCTGAGCTCTCAGCTGCCAGGGTGTGTTCTTGTGCTCGGTCCATGCTGCATCCTCATGTTTCCTGCCTCACGCCGCTGCTTTCCATTCACTCGCCAACACGTTTACTCCGAGCGAGTACGATCGGATATTCTTGCTGTACACGAACCGGTCACGTCCGCAGTTTATGCTCTTTGGTCTTAGAGGTTGATTTCGAGCCTCGTGGTTTGTTTGTACAAACTTGTGTCTTTTCAGTGGGTGTCAGAATATCGATCTATTCCAGCAGAGATAGGTTGACCATGAGGGCAAGAGGTGCTGCAGGAAGTCATCAGTATTTCTGTTGCACTAACAAGGTTCATCTTATTTAGTGGTACAGACTTTAAGGGTCGAGCTACACCAGAGTTACTGTAGCTGTAATACACTCTCTGCTCTTTTAGACATATTTCTTGGGTTTATTATGCGTCATGCTATCGGGTCGTCTGTCCTTCCGTCGGATCAAACGTCCACCTGGACCCACGGACGAACTGATCAGAATTGGTGGTCAAAGGTCACCTCACAAAAACACTTTCCCCCCCATAACTGATGAATTCATATGCTAATCATGGCAAGTTGATGACATTTTGGACAGATACGAATATAAACTGTGATTCGACTGGTTGGCAACCGTGAGGTGGTAATTCTAGTGATAAATGATGTATTCATGTTTGTATTTGGTTCAGTTATTTGCAGATGACACCAGCAGTACACCAAGACATTCACACGTGTTCTCAATTGTCTTGGTCGTTGGACATTTGTGTAACTAATCCCTTTTCAACTCGTCTCTCCCTCTTTATCTACAGTACACCTCCATAACTGAGTTCACCTCTTCAGGACCCTTTAGTCCTGAAGAGGCTCTCTGTCGCCATGTTGAGAGTCGTTGAGAGGCAATCGCAATGCTCCCAATCTGTGATCTTGCACCATCAACATCTGTTTCTAAAATATCTTCCTGCAGTATATCTGGAGTGGAGTAGCATTTGTCCTGGAATCATTCGGTCACTTAATACAATGTTTTTTTACGCTCAAAATCTGTGTGATGACGTGTTCTGTAAGCTGTTCTAGAGAAACACTAAACTAGATGTTTAGGACATGCAGGAATACCTTGGAAAAGCCTCAAGTACGAATATTATTAACTTCCACTGAACTTAACAGAAACCTTCTTGCTTTCCCCATATATTATGCTAATTGTTTTTATATGCTATACAGCTTCATATTAGTAATCAGTGCATCTTGAAATCCTGTATGTGTCACACTTATTCAAAACGTATTCAGAAAATGCTCTACTTTACTGCAAAATAATCCGAGTGGGTTTCTAGTAGTTCTGTAAGTAATTCTTCTTTTTTATTGACCCATCAAAGGTTAAGTCGATCAAATGTCAGAAGTCCACCATTTTTTCCCAGAAGCCAGTGCAACCTCTTTAAATTATTTGTGTCCAACAGAATCCAAGACCGGTAGCTCAAATACACTAAGTGGGTGGAGTCTGATGACGTGATGATGAGGCCATCAATCCTCCTCTCTCCCTCCTCCCCCTCTTCTTTTCTGTCCCTTTCTTCCCTCTACGTCAGACAAACTTCTCCTTACCCCCCTCGCCTCATTCATCCTCATTCATTTTGTGCCCTCCCCAACACACTTCTTATTCTCACCTCCTCCTCTTCCCTCATTCAATTAATTTAGTCTCAAGGGGTTCATAAGGCAGTGACCCTCCATGACCCCTGCGGTCATGGGACCTGTAGGTGTGCATGTGAGAGCCCGTGTGTTCATGCACAATCAGGAGCACACACTCCTGTTTGCCTGTGTGTGTGTGTGTGTGTGTGTGTGTGTGTGTGTGTGTGTGTGTGTGTGTGTGTGTGTGTGTGTGTGTGTGTGTGTGTGTGTGAATGCGTGAGGCGTCTTTGATCATGTTAGCCGGCGTGTCCTGACTCGTGCGTGATATAGCTCCAGGAAGATGAAGACAAACAGAGGAGGGGTGTTGGACGTAAATCCAACACCATGTATCAAGCTAACACATCATTCAGGACGAATCCCTGCTCTGTCCAATCCTCTACTACCTGTCCGTCTCTTCCCACTATCATCCCGCATTTTTTCTGTCTCCTTTCCTCTGTCCAACCTCTCTCTCTCTCTCTCTCTCTCTCTCTCTCTCTCTCTCTCTCTCTCTCTCTCTCTCTCTCTCTCTCTCTCTGCTTTACGACTGCAGCAGTCAGGCAAGCTGGAGACGGAGAGTAGAGCTGCCTGGGACTGCTGCAGCGAGGCAGGGGAGGGGCGCCCATGCACTGGCTCGGTTGCCTGCCATTGTGTTGGGGGAGGATGATTTTTTTTTTCTTCTTCTCTCCTCTCAGTCCTCCTCCTTCTTGCCCTCTCACTCGTCACCGGTCCGCCCCTCCTCTCTCTCTCGCTCTCTCTCTCTCTCTCTCTCTCTCTCTCTCTCTCTCTCTCTCTCTCTCTCTCTCTCTCTCTCTCTCTCTCGCTCTCTCTCTCTCTCTCCTCGTTGAGCGTTCAGCGAATCCTCAACAACATAGGGAGGAGAGGTAGAGAGGGAGAGGGAGGGAGGGAGAAAGGGGGGGAGCGCAGCCTCAGTTTGAAGTCTCCAGTCTGTCTCCTCAGCCTCTAGTATTGTTGTTGTTATTTACCCTCCCGCTTGGCAATTTCCTCTCCGCACACCTTTTCGCGCGGCCGTCTCGTGCTCAGCTCTCCAAACGGCGTCTCTCTTTCTCTCTCTCTTTCTCTCTCTCTCTCTCTACAGCTCTCTCTACAGCTCTCTTTTCTCCTGTCCTCCCTCTATCTCTCTCTTCCTCTCTCTCTCGCCATCTGGGTCTGCGGGTGTCTGTGCGTGTGTGTGGCGGCAGACCGGTGAGGATGCGGACGCTGACGGCTCCCTGCAGCCGCCACGATCCCGCTGACTCGTTCGCGTTACGCGCTCCACGGCTGGGTTAGGAGAGAGGGCCGGGGGGTGCAGGTGTGAGGTCGCCGGTGACGGAGAGGCGAGGGCGCCGATGCTGACCTGAGTATTTCGGCTGATGCGGTCAGCGCAGGCGTGAAGTGATCTCACCGTGCGTTTGTCCACATTTGCCTCTCTGATGAACAGTAGATGTGTAGTAGTATGTGTGTGTGTGTGTGTGTGTGTGGGAGGGGCTGTTTACTGTGCAGGTGTGTGTGGTTGCTTTGTGTACATGTGAATTCTCGCCGCCATGCTTGCTGGTACACTTGTGTCTTTAAATATTCACTCTGTGTGTTTGACCATGTGTTTCCTGCTGCATGTGTCGCCGGTGTGTTTATCTAGAACACACTTGACCCTGTTTATCTTTAGCTTCCACAAGTTAAAGAAGCTCATGGAAATGTACATGTGCGTATTATGATAATGTAGTGTAAGTGTGTGTGTGTTATGCAACCGAGCGTACAGTATGATCCTCTATGAAGTGGACACAATTTCAGCATGTTAGTGTGTGGGAGGGCGTTTTCGTGCATCAGAATCTTTTTAAAATAAGCAGGAACAGTTATTTACAGTATGTATGCCCATCCAGTATTGACACCTCTCTCTCTCTCTCTCTCTCTCTCTCTCTCTCTCTCTCTCTCTCTCTCTCTCTCTCTCTCTCTCGTCCAGCTGGGCGACTGGGTGTGTGAGAAGATGCTGATGGCGAAGGACAGCAGCCGAGACGAGACCCAGAAGCTTCATAAGAAATGGCTGAAGCACCAGGCCTTCATGGCCGAGTTGGCCCAGAACAAGGAATGGCTGGACAAAATTGAAAAGGTGAGTGCTGCTGTGAGTGCTGCTGCGAGTGCTGCTGGTTCCCCTGAACGGCGCGGATACAGTTTTGGGACTTTGTTTTTCTTCTTTTGCTTGGAAGTATACTCTGTCGTTGAGTGAGTTTCATGCGCCTTGGCTGCTTGGAACAGGATACAATGTCTCTCTGCAATGTGGAATAATGTTTGTGTGTGTTCTTTTATGTGGTATTTGTTTTATTGATGATAAGCAGCAGAGGATTTCATGATCTGTGCTCTTCTCATATATGTTGCCTCTATTGCCTTTTTGTTGCTGCAGTATGTCTGTTTGGTGGACATTGTCAATATTTTCCAGACTGTTCCCCTCGACACAATGAGTTACTTTGGAGTTCTTTTGACACATTGCAATTTGTGCATCGATAATGTGGCATATTTGTCATATATGTTGCGTTGAACAGTCATGTATCAAAGTGCTGGACACCAGGCCAGATGAAAAACAGACTGTAATCATCAAGTGTTTACATTCTTTTGTCTTCCTTCATTAGGGCATGTAGACTCTGAGTCTAGCTTACTGTGCTAATTGTTAGCAGAGAAAGCAATGTTGGTGAAGTATGTTAAGTCTGTGTCCTGATGAGATCTGTTTCATATTAGGGAGATTCATACGGCACGTCAGCCTCTTGTGTAAAGCTGCAGTTGAGGCGGACGTAATCGGGTTAGCCTCGTGTTTCCCCACAGCTGCACGCACGTCCAGGTTTGGCCGGTCTGGCTTTTTGGGCTGTTGGGTTCACACCTCCGGACTGACTGCTGTGACGTGAATGTAACTCGTCACTGATCTGTGATCCTGTTTTAAGCTAAGTCGCTCACGGTGTGGTCGGTGTGCGTGCCTCTGTGAGTGGCGATAATTGAATGATGATTGAATGCTGCAGATGACCTGAGATGCGATGTCGCTGTCTGTGTTGACGGCACATTTCTGCATCTCTCCAGTTCAATCGCTTGGCCTGAAATTGTCAGAGGCCTTTTGCACCTCGTCAAATGTAACGACCCCCAGAAAAAATACGGGGGTGCTCCGATCACGAATTATGTGGCACGCAGGGTCTGTTTGAAGCCTTCTGTGTATCATGTAGCATTATTTATTTGTTTAACTATTTGTGAACGGATGGACAACTGTTTGTTTATTGGCAGGCAGCATGTGCAACATATTCCTCTCTCTCATAGAGACACAACTCCGCTGCAGCCATTTTAGCAGCACATAGAGAAATAGTCTTGCGTGTTTGTGATCAAGAATTGTGTGCGTACATCAGAACTCAATTTTAGGCACAAGGTAGAGGAAATAAGATAAAAGATTGTACAATTCCCACATGTTCAGTCTTTGTCCAGGCAGGGTTCACTCCCATATATGGCCTCCTGAGTTTTTTGACAGTTGCTGGCTAGCATTCAGCTGTCTCACTGTGCATGTTGTCACCCTTTAGGGCAGGGGTGTCCAAACTTTTTTCACTGAGGGCCACATACAGAAAAATATACCAAGGGCTGGGCCACTCAGGTCCGATCGCCTCACCCCTAGTGTGTTAAAGTGAGCAAAATCAATCAAATTTGGTTCCCAATGTGCTTTTGTTCAGATTTAACAGAGATGTTTGCTCACGTATGTTGAGCCGAACAGACTCATTATTCAAATAGAAGGGAGTTGAGAACAGCTCGATGTCTTTCTCAATGAGAGAAACATATTGAAAGCCATGGCAGCTGGTGGAACATGTTCTAGATAGGGCTGTGCCACATCCAATCAATTTCAGCAAACATCCCAGTATGATTTAATGCTAAATAAATGAAGGTATCAAACACGTATTGCTACTTTGCAGTTAAATATTTAACATTTATTCCAACATGAAAAAAAGCAGAAAATAACACTTTGACAAACACGTCAGGACATCTTATTTACAGCTGGTAGCTTCGCATGTACTGCTTCCCTTTCCTGCTAGTCTGCTGTCTGATTGTGAGGTCAGGTTGATCTGATATCAGCACTGCAGGTTCTCCTCAAAGTTCTCCTCTCAAACGGGTCTTGGAGGAGTAGTGCTCGCGCTGGAGCTCGCGCCCGCCTGTAGAGACTCGTCCGGACGGGAACGCGCAGCTTGGGGCAGAACCCCAAATGATCGTCAACTCCCCGAATCGATTCTGCCCCAAGCTGAATCTATTTGAGGGCGCTGATTGGCTAAATTGTATGTCACACATTTATATCTTTAATCAGCAATTGGCTAAACTGCTTCACTGCTCTTTTGGGCAGTTTCTCCAGCGCTGCTGAGACGTGCACACGCAGAGAGGACATGCAGGAAAAGCATATATTTACCGCAGATATCATATTTTACACATATTACTGGGTGATTCCATATTTCAAAAACACAAATATTGACAAATTGTATCGTTTATTATTGTTATTATTATTCATTTTATTTGTTGTGGCTCAAGGTGGGGCGGCGCCCTATCGCCCTCTATTGACCAGCCGCCACTAAGCACTGACTGAGTTCTGTCATGAGAGACGTTATCACGGACACGTATTTCCCCCTTTTAGCAGAAAGGTTGGCCTTTGGAAAAGCACATTTGACTTCGGACTGCGTGGGGAAGTGTGCAACATTGAAGTTGCGTAGAGTGCCCTCGTGCTCGAATTATGTTGACAGTTTTCACAACCGTGTTCATCACATCGCCGAGCTGGACTGTCTGAGCACAGAGGGCTTGTTGGTGGGTGATACGCTGCATTTTAACAGCCTCACCTCCGCTCTCTTGCGCTCGCCTTTCATAGCTGGAGCCCTATCTGTTATAACTCCACACAGCTTGTCCCATCTTGTCAATTGCATCTGACACCGCTTCAAACATGTCCTTACCTGTTGTTGTGCTCTTTAGACTCCTAAAATCAAGCAGCTCCGAATGCAGAAATGATCGTCAACTCCCCGCAAACAAATTAACAGCTGTGCGGTGTCTGTGGAAAGTAATGTTTCTTTGATTGCTCTTATTTTGTGGAGAAGCTGCCTTGTTCAACACAGTATCTCCACCTAGTGGTGAAACTAAGAAGTACAATACAGTCAAGCGCAAGTTTCAAGTGTGGGCCATATTACATTATATTTTTAGAAGTTGCTGCGAGCCAATTAAAAATGGACCGCGGGCCGTACTTGGCCCGCGGGCCGTAGTTTGGACACCCCTGCTTTAGGGTATTCAGAACTTGAAACTGAGTGGCTGCTGAGGAAGTTCTGATAGGACACATGGATGATGACGAGCCCATATGGGCTGTTGTTGACGATCAAACCTGTGAATGCGTGATATAAACAAATCTTGAGAGTGCATCTGTTCTGAAGAATGAATTCTAATTTCTGAACTGTATTTCGAGTGAAGAAACCTCAAACTGAAACCAGATTCATTGTCAAAAACATTCGAGCTGTTGCTCCTACGTGATACATGACATATTGCTGTGCTCGGTGTGTTTCAGTCAACAGAAGGTGTAGTAGTACTTTGCTACGGTGCACACAGTTGACTCGATCCTCTGCAGTCTGGGCCGGGCTGAAACTGAACTCCCCTGGTGGGAGCAGAGTTAATGGAGCCATGGCCCAGCACTGCGTTATGTGTCCATCTGTGCACGTACGTGAAGACTTCCTCTGACACGGTCCAAGCTACAGTTCAACTCCTTAGTCAGTGAATGGATCAGTTGAGGGGCAGATAATGATGAGAACTTCTTAAAGTTGAGAATGTTCTGTTGTTCCTCTCCTAACATCAAAGTGTACTGATTTTCTTCAGACTTTGGACTGTTGCTCAGACAAAAAATAGCAGTTTGGATACAAGAAATGGCGATGGTTGATTTTGTTTTTCAGCATTTCCTGATGTTTTCCAGGATAATGGAAATAGCTGTGAGTTACAGCTCCAGTTCAGACACGTGTGGTACCTGGTTAGTTACAAAAGACGGTGAAGTAATAGTCCAGTGAAGGACTTTAATAGTCCCTAAATCAAAAATATATATATACGACATTTCAGCTCTCACTGGCCAGTGCATAGATGTTGCTTGAGCCATGAAATGCATGTGTGTCCAGTGAATGTGTGCACCAAACATCCACCCCAAAATAATGTGACGGTATATCCGTCTTAGGTACTAAAATATCCCTTTTCAAAAGAAAACACCTTCCTGTTTTTTTAGGGGGGGGGGGGGGGTTCTTTCGGTGAAAATGTTCCCGTACAGTCATAACAGAAAAGCTTCAAATAAGGTAGTGAACTCGAGGTATTACATCGCTCTGTCCTTGTCCAATCGGCTCGCCGATCACTCACCTTATGGCTGATGGTTACGTATATAGTTGAACAGCGTCATACTGGACTGTACTCTGCTCATTGTTTTTAACGACTGTTGCTGAGAACCCAGTTGTTTCCCTCTGTTTCTTCTTCTAGAGTGGGCATTGTGAGGTAGGTGTGTGTGTGTGTGTGTGTGTGTGTGTGTGTGTGTGCGTGTGTGCATGTTCATGACGTGGGCATATGATGTGAGAAAAATTGGCTGATGGTTAATGATATACAGCGGTATATAATGCAGAGAGAGCGGCGCTGCAGGGCCTGAGAGCGCCGAGCTGTTTCCCATTATAGATTCATGGGTCATGTGCTGATCTGAGGGCAGATTTGGGTCACGGGAAAACGCTTACTGGAGGAAAGAGTGACACAGACAGAGGAGACCAAACGATAGCCTGTTTCAAATGCAAATGTGTGGTAAAAAGATGATCATTTACAAGGCGCTTTGTCGGTTTAAGTAAAAGGGATTTTGCTTGTTAAAACTGGTATAAATACATTATTTGCACGCAGGTTGTAAATAATAGACATGATTACTTTGGACAACATTTGGCTTTGTTCATCTGAAATGTGGTCTGTAGAAGATGTGTGCACCTGGACCTCTAGAATTATTAAATCTGCTGCCGCTCTGATGTATAACGGGGTTCATTGTGGGTTTTTTACGCCCACGAGCTAAAGTATCAGAATATTGCTTTGTGCATTTCTTTGTTTTCATCTTCAGATGAAAGTATGTAATTTGGGTTACAAAAAACCTGTGACATCCTACTCAACACTTACACTACTCAAACAACACTGACATCTTAAACTGCTCTCCTTTCTTTATGGAATTTTCCTATATTCCTATATTTATACTGCAACGAGTCCAACTGGTCTTTGCAACAAAATAAAGGTGTGAAGAGTGTGGAGACTTCTGTTGCAGGATGAGTCTCCTTCGCATCCCAACCAACATCTAATCAAAACACACTCAAAATCTGAGTCAAACGTACAGAATTTGACCAAACTGTGTAATAGATGGTCACGTTAGCATGTTATTCATACTTAATAAGCCACTACATGTACCTGAATGATATGATGAAAATTACTCTATGATCATATTTCACCTCAGACTGATTCAGAAGTGCTGGTGAAGATGAAGGGTGAAGACGCAAAGACACAAGTTTGTGTGTTTTTGAGGACCAATTTTAGGCGTTGACATTGAGGACAGTGGGAACATTTCAAAATGCTGCACAATATGCATTGAAGTAAAAAACTGAATGATTAATCTATCACGCAATTAATTAATTCATCTATTAATTATTCTATTAAACAAATCAAACATTGACCTGAACACAAAAGGCACCAATAAAAAAAAGAACTGTTTAAAAATGAAAGAGTGTACAAACAATCCCTCAGTAAAAAGACAGAAATATTGTGTGTGTGTATATATATATATATATATACAAATTTCCCTGTTATAAGAGCTGTTTACAGATCAAGATTTGTTTTTTTTATTATGATGAACATATTTAGGTTTAGGTTATGTTTAATGTCCGGCAGTGGATAATATGATGCCAGTATCACCAGTATGGCGGTACAGACGTGTCCTCTACTGGTCTCATGCTCTTGAGTAGCAGACTGTAGTGACACCAGGCCGTCTAGCTCTTGGCAGGTGGACTGGGTTTTGCTTCTGAAGTCGTACGTGGCTTCCATCTTCACCCCGTTGCTGAGCAACTTCAACCTTTTTTTTGCCAGAAAACATCCAATGGATTTGGCATGTTGTCGTTGCAGTACTGATAAGAAGCCGGAGTCCTGATATTTTTTTTTTTTTTAAGTATAAATAATAAAACTTTATAAACAAACATGACGTAACATTTTTGTTTTATTTTGGTTGATTGTGGTGCTGTTCACTGGTACCTGGTACTTCCTGTCCAAACACTCTGCTCCTCGTGTCCTGCTTGTGTCTCTCTTGTGTCCTCTGAGAGTCTCCAGTCTATTTATGTAATTGAGTCAGAACCATGAAGGACTCTGCAAAGCACATTGTCTGTTTTTTAGGTTAGCGTCAGCGATCTGTGTGTGTGTGTGTGTGTGTGTGTGTGTGTGTGTGTGTGTATCTGCAGGGTTCCCACGTGTCCTGGAAACCTGGAAAAAAACTGTTGCAAAAAATGACCCATGTTGAAATCTTGTGTTGTCCTGGAAATTATATTCTATTTTCCCTGCAGCTGACATGAACTGCTTGTCTGTCAGATCCATCAGAGGTCCCCAGAACAGATAACACGGCCATCTGGAAAGGCTAAGTAGTGTTCGGGATCAAATGGTCATTTTCAGACCAGAATATTTGAAATAAGTTGCTCATGGTTATGTTGTGTAAATGCTGTGAATGCTGTAAATGCCCCCCCCCCCCCCGCCCCAACCAAAAAAAGGATGCATTTTTGTGCTGTGTCAGTTCCTGTTGTGACGTCCACTCTTCCTGTGCTTGTGCTGGTTGCCAGGCAACAACTGTCCAATCCCCATCTCCTCGTCTTCCCACCTCTCATTGTGCAGCTCATGTGTGAAGGTTGCTCTCTCTCTCGCTCTGTCTCTCTCTCTGTCTCTCTCCTCTCTCCTCTCTCTCTCTCTCTCTCTCTCTCTCTGTCTCTCTCTCTGTCTCTCTCCTCTGTGTCTCTCTGTCTCTCTCTCTCTCTGTCTCTCTCCTCTCTCTCTGTCTCTCTCCTCTCTCTCTCTCTCTCTGGGGACAGGAAACATGTCAAGGTTGAACAGGAAGTGATGTCAGACATACCGGGAGTGCTGAGATTCAGTACAGTCGGTGTTAATGTCGTGAAGTATAGAGGGCTGAATCTAATAAGCTGAGGTTTGCAGTGCTCTTCGTGTGTAATGCATTGATTCATTGATAACGCTGCTGTTGTGTCGCTGCAGGATGGCTGGGCTTCCTTTACGGGCCAGATAGATAAATATGATTTAATGTGGAACATATCTATAATGTGAAACTATGACAAGGGAGTGAAGAAATGAATGATCTGTGTGAAAACATTTGAAATAAAATGACGAAAGACGAATCTCCAGAAGTACTTTTGTTGAGCCATTTGTGCAAGTTTCTCAACCAATAATGCTATTTAGAGGCTATTGTGGCAGCCGGAGGGGCAACCTCAGAGGAGAAGTGGTAGAGGGACGATATTGCCGGACATGGAGGCGGAGCCCCATGTCAGGGAGTGGAAAAGAGCGCCAAACCACCATCAGCCCAAACAAGCAACACCTGAGGAGGAGAGCCGAGGGAGCGACCACACCCTATCGGAGGAGGAGGAGGGGACTATAAAAGGGCCCCGGACACAGGAAACGAGGAGAGAGTAGGAGTGGAAAGAGACGGAGACACAGCAAACGCATTGGAGACAACTGGCTTACCCCTTGATCACCCTGGAACGTCTGACTACCCGCCCGGCTCCCGACCCCTGCCTGTACGACTACCCTGCTCCTGCCCGCGCCCTGGACCGTATGAGGAATACCCGTTGTGCACCGAACCGTGGAAGTGAACCCCGACCATCCCTCTGGAAAGCGGACAGTGTATTGTTGAGTGTCTATCCTACCTCTATCCACTCTCTATCTTCAGTAAAAACCTCACTTGCACCATTTATCTACCGACTGGTTGTGTTGATTGGTCCGTGTTGTCGTGAAACCCCCTTGCCACCCCGGGGGCTGTCACAATTTGGTGGAGAATGTGGGCACAGTCCGGTTCTGGCAACACTGACCGATAGACCGACCAACCCAGTAAGCATGGCCACCCCGGTGCCATTTCAAGAGCTGCTAGCGGGGCTAATCGCTAGCAACCAGGAAACCCAAAAACGCCACGAACAAGCCATGCAAGTACAAATGCAAATCCTCCAAGCACAGCAGCAACAACAATACCAACAGCAGGTACACATGGAGCAGTATATGGCGGTACAAACCGAACGCGCGGAGGCGATGCAAAGCGACATCAAGGGCATGTTACAGACACAACAGGAGCAACGTACCGTGGAGAAAGCCAACCCAGCGCGCTTCCTTCTCAAGCAGACGGCAGCTGACGATGTGGAAATATTTTTTCAGATATTCCAGACAACGGCACTCCGGGAAAAATGGCCAGAAGAGCACTGGGCTGAGTTGATAGCCCCCTTTTTGATCAACGAAACGCAAGTAACGTATCAGGACTTAGAGCGCGCTGGAAAAGTTGACTTCCGGGTGTTGAAAGCGGAAGCGTTACAGCGATGCGGGGTCACGCTGGTACTAAAGGCACAACGATTTCATGAATGGACATATGACACCTCCCTTTCTCCGCGAGCCCAGATGCATGAGATCAAGAGGATTACGACGGCCTGGCTGCACGCAGAGCCCACCGAGGTGTCGCCCACCGATCGTGTCGTCATGGACAAATTCCTCAGATCCCTCCCGTATGAGGCAAAAAAATTGGCCGGCCAGAGAAACCCCCGCAACCTCGAGGAACTGGTAGAGATCATGGAGGGTTACCACGCAGCACAAGCGTTAGTGCGTGGGGGAAGAAACCCGAAAGTGGAGGGGTCCACCCGCAAAGAAAAGATGAGAACGGAGGAAACTACCTATGTGTCTCCCTCCTTTCCCCCAGGCTTTCCCCGACGTCGGCCGGCGGGTGGACCGGAAGAGAGGAGGTGCTACCACTGCGGCGAGATCGGGCACATCGCCTGGGAATGTCCTCACCGCCAGGACGCACCCATGGCCACGGCCAGTGAGGGGAGTCGCCCATGCGGACTGATTACCGGATGCTGGGCCACTCACGAGGACCTCATGCCCCTCACCCCGGTCAAAGTAAACGGCCGCGACGCCTCCGCGATGGTGGATTCCGGGAGCGCGATTACCTTGGTGAGACCTACGTTTGCTCAGTACCCGCTCCTAACCGGCACCCGAGCGGTCACGTGCATCCATGGGGAGACCCGCGAATACCCCACCACCGCCCTCGAAATATACACGACGAGGGGTAGATACGTCGGCACTGCAGGAGTAGTGGAAGGACTCCCCGTAGAGGTGCTGGTCGGCCGAGACCTGCCCGTGTTCCAGGAGCTGTGGCGCAGCCTGGTGGTGAAACCAGGTACGACCCCTCACCGAAAGTCCAAGAAGAAAGCCATCTGTGGGCTGGGGGAGGAGATCTCCACCGATCCCCTATCGGAAGGAGTCGCCAGTGCCGTGGCCCGGGCGTTGGTGGAGGCCACCCAACCCAACCCCGAGGACGTATATGCCACAGCCGTCGAGAACGACGGACCCTCCAGCCCCAGTGAGCCCGAAGGAGAGGCGCCACCCATCCCCGAGGAGGCAGATACCCCCTCCCTCGAAGAAGAGGAGCTGGCCGGGCTGTTCCCCCAGGACCCGGAGGAGCCCATCTTACCCGGGCCCCTCACAGGGAGGTTTGGGACGGCCCAGTTGGAGGACCCCAACCTAGCCCACGCCCTTCGGCAGGTGGCCGCCGTAGACGGACGACCACTGGACGGGGTAAGAGACCTCCCTCCCACACATTTCTCCATTTATAACGGGCTCCTCTACCAGGTAGTAATAAAGGACGGGGCCCCCCTCAGGTTGTTACTGGTACCACGTCCTTTCATACCCTCTGTCCTCCAGTTAGCCCACTCCCATATCTTAGGTGCCCATCTAGGAGTGGAGAAAACCCTGGAAAGGGTGAGGGCCAGGTTCCACTGGCCCGGAATAAAAAAAGCCGTGGAGGATTACTGCCGGAGCTGCCCCGAATGTCAACAAGTGGCCCCACAACCCCATCACAGAAACCCGCTGGTGCCCCTGCCGATCATCACCGTCCCCTTCAGCAGGATCGGGATGGACCTAGTGGGGCCCCTACCCAAGACCCACCGGGGACACAGGTACATCCTGGTGATAGTGGATTACGCCACCCGGTATCCCGAAGCCATTCCCCTACGCTCTATGGCCACCAAGGGCATTGCAAGGGAGCTGGTGATGTTGTTTTCCAGGGTCGGAATACCGGAGGAGATTCTCACCGACCAAGGAACCCCGTTCATGTCTAGGATCATGAAGGATCTGTGTGGCATGCTGAAGGTGACCCAACTGAGGACGTCGGTGTATCACCCCCAAACGGACGGACTAGTAGAACGATTCAACCAGACACTGAAGAAAATGTTGAAAAAAACCATGGACCAGGACGGGAAGAATTGGGACCAACTGCTACCCTTCCTGATGTTCTCCATCAGAGAGGTACCCCAGGCATCTACCGGATTCTCGCCCTTCGAGCTCCTGTACGGTCGACGACCCCGGGGGCTACTCGACCTGGCCAAAGAAGCCTGGGAACACCAACCCTCCCCCTACCGCACCATGGTGGACCACGTCGAGGAGATGAGGGTGAGGATGGCATCCCTCTGGCCCATCGTCCGAGAACACATGGCCGAGGCACAGGCGGCCCAAGCCCGCGTGTACAACCGGGGAACCCAACCCCGAGTGTTTAACCCAGGGGATCGGGTGTTGGTCCTGGTACCCACGGCGGAATGTAAGTTTCTAGCCCGATGGAGGGGGCCGTATGAAGTAATGGAGAAATTGGGGCCGGTAAACTACCGAGTCCGGCAACCAGGTCGGAGGCACCCGACGAAGGTTTATCATGTGAACCTGCTCAAGAAATGGGTGCGTAGGGATGCCATGCTCTGTTTCTCTCTCTCTACCCTCCCAGGAAAAACGGAGCCAGTCGAGGTACCCGTGGGAGAAGAGTTGACCCCCCGGCAGAAGCAGGACGTCCGGGAAATGGTGGATCGGTTCCGGGACGTGTTCTCCCCGGACCCCGGATACACCACACTGGTGCAACACCGGATAATCACCGAGCCCGGGAAGAAGGTGAAGCTAAGGCCGTACCGCATCCCCGAAGCCCGCCGGGGGGCGATAGAGAGGGAGGTACAGAGTATGCTGGAGGCCGACATCATCGAACCCTCGACGAGCGAGTGGTGCAGCCCTATAGTGTTGGTTCCGAAACCCGATGGCTCGGTCAGGTTCTGCAATGACTTTAGGCAGCTCAACGCCATCTCAAAATTCGATGCCTACCCGATGCCCCGGGTGGACGAGATGATAGAGCGCATCGGGAGGGCCAGATACATCACCACCCTCGACTTGACTAAAGGCTACTGGCAAGTGGCAGTAGCCCCCGAAGACAGGGAAAAAACGGCCTTCACTACGCCCATGGGACTGTACCACTATAAGAGGCTGCCGTTCGGTCTCCACGGAGCCCCCCCACGTACCAGAGACTGATGGACCAGGTACTACGTCCCCATCGAGAATACGCGGCAGCCTATCTGGACGACATCGTCGTGCACGGGGAGGAATGGGGGGCTCACCTCCAGAGACTGGAAGCCGTCCTGAAAGCTCTGCGAGGGGCGGGGCTGACAGCCAACCCCAAGAAATGTCGCCTCGGCCTCCGGGAAGCTGACTACCTGGGGTACACCATCGGCCGCGGCTGCGTCAAGCCCCAGGTAGGGAAAGTCGAGGCGATCCGGGAATGGCCCCGCCCCCGCACAAAGAAACAGGTACGAGCATTCATTGGGCTAGCTAGCTACTATCGACGGTTTGTTCCCCAGTTCTCTGCTCTTGCAGCACCCCTGACGGACCTAACAAAAAACCGGCTGCCAGATCGGATCGTATGGACGGCAGAGACCGAGGACGCCTTCGAGAAGCTGAAGGAAGTACTCTGTTCTGAACCAGTGCTGGTGACCCCGGACTTTACGCAACCATTGGTGGTACAGACAGATGCCTCCGAGACCGGGGTGGGTGCCGTCCTGTCCCAGCTGAGGGATGGAGAGGAGCACCCGATCACATACGTAAGCAGAAAATTATTACCGAGAGAAACGAGATACGCCACGGTCGAGAAGGAATGTTTGGCCATCAAATGGGCTCTGGGGGAGTTGAAATATTATCTGCTGGGACGACACTTTACCCTGGTCACGGACCACGCCCCCCTGGTATGGATGTCCCGTTCAAAAGACAATAACGCCCGGGTCACACGCTGGTTTTTATCCCTTCAACCATATGCTTTCTCTGTTGTCCACAGATCCGGGGCCGCTCATGGAAACGCGGACGCCCTGTCTAGACGGGACGCCCTAGGTTCCTGGAGCAGTCCTCCCCCCAGGTCGGATTTAAGGGGGGGGGTATGTGGCAGCCGGAGGGGCAACCTCAGAGGAGAAGTGGTAGAGGGACGATATTGCCGGACATGGAGGCGGAGCCCCATGTCAGGGAGTGGAAAAGAGCGCCAAACCACCATCAGCCCAAACAAGCAACACCTGAGGAGGAGAGCCGAGGGAGCGACCACACCCTATCGGAGGAGGAGGAGGGGACTATAAAAGGGCCCCGGACACAGGAAACGAGGAGAGAGTAGGAGTGGAAAGAGACGGAGACACAGCAAACGCATTGGAGACAACTGGCTTACCCCTTGATCACCCTGGAACGTCTGACTACCCGCCCGGCTCCCGACCCCTGCCTGTACGACTACCCTGCTCCTGCCCGCGCCCTGGACCGTATGAGGAATACCCGTTGTGCACCGAACCGTGGAAGTGAACCCCGACCATCCCTCTGGAAAGCGGACAGTGTATTGTTGAGTGTCTATCCTACCTCTATCCACTCTCTATCTTCAGTAAAAACCTCACTTGCACCATTTATCTACCGACTGGTTGTGTTGATTGGTCCGTGTTGTCGTGAAACCCCCTTGCCACCCCGGGGGCTGTCACACTATTTAGAGTCCAATTTTACATTACAGTCATTTAGCAGACGCTTTTATCCAAAGCGACTTACAATTCAGATCCTATCACACTGTAGGCACAATTTTGGGGTTAAGTGTCTTGCCCCAGGACACATCGTCATGCGACTAGCGGAGCCGGGAATCCAACCTCTGATTGAAGCACGGCCCTGCTCTCCACTTAGCCACAGTCGCCCCTCGAGTGAAATAGACCATAAAGCTGAGCGTGCTAACTGTGATTGACAGCGTCTCTGTCACTCCTCCACATTCCAAATGTGGTAACTTCAGTTCATCGGTTGCAAAACAAAAAACAGCATGGCGACGGCTGTAATCCAAGATGGCGACGGCGAAATCGCCGAACTCGAGGCTTCATAAGAGCAGTCCACCAACCAATGGGTGACGTCACGATGACTGCGTCCACTTCTTATAAACAGTCTATGTTCAGAAGACGAGTTGCCTGTAAAGACGTGCTTCGTCATTCTGTAATGCAGCTCTGCTGTGATTTAGACCAAACAGAAGCTGCTGGCTATGACGGGCGATTTCGCCTCAGTTGCAGCAGATTGTGTTTGTTTGTGTAACACGAGCGTGTGGGGGAGTGTGTGAGTACACACCGAACACGGCTTCCCCCCTACGCAGTTCCTCGCCTGAATCCAATGGGCTTTTTTTACCGATCCCAATCCCCCCCCCCCTTTTCTTTTTCTTTTTTTTATTAAACACGTGTTTGTTGAAAAACAAAACGAAATAGAGATAATTGGCGTACTTACTAACAGTGGGCAGAAGATTGGCCTGAAGGTGATGCCATGTGTTTTCCTAAATCCTTTATCCTCTGCGCAGTGGGCATTCATGGACATCTAAGCCTCTGCATTGTCAGACTTGGCTCAACTTTCAACCGCTTCAGCTTTTACAAAGCCTCTGCGGGGCTTTAAGCAGACGCGCTAACGTTAGCGGTTCCTTCAAAACACAGCTAACTTCAGTTTGAGCACGTTACTGTTGGATGTCGGAGCATTACAGGCTTTCTGACATTTTAAATGTTAATGCTAAAAGTTACCATGCACATATGTTATGGTCAGCATCTTGACATTTAGCATGTCAGCCTCATGTTAGCCTCATGTTAGCCTCATGTTAGCCTCATGTTAGCCTCATGTTAGCCTCATGTTTCCATGCCCCGCTAGCGTGTATCTGAGGCTGATCGACGGTGTTCTGTCATGAACTGGAGTTTCGGACAGCGTTGGTCATCTTTTCACTAAATGAGTTGGCATAACCTAAATTACGCATGCACATTAGTGCCTCACTTCAGAAAGCCCTGTGTGCATTAAGCCTTGACATGTTGCATTTGTGCTGTCTCTGCAATATATGGGAAAGTGTGTGCGTGAATGAGGGTGTGTGTGTGTGTGTGTGTGTGTGTGTGTGTGTGCGGGTCTGGAGGTACGTGTGCATGCGGCGAGAAGATCAATGGAGCTGTGATGATACCAGCACTCTCACTGAGCGCAAATGTTTAACTGAGACGTTGTATTTGTATGCACGATCGATCCATTCCAGTTTTATTTAGATGGCAGCACGTCCATGAAGCATTCACGCCAGCAAAGCATAAAGAGCTGGACTGAACCGAG
Organism: Melanostigma gelatinosum; assembly: GCF_949748355.1. Lineage (NCBI taxonomy): Eukaryota > Metazoa > Chordata > Actinopteri > Perciformes > Zoarcidae > Melanostigma > Melanostigma gelatinosum. The sequence continues at coordinate 22,304,340 of NC_136640.1, forward strand.
ACAGAGAAAGCTAGAAGTGTTCCTCTGATATAAAAACAGATTTCAGGGCTGCAGTAGCAACTTAAGAAACGATCTAGATGCTGAGATATGATTTACATGATTGCATTGTAGCCATATTTTCATGGACAGTGGTATTCAGGGTGTTTGAGATTCTACTGCAGTAGATTCAGTGGTGAATCCTAAACCCGCCCACACACAGCTGAAGGGTCCACTCTGCTGCTCTCTGTTCGACATTATATTCCCCATATTGTTTTACATTATATTGGCTATTCTAGTCATAGCTACATTTAAATGGGTGCTGCTTCACTTCTTGCTAAAACTGGAGCGTGCAGTATTTTCCGTCCATTGAAACAAGCGAACAAACAAAAGCTACGGCAACCGCAGCCGGTCGTCATCTACTTCCTGATTCTGACCTCAATGTGTCTCGCAGTGATATCATACGCAAGCTTCCTGCGCCTGAGCTGCAACCCTGCTGTTCACAAACAGAGCTCCACTTTCACTAGCCCCAAGAAAAGTAATTATAGTCTGTTCATTCTAGTAAGATTTCAAAGGAACTACGGTTTTAACAGTAAACCGTAAACATGATTTCTGCAAGAGGGTCGTGGTTCGACAACTGATTCAATTCTTATTATTGTAGTTGAACTTTAAGTTTATATCAGTTAGGAAAGTGCAGTGAAATGAAATGAATCCCAACAGTGTTTTGTCCTTTACCTCCCAAATACTGGAGCACTCTGGGCTGTCTGATGCTCTCAGTAAAATATACCCCAAAAAAAAGACATACTCAGGGCGGCTGAAAAAGACAAAAAGGGTTCAGTCCTTCTCCAGTCAAAGTGATGCTTTTACAGCAGCGCGGAGGAGAGGAGGGCACTTTTTTTAGGCAGACGGGTGCTCACAGGGCTCGCCTCCCGGCTCTAGATGGGCACCTTCTGGGAAATATGTCCTCTCACAGTGTGTGTGTTTGTAGTAAGTGCATATCTCTAACCTCCACTCTGTTAGCCAGAGCAGGCTGCCCGTATGATGCCTTTTTTTATTTGTATACCTCAGTTCTGCCGTAACAACATGAGATAACATGAGCAGTGATGAATTTCACAGAATATCCCCGGTACAAAGATGCAGTTGGGCAACATGTTCTCAGTTCATGCTGTGTTTGCTGAGCAATTTTATTGTTCCTTCCCTTTAACATCATAACCAATAATACATATTATGAGTGAAACATGATGATTTCCAGGTGATCTTTTCTTTAGCTGTATCCCAGAACCATACGACATACAAATTATACCACAGACAATAAATACTATGTAGCAATCACTATAGTTTCTTGTTAGTTTATTGTTAGTTTGTCAAAAAAGACCATGCTATCCTATTTTATACTAACATGGAATAATGCAATACGTGTGTTGTCCGCTGTCAATCAAACTGCCACTTTGGAATGTCAATTCTGTTTCTTTTGGAAATTGCAATTTCGTGTGCACACTTCAAATATTTTGTGTGCATTCTGTTTGCTTTGAATATAAATTTGAGTAAACGCACTGCGTGCTGCTTTGACTTAGTATATATATATAGTATGGACAGCTATTGCTGCTACTATTGCGTGCATCACTTCCTGTTTCCTAGAGGATTTCCCCCGAGGAAAGAGATATGCACTCCTGAGTTCTCCACTGCGAGCAGAATATAGTTTGAAAATGTCACCAATAATCCGTTTTTAAAAGCCAAAGTTGCATCCTGGAAGTTTCTGAGGTTTTTCGCTGTTTGGTCGGACGAGCAGATTTCTTTTTCACACTCAGAGTAAATATTGACACTATAGCTGCAGTGGCCTGAGCGTGACAGACACTGTGACCAGCCAGAGTGTCAGCGGTGACGCTCAGGAGCAGATGTCTGCTGTAATATACAGACCAGACAGCAGAATAAGGACGGCCCATCTGTTACTGTCAGCAGCAGCGGTGTGTCAGGCGTCCTCGCTCCCTGAACCGTCTTCAATCACAGGAGAGTAGCTCTTCCTTATTAGTATGATTACTAAAGGACGGTAGTGTTGCATTGGTACAAGATAGGGTTTTAGACGACTACTTCCTGTCTTTTTTTCAAGAATTTCTTTTTTTTCATGAATTTTCGCCTTCATAGGACAGTTGATGGTGTAGAGGCGGACAGGAAATGAGGGGCGAGAGGGGAATGACTTGCAACAAAGTTCTGACCACGTTAGACGGGGTGACATTAAATGGGTACTCCAATGACTACCATGAAGTGGGGCAATTTACAAGATACAGAATAAAAAAGAATGGTCAAAATCAATACAGAGATACCCTGAGTTTAAGTCCAGCTCCAAAAAACACCTTTTAATTCCCATAATGCAACTTGGTAGCGCTGTAATCACCAATGTCTTTCAAACTCCTCGTCCCCAGTGTGTAACGCAGGCTAGTAAAGATGAATATGTCTCCGAGCTCAAGCCAAGATCACTTTGATGACAGGAGAGAAGACAAAACTGTATTTACAGCAAACAAACTGATCTTCCCGTCTGAAGTCAGTCAAATGCTTCTTAAAGGTGCAATGTGTCATTTCTGGCCACATTCTCAGAACAAGTTGGGGGCAGCGTTTCACCTCTACTTCTGTGTCCATACAATGTCAATTTACACTCATCAGTTATGAAGAAAAATGTAAAAAAGCCTGCTACTAACTAACAGCAGGCAAGAATACGCAACATTCAGCCAAACTGCTGAAACTCCTGAGAGAGGGTCATAATAACACTATCATATAACGCTGTCTTATCATCTTCAGGCGTCGGCCTCTAGTTTACGTTAGCCGTCCGTGTGTTTACTGTGACACTAACCGGGGGCTATACGGTCCGTGTACGTTTTCATAGTTTGTTGATTGGATTAAATCCAAAGAGGCAGGAACCTGAAACACCTCCCTGCCACCAGGAACTACTTCACTTGGAGAAGAGCAGGTTGACCCTTTTTACACATTGCACCTTTAAACTGTCCAAAGAAAACTTAGCACTCAGCATGGATTTTTCCCTCACACGGCTTTGGATCAGGTTACCTGACGGATCTCTGCCGACACTGTTTAGCGTGAGCAGTGGAACATCGTGATCCTCTTTGAACTGCAGGGCTGAGTGTGTGCGAGGGCGGAGTAGCAGCTCTGAGTCGGTGGGTGAAGCTGCTCGAAGCCCACGCAGCCCGCCCACTCACCACAGAGGACGGCACGTATCAGCAGCATGCAGGGAAACGCTACACCAGAGCGAACGCTGACGTAACGCACCAGCGCTGGGAATGAGAGGACAATGGGTGGTGTAGTGTAGCCTACTGTACAGCTTTTAATTCCTCTCTATGAGTCCGTGAGATGCAGCTTCTTCTTCTTCTACTTCTTTTTCTTCTTCACTTGTACTTGGCTTTAAACCCATAGTGGTTGTATTTTTATCTTTTTCATTGTAACCTTTTTTAAATGTAGGAAATAGGATTTCACGTCTCGTCATTTATGCAATAGAAATATATTTTCCATATATGGAGATCTGGTACTTTACCATGCATTTAGTAATACATTTGCAAGACATTGTGGAATATATTAAACGTGGTATTTGCAAAATATCTGACATTGGATAATATAATTATTGGCACTTTTTTACCACTATGTTGTCAAATGAATTACCATATATGCTGTTTTCCACATGTGTTACACACAGTAACTTACCATCAGAAAAACATATCATGTTTCATTGTTTGACACACTCTTGAACAGTACAACAAACTAAAATGCCCTTTCTTGCTAAATATATTTCAAGATAAATTCTGATATACTTTCATAAATGCTGATATATTTTGTAGTATCTGACATCCACCTATGATGACTCAGCATGCTTTTATCATACTCACATTAACACCTTGCAGCTACTGTGGCGTAACCAGAGACATCCGTATTAACCATTCTCACACAGCCGGTCCGGGGGTTTGGACCGGAAACCTCTTCATCATCTCAGTGCCGTCCCAGTTTCCAGTCATCCAGCCGCTCTGTGTGCCTGTAGGTTTGATCATAACCTGAGTGAATCAGGCGGCAGCATGTTGTACTCCGTGGATGATGATGAGTGAGGTCGATGTCTGTGGTTTTGAGTGAAACATCTCAAACAACTGTTTTGGTGGAATGCCAATACGATTTGGTGCACATTTAAGACCCCCCATCAGGATCAACTCAAATCACTCTGGTGATCCTCTGAAATTCATCCATCAGGCCAGAGGAGTTATTAACGTGAATCCTGTTTTCACATGTACTGGCAGTAGCAGCCATATTGTAAAATGAATCTATTGTCTTTTAAAAAGGGGGGATGAATATAGAGACACTGAAGGAATTACAGCTTTGTAATAGTTACTGTATATGTGTGTGTGTATCTACAAATATGTATATGTATTTATATTTTTTCTTTGTTTCCTTCTTGTTTCCTGTGACTCTTCTTTTCGCTTCAACATATGCACATACAAACACACAGTCAGCAAAATACGAATTACAATTGGATGGGGGAAGGATTCCACTGTGGGAGAGGCAAGATGCAGAAAAAAAAGGAAGGGAGCAGGTGTACATAAGGGTGTGTGTGTGTGTGTGTGTGTGTGTGTGTGTGTGTGTGTGTGTGTGTGTGTGTGTGTGTGTGTGTGTGTGTGTGTGTGTGTGTGTGTGTGTGTGTGTGTGTGTGTGTGTGTGTGTGTGTCTAAAGGGGGTTCAGAACAAGATGAGGTTCAAAAGGGAGCAGAAATATGAAAAAGAGAGGACGGAGAGAGAGAAGGGGAGTGTGTGGTAATTTATGAGCCATTTCAATACGACGATGTTTAATCTCTTAACACACACACACACACACACATCCCAGCCCAGTTCCACTGTGTCTGCACATAATTACCCCTACATAAGATCCAGTGAATATTTGTGGATTTGCTGAAACAGAGAAAAGAGACCCAGATTCTGGATTAATGGCTCCTTATGAAGAATTAGAGGACCAGAAAATATTCACATTTGAGAAGCTCACACCAACTTATGAATCACTTATGATTAGTAGATGATTAAAATTGACGGCAAATCATTTCCTTATGAATTAATCAAATAATCGTTGCAGCAATAATGTCAGTGCCTCATTTTCAGTGTCATGGGGTCAACTGACTACTTTGTTAAAATTGGAAATCGTTTTTACAATAATTAGTTGTTTTCAAATGGGAAGACTTGTACCGACTGCATCATTGTTAAATGTTTGTGTTTTCTGATGTCAATCACACATTGTGATCACAGATTGTTGACATTTTATTCACACAAAAGATTGTAAATACACAAATCATCACCTTAACTGATAGTGAAATTGATAATTTGCTGCAGTCTTTGAAAATGTTTCAAATTGATCTCTGGTATATTTTCCATGTATTATTTTGTTCTTTGATTGTACTAACCCTGCGTTCCTGCTCATCAGAATATACATTGTTCCTTTTCACTTCCGTCTCTTGGACACCACAGCTTAAGAAACTCACCTGATAGAAGCTTTAGTCTCATGCTATCAGATCAGACGATGTGATTAGATGTTGGATTATCATTTGGCACACATTTGCATAGTGATGAGGAAAAAGTGATTAACATGAAACTGATTCATGCTTAAAGATTATGAGTTTATGTTCCTACTTCCCAGGTGCTCTGTGGAGACACAGACTCACTGATTGAGATTGGTAGCGACCTTATCATCATAACAGGTCATGTTGAATATTGCACAGTGATTATGGCGTGACATTCGGTAGTTGTAAGTGCATCTTGTGTACCTGAAGTGTTGTATGTACTATTGACTTGTTTTTAAGGCTTCAGCTACAATCAACACTAAATGCAACCATGAGAAATATGCATAAACCTATGGGTTTCCAACCTGAGCTGGTCAGTTTATCATTTGGTGGTATTACTAATTATTGAGGCAAAAGAACAACATTCATGTTGAACTTCGCTAAAGCTGCGAGGAATATGAAATGTCACGTTCATTGCCTGTAATCTGTCTGCCGGGAACAGCCTCATGGGAGCAATATTTGACAGGTTTTCATTGTACAAACAACTGAAATTCATTGAAGCGTGCCATTTTGAGTTTGTAAAAATTCTATTAAGTTTAGATGGATTTCATATTTTGTTGGCATTCAGAGGCTGTGGGTGTGATGTTTGCAATAGCCAAGCATTGTTCGACATAGTATTAAAGTCAATGATCACTCAAAAATAAAAGATTTCTGTATTTTTACATCAGCATTTCAAACATTGTGCAATGTGCATCCAGGTCAGTACAGTCGGCTGTAGGTGGAACAGTCCTACATGCTCAACGTGCTCATTTTAAGAACAACGAATGGATGTGAATGGCAATGACATGGAGTGTTAAAAGAGCTTTGAGAGGTCGAAGGACTAGAAAAGCGTTATACAAGTACAAGTCCGTTCACCATTTAATTATCGGCCTGTTTGTGATTGGGATTGAACCCTAATCTGTATGTCATGATCACTTTTAATGGTCCCCTGTTGAAACATGACAAGTCTGACCTTTGTCTTACCGCTCTTCCGTTTGTCCCTCATCCCGTCCATCCAGGAGGGCCAGCAGCTGATCCATGAGAAGCCGGAGCTCAGCGCGGTGGTCCGGAGGAAGCTGGAGGAGATCAGGGAGTGCTGGCAGGATCTGGAGAGCACCACCCAGGCCAAGGCCCGCCAGCTCTTTGAGGCCAACAAGGCCGACCTGCTGGTGCAGAGCTACGAAAGCCTGGACCAGAGACTGGGCCAACTGGAGGGTCAGCTAGCCTATGTGGACCAGGGCCAGGACCTCACCACTGTCAACAAGCAGCTGAAGAAACTACATGTACGTAGGATTTAAAAAACACAAATAACCAGAAACCCTCTGGTTCAAATCGTGTCTCTGAAAGATCTCTTCAAAGGCTGCATAAGCAGAGTGTTGATCAGTTCAGATACGTAATGATTTGACCTCTTTAGTGGTTTTTTTGCTTGATTCATTATCAGAGGAGGCCTAGAAGCTTAGCATTTATTTTTAAAAAGCAACACAAATTACGAAAAGGTTTATATTCTACCTGTTCAACAGAAGAATATGTGTCTGTTCCCCAGCTCGAGGCTTCTTTACACAGCAAACAGCAGGCAGGTGTGACCTGGGCTGGTTCACAGATTCATCCTTTCATTCCTTCATCATTTCACCGGACATGTCTCACTCTCCTCTCCCACAGCATTCTGCTTACAGCTTCCTTTAACAGGCCACCATTAGCACTGCTTTATCTCATCATCATAACTCCAAACCACACTCCCCTGGCCAGCATCCGTCCTGGCCAGGGGTACAGTCAACTTCACCACGCTTCATGTCTATCAGTTAGTCTTTCGCTCCACTGGGTTATTTTTAGTCTCATCTTCGCTCTCATGTCCATCTTTTATGAAATAATGACATCAACTCATTCTCTTTTCCCTCCATCCGTTTTGATAACTTTCACTCTCCTCCTCCTCCTCCTCCTCCTCCTCCCCTGTAGACCATGGAGAACCAGATGGAGATGTGGTATAAGGAGGTGGGGCAGCTCCAGGTGCAGGTGGCCTCCATCCCACAGCAGACACAGATCAAGGAGACGGTTGCCGGCCGCCAAGCCGTCGTGGAGGCCAGGATGGTGCGTCTGATCGAGCCGCTGAAGGAGAGACGACGCATCCTGCTGGCGTCGAAGGAAGTTCACCAAGTCGGACGAGACCTGGAGGATGAGATCGTGAGTTTGACCGTCGTTCCCGAGCACACACACGATCTTAAACACGATCCTAAAATGAATGTTCAACCCTGTTGGAGTCCAAAAAAATAATTTGGATTCCTCTACATCTTAACGAGATACACGGATTCACCCACGGTAAGTGGGGTGCACATGTGCACAGAGTGCTGACTGCTGCGTGTCTTATTGTCTCGGTTGTAGTTGTGGGTCCAGGAGCGCCTCCCATGGGCCATGTCTCAGGAGCACGGCTCCTCTCTGCAGGCAGTCCAGCAGCTCATGAAGAAGAACCAGGTAAGAAAAGCAGAATAGCCCTCCATACCCGCTCACCCACCTTATCATGTACTGTAGATATTTTCAAAATCACAAATATGCCTCAGATCAGGATCATCTACAATCTGTACAACATACGACATCCTCCGTGGACCCTCGCATCGTATAAGGAGAAACCTGAGGGAGAGCAACAGAGGAGGGGATCCCTCTCCCAGGATGGCCAGAAGTGCAATCGATCAGTCAAAGTCAAAGCAGTCACCTCCTCTTTCCTGTCATTGCCCCGTGTCTCTCTTCCAGACCCTTCAGAGGGAGCTGCAGGGCCACAGGAGCAGGATCGACGACGTCCTGGAGAGGGCGGGGATCATCGCCACCATACGCAGCCCGGAGGCCGACTGCGTCCGGGCGGGCCTGGACCAGCTGGCCCAGCTGTGGGCTCTGCTCTGGGTCGAGACCGAGAGGAGGCAGCTGATCCTGGACGCCATGTACCAGGCCCAGCAGTACTACTTCGACACGGCCGAGGTGGAGGCCTGGCTGAGCGAGCAGGAGCTGCACATGATGAACGAGGAGAAGGGGAAAGTGCGTGTGCATAAAGATGTCATTCCAACTACCCTGATTGCGGCGTGTGTTATTGTTGAAGTGAGACTCCTTCCTTGTGTGTGTCTTGTCTTACTCCCAACAGGACGAGCCGAGCACACTGCAGCTGCTGAAGAAACACTTGATCCTGGAACAGACCATCGAGGACTACGCCGAGACCGTCGGCCTGCTGTCACAGCAGTGTCGACAGCTGCTGGAGATGGGCCATCCAGACTGGTGAGCATGGAAACACACACACACACACACACACAATCCAACAGAGATTTTATGTCACCACAAAACACATGACAGGAATGCTCTTAATTTTCTGCATTATGACCACAATAGAAAGTGTTGGATTTCAGAAATGAGTTGCCAAATTCAACCATTACAACTCCGGGATCTTTCCAAATTCTTTTTCAGTTCAACTTGCTGGTTATTTTTGACATTTTGAGGACAAATGTGGTCAATCTCAAAGTACAGTTATTTTGCACGTATCATTGTTCAGGAGTGATGTGATGTCTTGACTAATCCTGACTTGACAATAACTTAATTACTGTATTAAAGAAATGCTCACTGGACTGCAGGCATTGTTTGTTTTCTTGTCTTTTTTTCTTGCAATTCATTAGTACCAATTTCAGCTTTTGAAAATGAAAGATGTTGGCAAAGTTCTTCCACAAAAAAGACTTAACAGTCATTTATACTGCAATGAATATGATCTAAAAGCATGCAGACATGGTCAGGAGTTACTGTTTACACCAACATTTCAGAAAAGGGAAGAAATGTGATACAATTGACTCCAACTGCCGAATTATTGTCTGATTAGGAGAGTGGTTTGAGTATTTCAAAAATAACTGCAGATCTCCTTGACAGTCTCTGAAGTTGACAGAGAATTGTGCAAAACAAAAAAAACATCGAGTTTCAGAAGGAATGTTGTGGATGAAAACACTTCTTTCAATAGAAGGAATGGCCGGACGGGTCCACGCTGACAGGACGGTGGCAGTAACTCAAATAACCGGGCGTTACAATGTGCAGCGGGCACGGACTCACTGAAACCGCACAGTAGAAGGAACATTGTCTGGATTTCTGCTACAACATGCAGACAGTTCAGTCGGTTTAGGGTTTCTTACTGAGTATTACATCATTGTGAAACTTATAACGGGGCCACTTAGTGGAGACTGTATGTCATGATCTGAAAAGCGTCTCCGATTTGTTTTGTTTTGCCCTGACCTGATACACTATCACCTCTCGTTTTCCGCAGCGACCAGATCAGCAAGCGCCAGTCTCAGATCGACCGTCTGTACGTGTCTCTGAAGGACCTGGTGGAGGAGAGGAAGAGCCGCCTGGAGCAGCAGTACTGGCTCTACCAGCTCAACAGGGAGGTGGACGAGCTGGAGCAGTGGATCGCTCAGAGGGAGGTGGTCGCCAGCTCGCCGGAACTGGGTCAAGACTACGAGCATGTCACCGTAAGTGTGTCGACAGACGGCGCCTGCGGATTAATAATAGATTGAAGAAACACTTTTTATAAAGTCGAAATCCAAGAATTTATAGCAGCTAATATATTTGTGGATAACCAACTCACCTAAGAGCAGAAGCAGAATTTACTCCCTCCTTACCTTTCCTGTCTCTCTCTTACCTCCTCCCCCGACACACCTCCAGGTCCTGCAGGAGAAGTTCACAGAGTTCGCGTCAGAGACGGGCAGCGTGGGGCAGGAGCGGGTGACGGCCGTCAACCAGATGGTGGACGAGCTCATCGACTACGGCCACTCGGAGGCCGCTACCATCGCCGAGTGGAAGGACGGGGTGAACGAGGCCTGGGCCGACCTGCTGGAGCTCATGGAGACCCGGGCGCAGATGCTCGCCGCCTCACACCAGCTGCACAAGTTCTTCTCCGACTGCAGAGAGGTGAGGGCGAAACAAAACACAGATATGACGTGGTGCTTTTTACAGTGTAGGGCAATAATAATAATAATAATAATAATAATAACTTTCATTTATATAGCGCCTTTCAGGGGACCCAAGGCCGCTTTACAAGAGTAACAGTTAGACAAAAACAGTTTAGACAAACAGTCAGAAAAACAGAACAAGTAAACTAGGGGCCGAAAGCCTTGGCGAACAGATGGGACTTGAGGGCCCTTTTGAAGGCGTCCAGAGTGGAGATGTTGCGGATCACCGCAGGGAGAGAGTTCCAGAGGGTGGGGGCTGCCACACTGAAAGCTCTGTCCCCGAAGGTTCGCAGTTTGGTGCGGGTGGTGGCAAGCAGGCCAGAGTCTGAAGACCGCAGGTTCCGGGGAGGGGCATGTGGGCGGAGGAGGTCCGATAGGTACTGGGGGGCATGGGCATGGAGGGACTTGTAGGTGAGGAGGAGGATCTTGTATGAGATGCGGGACTTGACCGGGAGCCAGTGGAGGTTGATGAGGGTGGGGGTGATGTGCTGCCAGGGCTTTGTGTGCGTGAGAACCCTGGCGGCAGAGTTTTGTACGTACTGGAGCCTGTCCAGGGTTTTGTTGGGTACCCCGAACAGGACACCATTGCAGTAGTCCAAGCGGGAGGTGATAAATGCATGGACCAGGGTTTCAGCAACAGACTCCGAGAGTGACGGTCGGAGTCTGGCAATGTTCCGGAGATGAAAAAAGGCAGTTTTGGTGACGGACTTGATGTGGGACTTGAAGGAAAGGGTGGAGTCCAGGATGACACCCAGGTTGCGGACTTCAGGAGATGGGGAGATGGAGCAGCCGTCAACCTCGAGGATGAAGTCACCCACCTTCCGGAGCAGCGCCTTGGGTGCCACAACCATGAGCTCTGTCTTCTTGGTGTTGAGTTTGAGGAGATTTGATGACATCCAGGTTTTTATTTCATGCAGACAGTTGACAAGGGACTGAGGGGGGAACTGGGAGGATGGAGTGGTACTGAGATAGATTTGAGTGTCATCAGCATAGCAGTGGAAGTTCAGTCCATGATGGCGGATGATCTTGCCGAGGGGGAGCATGTAGATGGTGAAGAGGAGGGGGCCAAGCACAGAGCCTTGGGGCACGCCATGATTGACTGGGGCTAGGGGGGAAATAGAGCCGTTGATGGAAACAAAATGTTCCCTGTTATGGAGGTAGGATGAAAACCAGGAGAGGGCGGTGCCAGTGACCCCTAGAAGGTCAGATAGGCGGTTGAGGAGGATGGTATGGGAGACAGTGTCAAATGCTGCAGAGAGGTCCAGGAGGATGAGGATGCTGAGGCGGCCAGAGTCAGCAGCAATGAGGAGATCGTTGATGATCTTAATGAGGGCGGTCTCCGGGCAATACAATGTGGTGCAATTATTCCACCTTATTGATCTCTGAGGGGTTATCCTATGCATCACAACATGTACACTACACAGTCCATAGTCAGGGTCATTATTGTAAGGATCAGATTTCTTTAGAACAAACTGTTTAATGTCTTCATACATCTTAAATTCTAGCATTTTCCAGTTTGTCCATTTTTACGACGATGCAATATGACAAGAAACCAACAGACATTTTATCAGGAGTTCATTTTTGTATATTTTTGTCATCGATTTTATAGATTTATGGCCATTCCTTAACCCACAGAGGAGAGTACACTTGTTCATAGGCAGTTAAACTTCTTAATCGCAGACGGTCATTTCTCACTTGTCCTCTCATACCACACAGACATTGTCTAAAACGCAGACCACACACTGTGTACGCGGAACACTTCTGTACCGCTTCCTGTTCTTCTTCTTCTTCAGGTGTTGGCCCAGATCGAGGACAAGCACCGACGGCTGCCGGAGGTCCGGGCTCGTCAGGGCAGCACCGCCAACACCAACACCCTGCAGAGACTCCTGCAGAGCTTCGAGCAGGACATTCAGCTGCTCGTCACGCAAGTACAGCAGCACTCGCATGAACATACAACATGTAAAACCGTCTTACTCTGCATTTCATTTTGCTTGATCTAGTCTCTGTCATGCACCTGCGGAAAACAAAAAAAGAGTGTTTTTACATTTGACTGTAGAACGAAATGAAATCACAGCTGCTCCTCGTCAGCTCCAGTGACACAGCCTGCACCATTCGGCCCTGACTAAACACAGCAGTCACAGCAGCTGTGTTTAGTGCGTCATTTGGAGAAAAAAAACAGTCTTTCTATTTTAAAAGAAATGCCGTTTCTTCCTCGCTCGGGCTTCAGCATCTTCCTAAAATCCGCTCCCCCCCCCCCCCCCACTCTGCCAGGTGCGTCAGCTGCAGGAGAGCGCGGCCCAGCTGAGGACGGTGTACGCCGGCGAGAAGGCTGAAGCCATCGCGTGCCGCGAGCACGAAGTGATGCAGTTGTGGAAAGAGCTGCTGACGTCCTGCGAGGAGTGTCGGGTGCAGATCACCACCGAGACGGACAAGCTGAGGTTCTTCAGCATGGTCCGAGATCAGATCATGTGGATGGAATCGATCATCTGTCAGATAGGGACAGGAGAGAAGCCCAGGTATCTGCACTACAGCAGGTTATAACATACTGTATATACTTTCGGAGCAATGGGATCCAGCTGGCGGTAGGACGGCTTTGAACGCTGCGGCTCACGTTGCTGCAGTTTCAGTGTTTGGTTTGTCCGTTCTGGGCTACCGTAGAAACATGGCGAACTCTGTGAAGAAGACCCGCTATGTAGATATGAAGGGCTGATTCTCAGCTAACAAAAACAGATTCGTAGTTTCAGGTATTTAAACATTAATAAAAACGTAGTTCTGCTAATAAGCTCCATAATTGCGACACACTTTAGACGAAAGATCTGATTAAAGGTTCCTCTGAGCAACACACCAGTTCAAAACCAAGCAGGTGTTTTTGTGTCCCGATGAGCTGAGTCTCTGCTCTCTGTGGGTCCTGCAGGGACGTGTCCTCAGTGGAGGTGCTGATGAATTACCACCAGAGTCTGCAGAGCGAAATGGAGGCTCGCAGCCGGAGCACCCTGGAGTGTATCGAGATGGGCAAAACTCTGCTGGCTGCTCGAAACCCAGCAGCTGAAGAGGTGAGACCAGGAGACACGAAAATGATTATGAACCTCAGTTAATAATCTACAATGGACACTGGAGCAGTGCATTATTATTATATATATATCATTTAGATGTTTTATATACATATTATACTTATATTTCCATTTTAAGACAAACAGACAAGACAGGAAGTCACACATGAACTGCAAAAAAAACCTACAAAAACACAACTGAACTCAAACTAAAAACCAGGCCCACACTCTCACCGCTGTGATGTTGTGATTCTGATCTCGCTGATTTTGATTCTCAGATCAAGGAGCGGCTGGACAAGGTGGTGTCTAAGCAATATGAGCTGTCTGAGAAGTGGGACAATCACTGGGATTTCCTACAGCAATGTGAGCCACACACACATGCACAAACACACACACACACACAGGACTGTAGTCAAGGCCAACTTAATCGAGTCCAAGTCTAGTGCAGGACCAGGTCCAGTCGAGTGTGAATCAAGACCCAGTCCAAAGGCCGGGTCCAGAGAAAATCAAGTTCTGTTCAAAGCAATAGGCAGTCATAGTGCTGTGGTCTCCAAAAACAAACAACCATCAACACCAACTTGAACATTTTGAGTTTTCCCTTTTTCTTCCTGGGATATAGTCTATATGTGTAGTGTACAAGTGCGGGATTGGCTTTGTTTTGTATATGTTTATTATCATATGCATTAGTTCATTATGGCGCGAGAGAGAGAGAGAGAGAGAGAGAGAGAGAGAGAGAGAGAGAGAGAGAGAGAGAGAGAGAGAGAGAGAGAGAGAGAGAGTGAGAGACCAGCGTGGGTTGAATGCACATCGGCAGGTTCGCGTCTGGTGTATGAAATGTCTGCATCACCGCTGAAATGCATTTTTATAAACTATGATAATCTAGTCACATCTCTCATCCTTGCAGTTCTTGCACGTTGCTGCTGAGTGCATATAGAGGAAACACTGTGCTGGTAGAATCAGCCAACTGGTCTCAAATCAGCAGCCAGGAACAACTTGGCCAGTACTCAATAGCCTCGCCGGAGACCAAGACAAATTAGAGTCCGACACACACTCACACGCACTCAGACACACACCTGCTGTCTTTCATAAACATGAATGTTCACACAGAGATACACATATAAAGTAGAAATACACATATAATGTTTCGAGGGAAGAATGTAAAATCGAAGTTTCTTCACTTGCTTGTGGGTATCATTTCTCCCCCCTCTCCTCCCCTCAGTGTTGGAGGTTCACCAGTTTGCCCAGGAGGCGGTGGTGGCCGAGGCGTGGCTGACCGCTCAGGAGCCGCTCATCAGCAGCAACGAGCTGGGCGCTAGTGTAGACGAGGTGGAGCAGCTGATCCGTCGACACGAAGCCTTCCGCAAAGCCGCCGCCACCTGGGAGGAGCGATTCAGCTCACTGCGGCGGCTCACCACGGTAATATCATCATCATCATCATCCTCACCATCGTCATTGTGTGAAGACATCAACAGTAAGAGGGCGTTCTTAGGGCTTAGTTGTGCGATCCATAATACTATAATTGTTTGCTAAAAGCTTCGGATTTCCAATATGGGGAGCGATGTTTCTATAAAGTGTTCAGCATCATTCACTCATGTCAAAACCCTCAGTGACGCTTTGTCTAAAAGTTAGATTTTAAAGTTTGTTCCGTTTTCTTTCCGCAGGTAGAAAAGTTGAAAGCGGAGCAAAGCAAACTACCGCCGACCCCTCTGCTGGGCCGCAAAGTCTTCCTGGACCCTCAAGATGCCTTGCCCAGTGCGTCCAACCTCCCCCGTCTCCCCATCTCCCCCGTCATGAGACAGACCATCTACGAGCAGAACGAAGCCTCGCCGTCGCCCGTCACGCCCACACCCTCTCCCTCGTCCGTGGCTCGTCGGCTGGGGTCGACGGTCGCCAACTACACCCCTGTGATGAACGGCTCCAGCTACCGCCAGACGCTGGAGGCGCGGCACGGCGCCATCGTGGGCATGGGGCTGGGCCAGCCCGCGCCTTCCTCCATCGCCTCGGTCGCCACGGCGGCCATGCTGGTTTCGGCCAACCAGGCGCGAGAGAGCGTCGGCACGTCGAGAGACCAAGCGACCAAGCCGATGAGTCACCTCCATCCAGCGCAGGCGGCGAGGACGCTGGAGGCGAAATCGTCCCCGTATCTGCGGCAAGCCAAAATCAAACACTTGGACGACGCGGTGACGCCGCTGATCGTGGCCAGCCGGCTGGAGAAAGCGAGGGAGAGGGAGAGAGACATGATGATGGGGGAGATAGGGACGGAGAGAGCGGAGGTGGCTGTGATGGCCGAGGTGGTGCTCCAGGAGCCTCCGAGCAGGGAGCGCCTGCACAGCGAGCCCACCAGAGGGCCGCGGGGGTCCAGGACCGACCCGCTGGGCCAGGCTGAGCCCCAGGTCCAGACCCATGGCCACCACAGGGAGCACAAGATAGAGCGGCAGCTGTCCAGCGAGCAGCTGATCCAGGCACGCAGGGACGAGCTGCCTCAGGAGGTGTGGAGGGAACAGGCCGAGAGGCGGGAGAGACGGACGCTGGAGAGGCAAACGTCCAGCGAGCACGAGGGCCAGGGGGGCCACGAGGGCCGGCGGAGAGAGAGAGACCGACACCGGCTGGACAGACAGGAATCCAGTGAGCATGACACCGGGAAAGAGCACTCAGACAGACGCTCAGCAGGAGGGTGAGGCTTTGAGTGTACTGAGGTGTCTTTTAGGTCATGCTGTGTTATGCAGCACACAGTGTGCTTGTCTGTTCTCAGGGGACACCAGGAGCTGGATATACAGCATATGAGTGGAAGTTTTGTTAAAGAGATGTTCCTCATTCATTTTTTGGAGTTGGAATTCATTTCCACTTTAAAAATATCTGTCATAAAATAAAGACAACTGTGTGACATTACAGTTGGATAATCGAGCAGGAAAGCAAAGCAAGACAAACATTATTAAGTGTTTTATGGAATCTACTTGATGTGATTCTCTAATTTGCATTTCTTTTTCGACAGAGAAAAGAGATCCACCATGGCCGAGATCGTAGAGCAGCTGCAAGAAAGAGAAGCAGCACAGGTCTGTAGATCTATGTGCTGTGCATTTCATCCAAGTTCAATGTGTGCAACAACTCACAGTGGTTTCTTTGTTGCATGTTGTAGCTCATCTGGGTGTTTTTTTTTAACACGGGACAAGACAAAAAAACAAAACATACCGACTGTCCCACCACGAAATGACAGTTCTTTCCAGGTTTTGGTTTAGAATTTGTTTTTCCACGACACTTCTTTGTGAGGGTGCCACTTGAATATCTCACATGCTCTCCTACATTGGCGTGAGAAACTCTCATCTCAGAAAATAAACAGTGCCCAACATCTCTTAGCACAGCAGCTGGATTCTGACGATGATGAAAGCCTGATTTTTCTGGATCTCGAGACCGCATCTTGTGATCCAGAAAAGTCTGGCTTTGTCAGCCTTCAAGTAACACGCTTGTGTCCGGCCCACCAGTGTTCGAACCAATCAGCGTCCTGTTAGGAGCTGCTGGCAGCTACGGGCACGGTTTAGGTGTGTGTGAGACGACACGGCGAGGGTGACTGTTTGTTCAAAGAAACAATGGCGGCTCCTGAAGAGGGTTAGCATAGATGCTATGATAGCATCAGTTAAATCAAAACCGGAGTATATTTTTTCATTGAAAGAAGAACAAAGAACGCCACTAAAGGTGTACAATGCTCTTCTCCCTACTGGCTTCAGCTAGAGTTTGATTGACAGACGATTCATCCAATCACCCGCCGAGTATTCTTTTTTTTTGAAAGGGCCTGACCCTTTTGCAAACAATTTCTAATGACTGCTTATCAGATCACAATGTCTTCACACACCTCAAGAGCAGATGTCGTCTTTTCAGGCAGCGGGTTGGTCACATACAGTATCGTGTGAATTGGATGCTACTGGGAGATAAGTCAGTCGGGTTACTGGTCAGAGTGATCCGTAATAACCCGCCAGCAGGAATCACAGGGAGACAAACATGCTTTAGATGATGAAAATGTAAAAGAGATGTACCGACACGAAAGGCCAAAGAAGACTCAATTACTTTTAAAACATGAATCAAATCTTTACTGGCTCCATCCCCCCTCCCCCACCTCCAGGCCCGTGGCGAGGTGCCCCGCCTGCCCAACGGGGTACCGGAGAAGCCTTCCCGTCTCGACCGACCCCGAGCTCGGGACAGGCCCAAACCACGGCGTCGGCCGCGACCCAAAGAGGCGGGAGAGACTACGCGGCGGTCCAGGTCCGCTCCGGCCCAGAGCAGCCCGGCGCTCCCCCAGCTGCCCGCACACACCGCGCACCACGAGGGCTTCCTTTTCCGCAAGCTGGACATCGAGACCCTGAAGAAGAGCACCAATAGGTGGGTGTTCAGGGTCATAATCATGAGCGTAACGTCTGGACTAGCAGATGATAGAAGTAGCAGAGAGGGAGGATGGACACTGATGTCATGATTATCAGGCTTTAGGGTTTCTGATCAATTAATTATCAATGATTTACCAAAAAAGATCAATTCACATATTGTCAAGTAAGTTCACATTAAATGATACCAACAGGTTTTTACATTCCACAGTCGACCGTTGTTGTTTTTTAGATGTTATTTGAGACTCATGTTGACTGTGGCAGACGTCGCATCTCCGTCGTCTGTTTCTCATGACATCACTGCCCTCTCCCTTTATTGATTAGGCAATGGCGACAGGGGCATGACTCAAGCATGCTAAGCTAACAGGCTAACACACTCGGCTGACGCCCCCCCCCCCGCGTCTGACACGTTAAACAGATGCATGACTCCCACGGGCGCCGATGACACACGAGGCCTCATTGGTTGGTCCCACCGCGAGGGTCAACAACACGATATGAGCAGCACTCACTCAGCTAAGCTTTGGATTCCTCAGCAGACACACTGTGTCTTTAGAAGCATGCATACATTAAGGTTTACTCACGTTTACACTCAAGGGATGCTACGACGCTGTCGTGTTTGACCCATTTCGTTCACTAGATAACACACAAGAAACAATTCTACATTCTGCAAAGTGGAAGTAAGAGGTCAGTTCTATCTGCTTCCAAAGAATTTTTACATCCTCAAATTTGTGGCACATCTTACTGTTCCCTGTAATTGATAATAATATACAAAGAGTTCACAAGTCATGTGATACAACGGAAAGATTTATCAGTGAAGAAGTAGATATGAATCACTGTTTGTTTGGCCTTCAATCTCTAACCAGGTAAAAATAGAAAGAGATATTTTTTTTTCCAAAACATAGTAAGAGCTGTATGAATGGCTGTCAGTTGATAATTAATACTAACAATAATCCTATTAATTATAAATAAGTACAATTTTCTAAAACATTTTAATTAATTAATTTCCTTCACAGACATAAAAAATGCAGTGTTGCCCAAAAATGAATGATTTAATTTAATGAATTAACTAAAAGAGAAATAAATAAAGACTAAAACCAGCGCATATTAATAAACAACAGGGACAAAGTTGTAAAAGCTACATTAAAGTCATGTTAATGCGCTGGAGCTTCTGAATATTTAATGTGTGTCATCTCTGATCACCAGGATCAGAACGTGAAGACAACAGTTACATGAGTCAAAGCGGCATCCAGCAGAAATGTCACTGCATGTGAAAACACCTTGCATGATGCTTAACGATGCCTCCTGGTCTAACACGAGCCCACAGAATAAAGCACAACAGAGATGGCTGGCTGGCAGACTGGCTGGTGAATGTCGTGGGAGTGGCGGTTGACGGAGCCTCCTGCGATAGCGTACACTGCCTTGTGCCCAGTCGCTTAGCCTCCAAACACACACACACACACACACACACTCACTACATGGCCTCCATAGATGACCGCCCTGCTTCCTCCAGAGAGACACCAACGGCAACGTCTGTCTCTGCACTGCCCTCTAGTGGCTGGGCTGACCACGCACAGCTAAACGCTCATCTCCCCCCCCCCCCTTCCAGCTGTGGATGAGTCCCACTCACTGCCCACTCAAGGCAGTGGATGAATGTCTCGTATATGTACATGCCCTGTAATGTACATGGCAAGGTAACGCATAATCCTGAATGGCTTCAATCTGGACAAGTGTGAATCTCCAAACGGCTCCTCGTATTGTATGCTCACTTTTTGCTTTGTGTTCAACTTTGATTGGAGGAGTAGATCTGTGGGGAAGGGGGCGGGCCCTCAGTCTATTTTCCTCCAATCAATACAGAGAAAGAGAGGATACAGTTGGTCTGAGAGGAAGGATTGAGGTTCAACCTGTCTCTGTTACATAGCTACACGACAAGGCACTGAGTATGTTCATGTGCACATTAATATTCTGGTATTATTCAGGATGAGCGTTCCTATGAAGAGGCTACGGTGCATGTGAACGGTGTGTGTACTCTGTATGGTACCCTGATGAACTGAATGACAAACTGACCGCATATCATAGTATTCAAAAGGTCAGTTTCTAGTTTCACGTTTAGGTTTTGCATCACTTTTGGCTTCATTGCTCAGTTAATTAACGGGTTACTGAGGGTTTCTGTCCATATTCTGAGATGTTAATCTCATTGATTGGTCAATCTCTGACTGTAACATGTAGTTCTATCTGGCTATATCAAGTACAACAAGTAATACCTTGTGCATAAACACTCTGGTACAAGTAAAAGTCCTGCTCTCAGAATGTTACTTCAGTAAAAGTACATAAGTCTTAGCATAAAAATATACTTCAAAGTAAAAGTACTCATTATGTCATATTATGCCTGTCTGTGGTCACAGCGCCATCTAAGACGACCTTTTTTTTTTTTTTTTTACAACCTGTCACAACAGTCACGACAGACATCCGGTAAGAAGGGTCGTCGTGGAACACCTGGAAAATAATGGTTGACAAAAACAAAATGTTTCCTCTCGGTCAGCTTGATCTTCAGAGCGTTCCACCGTAAAATGAGGTTAAAGCTCGAGAGAAAGTAATGTGGTGAAGTCAAGCCACTATTACCGAAGTCAAGAACAGCATTTGCTGTCTTTATTAGAATTATGTGAAAGTAAATCGAAAATGAAGAAAAAATGTATCTTATTCTTTTATTTTCTTTATCTTTAACATTTTACCATAATAGATGGTTTCACTTCCTGTTTACATCTCTGTATAAATTTACTAGATTGCTGTTTACATTCAGTTTCACTTAAAACGTCTGCACAGATGACCACCACAGATATATATTATTTTATATTCTATAAGCCATGGCTGAATGGCATCGTGTTTTTTCAAGTTGAATCTCTTCAGATTTGGCACAAACGTCCACTTGCACTCGAAGATGAACTGATAAGATTCTGGAGGTCAAAGGTCACTGTGACCTCGCGTCCGTCCCATTCTCGTTCAACGAGATATCTCGGAACGACCTGAGGGAATTTCTTACAATATGGCACAGACGTCCACCTGTACTCAGGGATGGTGGTCAAAGGTCACTTTGGCCTCATGAAATACATTTTTGGCCACTTATGACAATTTCACAGAAATGTCTAAAAGAATAACAACTGCAACGCAGTAATTGTCGTTGCTTCTTCACTTAGATTTTATATTTATGAGCATTATTGGAGGAACCCTGAGATCTTAGATTCTCATTACTTCTCTAATGGCTGTGCAGACGGCAATAAAGAACCTGAACACATGAAACTAGTGCTAACATCATTCATGTAGACACAGTATCACATGCACCGTCGGTCTTCTCCAGCCTAAGTTCTCTCTCTGTTGTTACAAAGAGGTATTTGAAATCGGGATATGAAGCTGCACGCAGACAGCTTGCTCTGAATAATACCTATAATTGGGCGTAAGCTTATTAATGGGAATGCCGTGTGCATGTAGACACGCTCAAAGAGGCAAAAGCAGCATGACTCGTGAGTTTTAAGTTGCGTTTGCAGCCAAAATGCCATTTAACCAAACTCTCCCCTCTTCTCTCCTCTCTTCCTCGGTGCTACTGGCTGCTCCTCTCGTCTCCTCCAAGGTAAGTCATATATGAGCCCCGCGCACAGAGACACAAACTGAACGTAGCCTCCCCCCCATCCCTCCATCCTCCGTCCGTCTGTCCGTCCGTCCGTCCGTCTGTGTTTGTTCAGCAGTGTGTTTCCTCCTCCCTTCTTGGCGCCGGTCCATCCCGCCCACCTACCTGTCTGCTCTGGTCAGGTGAGTGAGGTGTTAGCTTAGCGAGAGCGACTCCGCAGCTCTTCCTGACTCCTCCCGTCTCCACCTCCCCGACCACCACCTTTCCCGTGCTCCTTCCCCCCCCTGCTTCTCCTCCGCTACTCCCCCACCCCCCCCTCACCCCTCCCGCCTTCCCACACCACAGCAGGTCATGGGTCAACCTGTACTGCGTGCTGAACAAAGGGGAGATGGGCTTCTACAAGGACGCCAAGAACACCGCCACGCCCTACAACAGCGAGCCGCTGCTCAACCTCTCCCACTGCCACTGCGACGTCACCAACGGCTACAAGAAGAAGAAGAACGTCTTCACGCTCAAGTGAGAGGCTGTTTTCATTCTCGCGTTTACTCTGCTGAAATTTTTAAAAAGCTATGTTTTTTAGACTTGAATACACTTGAATACACTTTAGTTACGAGTAACAGTGCTAAATCTCTGGGTCTCGGTTTGATATCGGTCAGTGCAAATCCCGTCCAACAACACGCTTGGAGTGGTTTTAAGGAACACTCGTGCAGACTGAAAGGCGACTCGTGGATTGGGAAGTGTTGGTGATGCTTCAAATATCTGTAGTTTCATTTGATACAATTTATACGGTGGTGCTGCTTTAAGTTAATGCGACACACTTTACCCATTTCACCCATCCTAAGCATCTCAGGTACCGTGGGCTGCTGTGAAGCGTCCAGTGAGCAACTCGTGCTTCAGTGTCTCACCAAACATGTTGTGCACTACACTGTTCCTCAGTTTATCTTCTCTCCTCTTATTGCAGAACGAAGGACGGCAGTGAGTTTTTGTTTCACGCGAAAGATGAGGTGAGACATTTTTAATGTTTCTATTTACATCTCAAAATAGCAGTGGCTTTATTTGATCACATGATGTAAAAAAAACAATGTAATCGCTGAAACTCCTGAAGTGATGTGAGGAGCAGTCAGCTGAACTTGATCCCTCTCTTCCTTCGCAGGACGACCTCAAGGTGTGGGTGACCAACATCACTGCCAGCATCACGGAGCACGAGGACATCGCCAAATGGGGTCAGCCCCAACCAACTACCTCATCCACCGACGAGGGCACGCGGCGCGACGGCAGCAAGGCGGACATCCAGTCAGAGCGGGGCGGCGAGCGCTCGGACCGCGCCGATCGGATCGAGAAAGCGGAGAAAGAGAAAGACAAGGAGAAGGAGAGGGGCGAGCGGTCGGAGAGGTCGGAACGGGGAGGGAAGTCGGACGCGAAGCGCTCGGAGAAGTCCGGTAAGAAAAAGTGAGCCGGGTGACGGAATCGGTCGGGATTGAATCGTACGAACTCCGGATATGGGGGCAGGGCCGTAGACTGGTAGTGAACGCCCCACCCCCCCGCCCTTCTCTCCGCCTCCAACACTGTCAACACAGCGGTCGAGTTTGGATGGGAAGTGACACGCAGGACAGAGGGACTGACCCAGGCTTTACTCATAGGACGGACAGGACAGAGCAGGAGCAGGAGACAGCGATCTCTCTCTAACGCTCTCCTCCTTCTTCTTCTTCTTCTTCTTCTGTGTCTCTGTGAGAACACACAGAGTCACTGACGCTCCGCCCACGCCCCCTCTGGTGGCTGTTTCGAAGAACTGCGAGAGAGAGTTTCGCGCTGCTGACCCCCCCCCCCCCCCTTTGCCTCCGGGGGCGGAGTTAACGCGCGACAGAGTGACGGGACGAGCGTCACGTTAACGTGAAGGCTGTTTCTGATTGCCGGTATCGTGCGATGCGACGTCGCTCATTCTGTTCCATGTCTGTTTGTTTTTCTATGAGATGAGCTGTAACCATCTGTATTTCTCGTCCGTCTGTCCTATCTACTGTATCTATCTGTCTGTCTGTAAGTCGAGACAGCCTACACTATGTCTTATTACTCCTCTGAAAGAGAATGAAAATCATGCCAAAATGTTTGACAGACATACAAACGATTTCCTCCACTTTGTCCCATCCGTCTGGAAGGTCTGGCTGTGGGGGAAAAAACACAAAGCGGAGGTGACTCTGGTTTTACTTTGACACCAAACAGCCCTGGAACCACGTTCACCGGACGAGTCAACACTGACAAACGGCGACAGTGATTCTAGTGAACAGATGATTTAAGACAAGAGAAGAGTAGATGGCCGAGGCGATGAACTTCAGAACAATCGGGGAAAAAGCAGAAAAATGTGTCATAGAAATACATCCAAAGGCTTGAAATCCTTTGGACTTACCTTAAAATGTTAAAAAAGATCTGCCTGACAGAGAAGCTTCCCGTCATTTATATAGCATTGATTTTGGATTTGAGAGATTTCTGCAGGACAGATGAGTCACAAGGTGTTTAACCTGTTCAGCATAAAATCACTCCACGATACGGTCACGGCAGAAACTTCGGCTCTCAAGACTCATTTATTTAAAAACAACACATGTACAGTTCTTGGATCAGTGATCAGAAAGAGAACAAACGAATGTAATGGTAGACTCTGGCTCCCAGGGGCCTCATTCGTTTTAACTCTTTCTTTTTTTCAACACACAAAATTCATATTTCGGGAAGCTGTAGAGGCCAAGATTTCGTTTTCGATGCCTCAAAGGCAATTTGGTGGAGTTCAGTGTAACCTGCTGATTTTAGCATCAGGATCAGCTCTCCATTCATTTCACGTTTGGCTTTGGTCATAAGCACAAAATCTGCGGCTGGCATGTTTTTAATGAATGAGGCCTCATCTACTCTTTATTCTCTTATAACATCAAACTACTCGTTGGATATTTTCTTTGATTTATTCACACAAATCGGGTGCATCCTTCTTTTTTTCTTTACAGAATTAAAAATATGTAGTTTTTCTACGTGCAGTGGGATTGTGTGTGTGTGTGTGTGTGTGTGTACCGCTGCTCTCTGCTCCCAGGGTCTCCATAGCTCTCAGGTTATTTATGTTGGTGTGTTCTTACCGTGTGCTTCGCGCGTTCATATGCTCGTCCCCTCCGACGCCACCTTAGTCTTCCAGACACGTCCAATCCATAACACACACACACACACACACACACACACACACACACACACACACACACACACACACACACACAGAATAATATAACTCAGCAGGTTCAAATGTTAAAGGTTATAAATAGTGTAAAAGGTCATCAAACTGTCCAGGTTCAACATCCCATCAGTGAAGACGGGAATGAGTGAATGAGTGAATGAGTGAATGAACTGACACGGCGTCGAGAGGATATCAGACACACCAAATATTTAGAAAAGTCTAGAAGTTGTGAGACTGCATGTTCTGCTTAAAAGGAGAAATCATTCGGTTTGCATTAAACTCACCACGAAGCCATAAACGACAAAGAAGAATGCTCAGAGGAGTACGTAACAGTAAATGCAGCTGGGGAGTTTTTGGGACGCACGAGCCGTGGTGGCTGATGGGTAATCTAAAGTTACTGGTGGGAGCATCCTGGGCGGACGGCATTTCAAATTCTTTCTTTTTTTTATTAACCTTTCAAATAGGAATGCTGTTTCGATATCACTGCTAAACCGTGTTGATTTTTTTTATTCTTTTAGTTAAAGTCCAGTTGAAATCGCTGCTGCAGCATACTCGCATACATGCTCTGTAAGTCACGTTCTCCTTTGAAAGAAATAAAAAATTTGAAAACCAAAATGGAGAAATATGAATGTCATATTTTTGGTTTCGCGATGACGAATGGTATTTGCATTTAATTTAGTTTTCCGTCTTCCTCCGTGATGTCTATTACTCTTAAATACCACCACGAACAAGTACTGGAGCTCAGTCTGCCTTTTTCCACCTTTCTTCAGATAATAGAAAAACTATCGACAATGACTTTAAAATGAAAACTGACTTTATTACTGATTATTTATTGTGTTTTTCAGTGTGATTTCAGTTGGACTTTAAACTTAAAAGTTGACACTCCTCTCTGAGCAACCTGTAGAGCCCAACTATTCCACTCAGAATTTGTTCAGATATTTTGGTTGTGAGAGTTTTACTTTTTTTCTTCTTTTTTTTAGGGTGTAGGCTACGTTATTTCATTTCAGTATTTTAAATTCTAAAAACATGTCTTGAGAACTTTAACTCTTCTTTGATCCTGTTTTGATTCCAGCACCCTTTGTGCATCTAAATGAGGTGTGAATGCCAGATCAATGCAATCGTTTCACATGCATGTCGGACACAACAGAGTCAGAAGAGGTGATGTTTTGAGCGCGCGAATCTTCCACGTGTGCAGCCACGCGGCAGTGCTCCGCTGTCGGATTATGCCTCTAACAGCGTAATGAACACTTTGTTATTGCAGATGCACACGGGACCCAAAACACGCAGGGTACAGATATCAGTGCAACCGTTCTACACAGAAGACACAACCACACAGGTTCAGCTTTGCTTCAGAACGGTTTGGATGGTACCCTGCCCGTCCGCGCTGTTCTGTTCACTCCAAACCTCAGTCTGTCGGCCGGGATGAAATGACGAATAAAATACCTTTTGGTTTATCATTCATGTGTTTAGTCAGCGTTTTTCTTTTTTCATCTGGAAATGAATTTAAAACGTAGAGTTCAGTTTGGATGCAGCTCTGTGTTTGCTGCTGCTCTCTGGAAACAGATAACAGAGAATATTAAACCAGAAATAAGAACATGCAGTTAGTCGCTGGCGGTTTGATAGAAGGTTGAAATCTTTACTTCTGCTTCAGCAGAAGGGAAACAGTCATTCAGCTGCTAACGTGAAACACCGTTTCAGTCTTTGTCGCATCTTGTGCACCAAAACCACACAGCAGTATGCAGTCAGTGATGAGGATTTCAGAAGTGTTTGTACCAGAATGAGTATTGTTAATGATGATGATGATGATGATGATGATGCCCATGGTAGCAATGCACTGAAACTTTATGCAACTTTTTCTTTGCACTAGGGACGCCGGCCTGTTGCAGAGTTGATGGTCAGTGGTGTTTGGGGCTCCAGCGGAGGGACGTCACAGCCACAAAGTTATAGAATCATCTCGCGAGGCAGAAGAAAGTTTTATTTGAAGCCGTTTTCAGGATCAGTTTGTAAAAAAAAAAAAAAATCCGCCAATTCATCCACAGGCAATTCATCAACAACAATTTTGATAATCGATTCACTGTTCCGAGTAATTTTTTGAAGCAAAAACTTGTTTGGTTTGACCCTCTTTGAAGATTTGACGCTTTTCTTTCTGTTTTTATAACATAATAAGCTGAATATCTTTATGGTCAGCTGCTCAGACAAAACATGACGATACAAGACGACACCTTGAGCTCCATGGAAATTGGGATGGGATTTTTTTATCTTGTTTGCTAATGCTTTATAGACTCAACGGTTTAATTGAGTTGAATTCATGCGTTATGTCAAACTTCAGTTCTGTAAAGAACAGCTATAAAAATCAACCGTCACATTCTACAGACAGCATGTGTTGATATAGGTTGAACTCGCCCATCTTCTGTTTACGTGTTGCATATCACACTCGTCATTCGTCACACACCGCCTGGAATTTATAACATACAAAACACCTTTGAATAGGGCTCAGACTACAGCGACCACAATCAACCTTCAGTTTCTAAGTATAATTCATTGTTTTTTTTTATCTAGCATTACATTTGTATATGTTTCTGAGGACAATCAGGGCTGGCAAATCGAACCACTCAGTGGACACATGGATCTTTTATTTGGAGGTTCTCTTATAAAATAATCCTCCGCCACATTAGATAACACCTCTCTCACACACACACACACACACACACACACCCCTCATGTGCTCCCTGCAGATGTAAACAAACAGAGATATTTCTAAATGTTACTCCAGAGGACGTTCTGAGATCAAATTGAATGGTGAATATTTCCTGCCATGTTTCTCTCTTCCCAGGACCCCAGAGCACCACTGTCTATCTGCCCTCAGCCCGTCTGTCTCTCTGTATGCCTGCCTACAGCAGCCTGATGATGTATAAATGTATGGGATCATCAGTATTTTCTGTAAAAAAAAACTAACAAACAGGAGAACAAGTTTATGTATAGGGACACTGGGAAAACTGCCCCTTGTCTTTGATACGTTTAACTTTTTTTCAGGATGTTATGAAGTGAGATTGAGGATGCACCGGGTTGAAAACACCTCCTCCACACACACAGACACACACGCACACACACACACAACAGGACAAAGAGGTTGCATGAATGACATAGTCTCTTATTATGGTACTGCTGTGCATGTCTTTCAAGCCCCATCCCTCCACTATGCAATCACTGTAACATACCGGGGGAACACAAGCTACCAACGCGAGTCGAGGGTGAGTGAATGAACCGATAACAGTGTGTAAAATGATCAGAACCAACTGGGAATCATTTGCTCTGTACAGCCGTTTCTTTGAATTGATAAATACAAATTGTGATATTAAAAAGTTCATGTTTGTGTGTGTGTTTTTGTGAAGCAGATAAGTGAGGTCTGAGGGTCTTGAAGGGTCCTTAGTGTGCTTCATGGAGGGCTACAAAGGACCAGCTCTGTTAGTTATGTTAAAAAAAAATAGCCCACTTCAAAGTCAGCAAGTATACATTTTGGAAATTACCTGCGAGTCGAGAAAATACATTTTCATGTTTCATTTTTTTTTTCTTCTCCACACTGTTATTATCAGAGGTGGAATGTATAACTATGTGCATTTACTC
The DNA here is from genome assembly GCF_949748355.1 of Melanostigma gelatinosum. NCBI lineage: Eukaryota > Metazoa > Chordata > Actinopteri > Perciformes > Zoarcidae > Melanostigma > Melanostigma gelatinosum. Next base: position 22,332,715 of record NC_136640.1, read on the forward strand.
AAGTGCAGTACAATTTTGAGGTACTTTACTTGAGTATTTATTCAATTTTATACAATTTTTATACATTTTGGAGACAAATGTACTTTTTGTTTCTCCAGCTCATTTATGTAACTACAGAATAGTTCAGAATATTAAAACAAAATATAAATCAAATTAACTATTAACATAAAATAGATTAAGCTAACCAGCCGTATGCAATGTGATTAAAACTAGTCCTGACTTTATCATCTGCAACATTAAAGTACACATGATTATATCACTAATTCTGTAATATAATATAGAATCTGGAATGTGCCATACAACATTAAATATTTTATAGGTTCCTTGTTTTTGATGCTTTTAAATATAATGTATATGTTTATTCAATGAAATACGTTATTCACATTAACAAGGGACACATAATACAGAAAATAGAAAGAATTGAGTTAAAATATTAATCCTTTACAGCAATTTGAGCCATAAAAAGTATATTTAAAAACTGATTTAGTTAGTAAAGTTTGGATTCATTTTTTTTGTGATAAAGAAAAGAATAAAAAATATTCATTAAGACAGACTGAAAAAAGACAGGAGAAAAGATGCAATGTTTATCACATACCCTTTTAATATATTTATTTAGATATTTTTCATAGTTCTAAATTAATGTACGTGTTTGTTCTTAAGTGTACACATTTGTTACATTTTTAAAAACGTGTTGTCATGAGTTGTCCTGTGCTCGCTGTACTGTTTTTGTTCTAAAATAAAACTGGTTAGAATGTAGACTAGAAAAACCTACTTTGGGGTAATTTAGAAATGACTGAATATGACACAAACGTCCTGCTCTGGAAGTTGTTTTTAACTTTTAATAACTTTTTGGTTTTACATATTTTGAAATGACAACAACCTAAATTCTCTATCTTTTTTTTTTTACAAACACTTTAGATTATAATCCAATGTTAGACATTTACTTAAACTCTTAAACTTTTATTTGTATAGCCCAATATCACAAATGTCCTTGGACATATTAAAATTACATAAAACAGTCAATCCAACTTTAAGATTTATATAGTTGTATATCCCTGGGATGGTGGAGATTTTGAGAAAGCATGTACACAGTGAACTCAGAACCTAGAAAATGCAGATTGAAATGGTACTGCTTAACACTCTTCAACAATCAACCGACAACAAATTTAAACTTCTTCCACAATGCTCGCTCAGAACAGCTGTGTTTTCAGACTTTTATCGAAGGTTTTATTTCCTTTTTTTAATGAAATATTGCATATCTTCTTCATCTAAAAGCTCTTTAAATTAACCAATCTCAGAGGGATTTATTTTTATTATTTAACTGCTCAAGTTCATTTCCACACTACGGCTATTTCCTGTGATGAGGTGTCACACGTAAGCAACTACATGCTAAACAGGTTGGGAACGACACATACAAAGCCTATAGTTTTCAATGTCTGTACTCCACCACATTTAAAATCTACACTTGGACCTATGCCACTTACTTTAAACCTTTAAATAAGATAATGGTTTGAGTTATGTCACTAAGATATAACACAAAATTTAGGATTGTCTTCAGGGGAAAATATTGATCCGTTTCTAGGTAAGTAGCTTTTAGATGGCTTGTTATTTATGTCATCTGACTTTCAAGATGTGAAAGAAAGGCAGAATAGTTGAGATTGTTCACACATGAATGCTTACATTTGGTTACATTGCTATTTGCTGTGTCATTGAAAATACAATCATTAAATAACAGTGTATTTATAAGCAACTTATATCGTTTAAAATAATGTCAGCAGGGTCTGTTGGCCCTTGGGCATTTTCACATGATCAAATCTGGCCCTCTTTGAAAAAGGTTTGGACACCCCTGGTTTAGAGAAAACAAATACATGAGAGACTTGGTGTGCACGTCAGGTAACACCCCACCTTTAGCTATTAGACAGGTGATGTAGGTGCTGTTTCAGTGAATGTTGATACAAATCCAAATCCATTGATAAGATGCATTCACTAATAAATGTTTTAGCTAAAATGATTAGAGTATTTGACAGCCTTGATAAATCTGTGCCCTTGAGGACTTTTTAGTGTTTATTCAATGAAATAGTGTTTCAACTCGTCCAGGCCCCGGGCCCGGCCCGCCGCCCGGTCTGCATTGCACCCGACCCCGATGCTTGTCCCTGAGGCTGGTGGGTCCACAGGGTGGCTGCTCCATGTTGTTTCTTCGAGCTGAGCCCCATGGGCGAGGGCCCGGCCGCCGCTGACGAGCTCCCTTCCTGGGTCTGGCTCCGGGAGGGTGCCCCGGTTTCCCTGGTCCGGGCGAGGTGGCTGAAGTCTGTGGGCTGCTATTTATAATGTTTGAACCGCTCTTAGTCTGGGCTCTCCCCTGAGACCTGTTTGCCTTGGGAGACCCTACCAGGGTCCCCGCACAACATATAGCTCCCAGGATCACTGAGCCACGCAAACTCCTCCACCACGTTAAGGTGGCGGTTCACGGAGGAGTATCAGTGTGTGCCTATGTGTGTGTCTGTGTGTGTGTGTGTGTGTGTGTGTGTGTGTGTCTGTGTGTGTGTGTGTGTGCGGGGGGGAGGGGGGGGGGGGATAGGGTAGAAGTGTGTAGATAGGGTATAAGTGTGTGTGTGTGTGTAGACAGGGTAGAAGTGGGGATAGGATAGAAGTGGGGATGGGTGAAGAGAAGAGAAAGGATGTTGATTCACTCTTTTCTACTTCCTCTCTCTCTTCTCCATCAATTTCTTTTCTTTCTTTTGCCTTTTCACTTCCTCCTTTTCTCTTTCCTCATTGTCCTTCTTCTCCTTCTGTCTTTTCAATTCCTCCTTTTCTCTCTTCTCGTTCTCATTCTTCTCCCTCTCTTTCTCCTCTTTCCTGGCCTTCATCAGGATCTTTTCGACCTCTTTCATGGCCTTCTTCTCCTCCTTCTTAAACTGCGCCTTCTCTTTGTCAGTTTGTTGGGCGAGCTCTTGAAGGCGGAGGTTATGTACCTGGAGGTCAGCGCTTTGCTGTTTCAGGAGATTGATCTCTTCCTGCTTTTGGTTGCGCCACTCCTCCTCCTCCATCTCTCTGCTCTGTCTCTGCAGCTCCTGCTCTCTCTGGAAGCTCTCCTCCTTTGCAGCAAACTCGCATCTCATCCGATCTTCCAGAGCCGTGAGTTTTATTTTCCACTCCGCCTCGGTCCGGATGAGATCGCTGTCTTTCCGCGTGGTGGAGCTCTCCTGGTCCAGGAAGGTCTGCTTCACCTTCTTGTCGAAGTTCTCTTCCTGGGTTTTGAGCGCAGTCACAGTCTCTTGCTCTCTTACAATCATCTTTAAATCCAAGTCCATCACATTCTTTTTATTCATGCCAAATATGACATGATGTGCCCTGGTCAAACAGTTCTTCCTGAAGGTGTTGTTCTCCTCTGTCACAGACTCAACAACCTGTTTGAACTTGGCACTCCACTGGAAGTTGATGGACTGGATCTCATTCTGCTTTTCAAGCAGACTTTGATGCAGACAATTGATAATTGTGTCCTTCTCTGTGTTCTTGTCCGCCTGTGCCATCTTCCTCAGCTCTCTCTCTGACCTGAGAGCCTTCATCATTTTCTCTCTCTCGAGCTCCCAACTGAGCTCCTTGGCGGCAATCTGCTGCTTCAAGGCAGCATTTTCTGAAGCCAGCTGGTTGTCTGGTTTCTTGTCCGCCCGTGCCATCTTCCTCAGCTCTCTCTCTGACCTGAGAGCCTTCATTATCTTCTGTTTTTCCAGCTCGAAACTGAGCTGTTTGGCAGCGATCTCCTCCTTCAAGGCAGCCATTTCTGACGCCAACTGGTTGTCTGGTCTTTGAACGTCCATTTGAGCTGTTCTCAGGTCCTGCATATTTAGACAATGGTAATGCTCAATTGTTGTTTCAGTACTTGCCTGTACTAGCTGTTGTAGTTTGAGTAGTTATGGCTCTGTTTGCACAAGAGGTCTCTCTGGATGGATGTCCGATGATAACTAGTTAAGTCTCCCAGAGGATTTCAGGGTATACCTCCTCTTACATCAAAGGAACATTCCGTGACATCACAGAATGTTCCTTTGATGTACCTCCTCTTACATCAAAGGAACATTCCGTGACATCACAAAAGAACATTCATTCTGACAAACATTCCGTGATATCACCAGGATTCATTCTGACAAACCATGATGTCATCAAATGTTCTAGAATGTCAATGACTGCAATGTTCCAAATTGTGGTCACATGACTACACTTGGTCACATGACTTCTCCAGACTAAAAAACCTGCAAAATAGAATTACAAAAAGGGTTGCTTAGTTACAGAAAATATATTGTATTGTTTGTCTTCCTCTATAATCTTCCTCTATAACTTTTCAAACTTAATGACAACGCTGCAGGCCATTTCTCTCTCATACACACACACACACACACACACACACACACATCAAATCTGCTTCAAAATGAACACTTACAAATCAAAGTTTACTAGATTATGGGTCAATAAATGTGGTCAACACACGTCTCTCACTCTGTTCACTAATTAATTGAGATAAAAAATAAAGAATAAATAAATAAAATAAATTTCTTCAGTAGCTTTGGAGAAGGATCAGCAGACAGTTATTATGGTTGTGATTATCTGCTCTCTAAAATAGTATTTCAGCAATTAAGGTGATTAGACAAATCGAGAACAATGAGAATCAATAATGATTACGCAACGTTTTGGGGTAAATCACTCGTCTTGGAAGCTTTATCATACTGTTGGAGAAATACATCACATCATGCAGAGTGACAGAAAGCCATTCTGTTGCCGAGAAGAGAATGGCAATGATTTCAGGTCACAGTGAGGTCATGAGGGGGTCGAGATAATGTATCATCCTACGGATGGTCATCTTTCATCTCAAGGCTCCAGGTAAAGTTGACTTCTGCTCTGAAGTCACACTGCCATCATAACAAGCTTTTAAACTGAGCGTGAAGGTTCATTTTTAACAAAAACAATTGTAGCTCAAGGTAGCTTTACTGGCTTTCTCCCGGGCATTAAACCGCATCTCACCGTCGTAATCAGCTCATTAAGTTTGCTCAGTTTGCATCATGTGGCTGCAATACGACATGTCGGTCACATGATAACAGGTGGTCGTATATAGGGGGAGAATGTAACCTTCTGTCTCCTCCGCTTCCCCTCGGCACTTGGTACTAGTCTTATTACTCCTCTGAAAGAGAATGAAAATCATGCCAAAATGTTTGACAGACATACAAACGATTTCCTCCACTTTGTCCCATCCGTCTGGAAGGTCTGGCTGTGGGGGAAAAAACACAAAGCGGAGGTGACTCTGGTTTTACTTTGACACCAAACAGCCCTGGAACCACGTTCACCGGACGAGTCAACACTGACAAACGGCGACAGTGATTCTAGTGAACAGATGATTTAAGACAAGAGAAGAGTAGATGGCCGAGGCGATGAACTTCAGAACAATCGGGGAAAAAGCAGAAAAATGTGTCATAGAAATACATCCAAAGGCTTGAAATCCTTTGGACTTACCTTAAAATGTTAAAAAAGATCTGCCTGACAGAGAAGCTTCCCGTCATTTATATAGCATTGATTTTGGATTTGAGAGATTTCTGCAGGACAGATGAGTCACAAGGTGTTTAACCTGTTCAGCATAAAATCACTCCACGATACGGTCACGGCAGAAACTTCGGCTCTCAAGACTCATTTATTTAAAAACAACACATGTACAGTTCTTGGATCAGTGATCAGAAAGAGAACAAACGAATGTAATGGTAGACTCTGGCTCCCAGGGGCCTCATTCGTTTTAACTCTTTCTTTTTTTCAACACACAAAATTCATATTTCGGGAAGCTGTAGAGGCCAAGATTTCGTTTTCGATGCCTCAAAGGCAATTTGGTGGAGTTCAGTGTAACCTGCTGATTTTAGCATCAGGATCAGCTCTCCATTCATTTCACGTTTGGCTTTGGTCATAAGCACAAAATCTGCGGCTGGCATGTTTTTAATGAATGAGGCCTCATCTACTCTTTATTCTCTTATAACATCAAACTACTCGTTGGATATTTTCTTTGATTTATTCACACAAATCGGGTGCATCCTTCTTTTTTTCTTTACAGAATTAAAAATATGTAGTTTTTCTACGTGCAGTGGGATTGTGTGTGTGTGTGTGTGTGTGTGTACCGCTGCTCTCTGCTCCCAGGGTCTCCATAGCTCTCAGGTTATTTATGTTGGTGTGTTCTTACCGTGTGCTTCGCGCGTTCATATGCTCGTCCCCTCCGACGCCACCTTAGTCTTCCAGACACGTCCAATCCATAACACACACACACACACACACACACACACACACACACACACACACACACACACACACACACACACACACAGAATAATATAACTCAGCAGGTTCAAATGTTAAAGGTTATAAATAGTGTAAAAGGTCATCAAACTGTCCAGGTTCAACATCCCATCAGTGAAGACGGGAATGAGTGAATGAGTGAATGAGTGAATGAACTGACACGGCGTCGAGAGGATATCAGACACACCAAATATTTAGAAAAGTCTAGAAGTTGTGAGACTGCATGTTCTGCTTAAAAGGAGAAATCATTCGGTTTGCATTAAACTCACCACGAAGCCATAAACGACAAAGAAGAATGCTCAGAGGAGTACGTAACAGTAAATGCAGCTGGGGAGTTTTTGGGACGCACGAGCCGTGGTGGCTGATGGGTAATCTAAAGTTACTGGTGGGAGCATCCTGGGCGGACGGCATTTCAAATTCTTTCTTTTTTTTATTAACCTTTCAAATAGGAATGCTGTTTCGATATCACTGCTAAACCGTGTTGATTTTTTTTATTCTTTTAGTTAAAGTCCAGTTGAAATCGCTGCTGCAGCATACTCGCATACATGCTCTGTAAGTCACGTTCTCCTTTGAAAGAAATAAAAAATTTGAAAACCAAAATGGAGAAATATGAATGTCATATTTTTGGTTTCGCGATGACGAATGGTATTTGCATTTAATTTAGTTTTCCGTCTTCCTCCGTGATGTCTATTACTCTTAAATACCACCACGAACAAGTACTGGAGCTCAGTCTGCCTTTTTCCACCTTTCTTCAGATAATAGAAAAACTATCGACAATGACTTTAAAATGAAAACTGACTTTATTACTGATTATTTATTGTGTTTTTCAGTGTGATTTCAGTTGGACTTTAAACTTAAAAGTTGACACTCCTCTCTGAGCAACCTGTAGAGCCCAACTATTCCACTCAGAATTTGTTCAGATATTTTGGTTGTGAGAGTTTTACTTTTTTTCTTCTTTTTTTTAGGGTGTAGGCTACGTTATTTCATTTCAGTATTTTAAATTCTAAAAACATGTCTTGAGAACTTTAACTCTTCTTTGATCCTGTTTTGATTCCAGCACCCTTTGTGCATCTAAATTAGGTGTGAATGCCAGATCAATGCAATCGTTTCACATGCATGTCGGACACAACAGAGTCAGAAGAGGTGATGTTTTGAGCGCGCGAATCTTCCACGTGTGCAGCCACGCGGCAGTGCTCCGCTGTCGGATTATGCCTCTAACAGCGTAATGAACACTTTGTTATTGCAGATGCACACGGGACCCAAAACACGCAGGGTACAGATATCAGTGCAACCGTTCTACACAGAAGACACAACCACACAGGTTCAGCTTTGCTTCAGAACGGTTTGGATGGTACCCTGCCCGTCCGCGCTGTTCTGTTCACTCCAAACCTCAGTCTGTCGGCCGGGATGAAATGACGAATAAAATACCTTTTGGTTTATCATTCATGTGTTTAGTCAGCGTTTTTCTTTTTTCATCTGGAAATGAATTTAAAACGTAGAGTTCAGTTTGGATGCAGCTCTGTGTTTGCTGCTGCTCTCTGGAAACAGATAACAGAGAATATTAAACCAGAAATAAGAACATGCAGTTAGTCGCTGGCGGTTTGATAGAAGGTTGAAATCTTTACTTCTGCTTCAGCAGAAGGGAAACAGTCATTCAGCTGCTAACGTGAAACACCGTTTCAGTCTTTGTCGCATCTTGTGCACCAAAACCACACAGCAGTATGCAGTCAGTGATGAGGATTTCAGAAGTGTTTGTACCAGAATGAGTATTGTTAATGATGATGATGATGATGATGATGATGATGCCCATGGTAGCAATGCACTGAAACTTTATGCAACTTTTTCTTTGCACTAGGGACGCCGGCCTGTTGCAGAGTTGATGGTCAGTGGTGTTTGGGGCTCCAGCGGAGGGACGTCACAGCCACAAAGTTATAGAATCATCTCGCGAGGCAGAAGAAAGTTTTATTTGAAGCCGTTTTCAGGATCAGTTTGTAAAAAAAAAAAAAAATCCGCCAATTCATCCACAGGCAATTCATCAACAACAATTTTGATAATCGATTCACTGTTCCGAGTAATTTTTTGAAGCAAAAACTTGTTTGGTTTGACCCTCTTTGAAGATTTGACGCTTTTCTTTCTGTTTTTATAACATAATAAGCTGAATATCTTTATGGTCAGCTGCTCAGACAAAACATGACGATACAAGACGACACCTTGAGCTCCATGGAAATTGGGATGGGATTTTTTTATCTTGTTTGCTAATGCTTTATAGACTCAACGGTTTAATTGAGTTGAATTCATGCGTTATGTCAAACTTCAGTTCTGTAAAGAACAGCTATAAAAATCAACCGTCACATTCTACAGACAGCATGTGTTGATATAGGTTGAACTCGCCCATCTTCTGTTTACGTGTTGCATATCACACTCGTCATTCGTCACACACCGCCTGGAATTTATAACATACAAAACACCTTTGAATAGGGCTCAGACTACAGCGACCACAATCAACCTTCAGTTTCTAAGTATAATTCATTGTTTTTTTTTATCTAGCATTACATTTGTATATGTTTCTGAGGACAATCAGGGCTGGCAAATCGAACCACTCAGTGGACACATGGATCTTTTATTTGGAGGTTCTCTTATAAAATAATCCTCCGCCACATTAGATAACACCTCTCTCACACACACACACACACACACACACACCCCTCATGTGCTCCCTGCAGATGTAAACAAACAGAGATATTTCTAAATGTTACTCCAGAGGACGTTCTGAGATCAAATTGAATGGTGAATATTTCCTGCCATGTTTCTCTCTTCCCAGGACCCCAGAGCACCACTGTCTATCTGCCCTCAGCCCGTCTGTCTCTCTGTATGCCTGCCTACAGCAGCCTGATGATGTATAAATGTATGGGATCATCAGTATTTTCTGTAAAAAAAAACTAACAAACAGGAGAACAAGTTTATGTATAGGGACACTGGGAAAACTGCCCCTTGTCTTTGATACGTTTAACTTTTTTTCAGGATGTTATGAAGTGAGATTGAGGATGCACCGGGTTGAAAACACCTCCTCCACACACACAGACACACACGCACACACACACACAACAGGACAAAGAGGTTGCATGAATGACATAGTCTCTTATTATGGTACTGCTGTGCATGTCTTTCAAGCCCCATCCCTCCACTATGCAATCACTGTAACATACCGGGGGAACACAAGCTACCAACGCGAGTCGAGGGTGAGTGAATGAACCGATAACAGTGTGTAAAATGATCAGAACCAACTGGGAATCATTTGCTCTGTACAGCCGTTTCTTTGAATTGATAAATACAAATTGTGATATTAAAAAGTTCATGTTTGTGTGTGTGTTTTTGTGAAGCAGATAAGTGAGGTCTGAGGGTCTTGAAGGGTCCTTAGTGTGCTTCATGGAGGGCTACAAAGGACCAGCTCTGTTAGTTATGTTAAAAAAAAATAGCCCACTTCAAAGTCAGCAAGTATACATTTTGGAAATTACCTGCGAGTCGAGAAAATACATTTTCATGTTTCATTTTTTTTTTCTTCTCCACACTGTTATTATCAGAGGTGGAATGTATAACTATGTGCATTTACTCAAGTGCAGTACAATTTTGAGGTACTTTACTTGAGTATTTATTCAATTTTATACAATTTTTATACATTTTGGAGACAAATGTACTTTTTGTTTCTCCAGCTCATTTATGTAACTACAGAATAGTTCAGAATATTAAAACAAAATATAAATCAAATTAACTATTAACATAAAATAGATTAAGCTAACCAGCCGTATGCAATGTGATTAAAACTAGTCCTGACTTTATCATCTGCAACATTAAAGTACACATGATTATATCACTAATTCTGTAATATAATATAGAATCTGGAATGTGCCATACAACATTAAATATTTTATAGGTTCCTTGTTTTTGATGCTTTTAAATATAATGTATATGTTTATTCAATGAAATACGTTATTCACATTAACAAGGGACACATAATACAGAAAATAGAAAGAATTGAGTTAAAATATTAATCCTTTACAGCAATTTGAGCCATAAAAAGTATATTTAAAAACTGATTTAGTTAGTAAAGTTTGGATTCATTTTTTTTGTGATAAAGAAAAGAATAAAAAATATTCATTAAGACAGACTGAAAAAAGACAGGAGAAAAGATGCAATGTTTATCACATACCCTTTTAATATATTTATTTAGATATTTTTCATAGTTCTAAATTAATGTACGTGTTTGTTCTTAAGTGTACACATTTGTTACATTTTTAAAAACGTGTTGTCATGAGTTGTCCTGTGCTCGCTGTACTGTTTTTGTTCTAAAATAAAACTGGTTAGAATGTAGACTAGAAAAACCTACTTTGGGGTAATTTAGAAATGACTGAATATGACACAAACGTCCTGCTCTGGAAGTTGTTTTTAACTTTTAATAACTTTTTGGTTTTACATATTTTGAAATGACAACAACCTAAATTCTCTATCTTTTTTTTTTTACAAACACTTTAGATTATAATCCAATGTTAGACATTTACTTAAACTCTTAAACTTTTATTTGTATAGCCCAATATCACAAATGTCCTTGGACATATTAAAATTACATAAAACAGTCAATCCAACTTTAAGATTTATATAGTTGTATATCCCTGGGATGGTGGAGATTTTGAGAAAGCATGTACACAGTGAACTCAGAACCTAGAAAATGCAGATTGAAATGGTACTGCTTAACACTCTTCAACAATCAACCGACAACAAATTTAAACTTCTTCCACAATGCTCGCTCAGAACAGCTGTGTTTTCAGACTTTTATCGAAGGTTTTATTTCCTTTTTTTAATGAAATATTGCATATCTTCTTCATCTAAAAGCTCTTTAAATTAACCAATCTCAGAGGGATTTATTTTTATTATTTAACTGCTCAAGTTCATTTCCACACTACGGCTATTTCCTGTGATGAGGTGTCACACGTAAGCAACTACATGCTAAACAGGTTGGGAACGACACATACAAAGCCTATAGTTTTCAATGTCTGTACTCCACCACATTTAAAATCTACACTTGGACCTATGCCACTTACTTTAAACCTTTAAATAAGATAATGGTTTGAGTTATGTCACTAAGATATAACACAAAATTTAGGATTGTCTTCAGGGGAAAATATTGATCCGTTTCTAGGTAAGTAGCTTTTAGATGGCTTGTTATTTATGTCATCTGACTTTCAAGATGTGAAAGAAAGGCAGAATAGTTGAGATTGTTCACACATGAATGCTTACATTTGGTTACATTGCTATTTGCTGTGTCATTGAAAATACAATCATTAAATAACAGTGTATTTATAAGCAACTTATATCGTTTAAAATAATGTCAGCAGGGTCTGTTGGCCCTTGGGCATTTTCACATGATCAAATCTGGCCCTCTTTGAAAAAGGTTTGGACACCCCTGGTTTAGAGAAAACAAATACATGAGAGACTTGGTGTGCACGTCAGGTAACACCCCACCTTTAGCTATTAGACAGGTGATGTAGGTGCTGTTTCAGTGAATGTTGATACAAATCCAAATCCATTGATAAGATGCATTCACTAATAAATGTTTTAGCTAAAATGATTAGAGTATTTGACAGCCTTGATAAATCTGTGCCCTTGAGGACTTTTTAGTGTTTATTCAATGAAATAGTGTTTCAACTCGTCCAGGCCCCGGGCCCGGCCCGCCGCCCGGTCTGCATTGCACCCGACCCCGATGCTTGTCCCTGAGGCTGGTGGGTCCACAGGGTGGCTGCTCCATGTTGTTTCTTCGAGCTGAGCCCCATGGGCGAGGGCCCGGCCGCCGCTGACGAGCTCCCTTCCTGGGTCTGGCTCCGGGAGGGTGCCCCGGTTTCCCTGGTCCGGGCGAGGTGGCTGAAGTCTGTGGGCTGCTATTTATAATGTTTGAACCGCTCTTAGTCTGGGCTCTCCCCTGAGACCTGTTTGCCTTGGGAGACCCTACCAGGGTCCCCGCACAACATATAGCTCCCAGGATCACTGAGCCACGCAAACTCCTCCACCACGTTAAGGTGGCGGTTCACGGAGGAGTATCAGTGTGTGCCTATGTGTGTGTCTGTGTGTGTGTGTGTGTGTGTGTGTGCGGGGGGGAGGGGGGGGGGGGGATAGGGTAGAAGTGTGTAGATAGGGTATAAGTGTGTGTGTGTGTGTAGACAGGGTAGAAGTGGGGATAGGATAGAAGTGGGGATGGGTGAAGAGAAGAGAAAGGATGTTGATTCACTCTTTTCTACTTCCTCTCTCTCTTCTCCATCAATTTCTTTTCTTTCTTTTGCCTTTTCACTTCCTCCTTTTCTCTTTCCTCATTGTCCTTCTTCTCCTTCTGTCTTTTCAATTCCTCCTTTTCTCTCTTCTCGTTCTCATTCTTCTCCCTCTCTTTCTCCTCTTTCCTGGCCTTCATCAGGATCTTTTCGACCTCTTTCATGGCCTTCTTCTCCTCCTTCTTAAACTGCGCCTTCTCTTTGTCAGTTTGTTGGGCGAGCTCTTGAAGGCGGAGGTTATGTACCTGGAGGTCAGCGCTTTGCTGTTTCAGGAGATTGATCTCTTCCTGCTTTTGGTTGCGCCACTCCTCCTCCTCCATCTCTCTGCTCTGTCTCTGCAGCTCCTGCTCTCTCTGGAAGCTCTCCTCCTTTGCAGCAAACTCGCATCTCATCCGATCTTCCAGAGCCGTGAGTTTTATTTTCCACTCCGCCTCGGTCCGGATGAGATCGCTGTCTTTCCGCGTGGTGGAGCTCTCCTGGTCCAGGAAGGTCTGCTTCACCTTCTTGTCGAAGTTCTCTTCCTGGGTTTTGAGCGCAGTCACAGTCTCTTGCTCTCTTACAATCATCTTTAAATCCAAGTCCATCACATTCTTTTTATTCATGCCAAATATGACATGATGTGCCCTGGTCAAACAGTTCTTCCTGAAGGTGTTGTTCTCCTCTGTCACAGACTCAACAACCTGTTTGAACTTGGCACTCCACTGGAAGTTGATGGACTGGATCTCATTCTGCTTTTCAAGCAGACTTTGATGCAGACAATTGATAATTGTGTCCTTCTCTGTGTTCTTGTCCGCCTGTGCCATCTTCCTCAGCTCTCTCTCTGACCTGAGAGCCTTCATCATTTTCTCTCTCTCGAGCTCCCAACTGAGCTCCTTGGCGGCAATCTGCTGCTTCAAGGCAGCATTTTCTGAAGCCAGCTGGTTGTCTGGTTTCTTGTCCGCCCGTGCCATCTTCCTCAGCTCTCTCTCTGACCTGAGAGCCTTCATTATCTTCTGTTTTTCCAGCTCGAAACTGAGCTGTTTGGCAGCGATCTCCTCCTTCAAGGCAGCCATTTCTGACGCCAACTGGTTGTCTGGTCTTTGAACGTCCATTTGAGCTGTTCTCAGGTCCTGCATATTTAGACAATGGTAATGCTCAATTGTTGTTTCAGTACTTGCCTGTACTAGCTGTTGTAGTTTGAGTAGTTATGGCTCTGTTTGCACAAGAGGTCTCTCTGGATGGATGTCCGATGATAACTAGTTAAGTCTCCCAGAGGATTTCAGGGTATACCTCCTCTTACATCAAAGGAACATTCCGTGACATCACAGAATGTTCCTTTGATGTACCTCCTCTTACATCAAAGGAACATTCCGTGACATCACAAAAGAACATTCATTCTGACAAACATTCCGTGATATCACCAGGATTCATTCTGACAAACCATGATGTCATCAAATGTTCTAGAATGTCAATGACTGCAATGTTCCAAATTGTGGTCACATGACTACACTTGGTCACATGACTTCTCCAGACTAAAAAACCTGCAAAATAGAATTACAAAAAGGGTTGCTTAGTTACAGAAAATATATTGTATTGTTTGTCTTCCTCTATAATCTTCCTCTATAACTTTTCAAACTTAATGACAACGCTGCAGGCCATTTCTCTCTCATACACACACACACACACACACACACACACACATCAAATCTGCTTCAAAATGAACACTTACAAATCAAAGTTTACTAGATTATGGGTCAATAAATGTGGTCAACACACGTCTCTCACTCTGTTCACTAATTAATTGAGATAAAAAATAAAGAATAAATAAATAAAATAAATTTCTTCAGTAGCTTTGGAGAAGGATCAGCAGACAGTTATTATGGTTGTGATTATCTGCTCTCTAAAATAGTATTTCAGCAATTAAGGTGATTAGACAAATCGAGAACAATGAGAATCAATAATGATTACGCAACGTTTTGGGGTAAATCACTCGTCTTGGAAGCTTTATCATACTGTTGGAGAAATACATCACATCATGCAGAGTGACAGAAAGCCATTCTGTTGCCGAGAAGAGAATGGCAATGATTTCAGGTCACAGTGAGGTCATGAGGGGGTCGAGATAATGTATCATCCTACGGATGGTCATCTTTCATCTCAAGGCTCCAGGTAAAGTTGACTTCTGCTCTGAAGTCACACTGCCATCATAACAAGCTTTTAAACTGAGCGTGAAGGTTCATTTTTAACAAAAACAATTGTAGCTCAAGGTAGCTTTACTGGCTTTCTCCCGGGCATTAAACCGCATCTCACCGTCGTAATCAGCTCATTAAGTTTGCTCAGTTTGCATCATGTGGCTGCAATACGACATGTCGGTCACATGATAACAGGTGGTCGTATATAGGGGGAGAATGTAACCTTCTGTCTCCTCCGCTTCCCCTCGGCACTTGGTACTAGTCTTATTACTCCTCTGAAAGAGAATGAAAATCATGCCAAAATGTTTGACAGACATACAAACGATTTCCTCCACTTTGTCCCATCCGTCTGGAAGGTCTGGCTGTGGGGGAAAAAACACAAAGCGGAGGTGACTCTGGTTTTACTTTGACACCAAACAGCCCTGGAACCACGTTCACCGGACGAGTCAACACTGACAAACGGCGACAGTGATTCTAGTGAACAGATGATTTAAGACAAGAGAAGAGTAGATGGCCGAGGCGATGAACTTCAGAACAATCGGGGAAAAAGCAGAAAAATGTGTCATAGAAATACATCCAAAGGCTTGAAATCCTTTGGACTTACCTTAAAATGTTAAAAAAGATCTGCCTGACAGAGAAGCTTCCCGTCATTTATATAGCATTGATTTTGGATTTGAGAGATTTCTGCAGGACAGATGAGTCACAAGGTGTTTAACCTGTTCAGCATAAAATCACTCCACGATACGGTCACGGCAGAAACTTCGGCTCTCAAGACTCATTTATTTAAAAACAACACATGTACAGTTCTTGGATCAGTGATCAGAAAGAGAACAAACGAATGTAATGGTAGACTCTGGCTCCCAGGGGCCTCATTCGTTTTAACTCTTTCTTTTTTTCAACACACAAAATTCATATTTCGGGAAGCTGTAGAGGCCAAGATTTCGTTTTCGATGCCTCAAAGGCAATTTGGTGGAGTTCAGTGTAACCTGCTGATTTTAGCATCAGGATCAGCTCTCCATTCATTTCACGTTTGGCTTTGGTCATAAGCACAAAATCTGCGGCTGGCATGTTTTTAATGAATGAGGCCTCATCTACTCTTTATTCTCTTATAACATCAAACTACTCGTTGGATATTTTCTTTGATTTATTCACACAAATCGGGTGCATCCTTCTTTTTTTCTTTACAGAATTAAAAATATGTAGTTTTTCTACGTGCAGTGGGATTGTGTGTGTGTGTGTGTGTGTGTGTACCGCTGCTCTCTGCTCCCAGGGTCTCCATAGCTCTCAGGTTATTTATGTTGGTGTGTTCTTACCGTGTGCTTCGCGCGTTCATATGCTCGTCCCCTCCGACGCCACCTTAGTCTTCCAGACACGTCCAATCCATAACACACACACACACACACACACACACACACACACACACACACACACACACACACACACACACACACACAGAATAATATAACTCAGCAGGTTCAAATGTTAAAGGTTATAAATAGTGTAAAAGGTCATCAAACTGTCCAGGTTCAACATCCCATCAGTGAAGACGGGAATGAGTGAATGAGTGAATGAGTGAATGAACTGACACGGCGTCGAGAGGATATCAGACACACCAAATATTTAGAAAAGTCTAGAAGTTGTGAGACTGCATGTTCTGCTTAAAAGGAGAAATCATTCGGTTTGCATTAAACTCACCACGAAGCCATAAACGACAAAGAAGAATGCTCAGAGGAGTACGTAACAGTAAATGCAGCTGGGGAGTTTTTGGGACGCACGAGCCGTGGTGGCTGATGGGTAATCTAAAGTTACTGGTGGGAGCATCCTGGGCGGACGGCATTTCAAATTCTTTCTTTTTTTTATTAACCTTTCAAATAGGAATGCTGTTTCGATATCACTGCTAAACCGTGTTGATTTTTTTTATTCTTTTAGTTAAAGTCCAGTTGAAATCGCTGCTGCAGCATACTCGCATACATGCTCTGTAAGTCACGTTCTCCTTTGAAAGAAATAAAAAATTTGAAAACCAAAATGGAGAAATATGAATGTCATATTTTTGGTTTCGCGATGACGAATGGTATTTGCATTTAATTTAGTTTTCCGTCTTCCTCCGTGATGTCTATTACTCTTAAATACCACCACGAACAAGTACTGGAGCTCAGTCTGCCTTTTTCCACCTTTCTTCAGATAATAGAAAAACTATCGACAATGACTTTAAAATGAAAACTGACTTTATTACTGATTATTTATTGTGTTTTTCAGTGTGATTTCAGTTGGACTTTAAACTTAAAAGTTGACACTCCTCTCTGAGCAACCTGTAGAGCCCAACTATTCCACTCAGAATTTGTTCAGATATTTTGGTTGTGAGAGTTTTACTTTTTTTCTTCTTTTTTTTAGGGTGTAGGCTACGTTATTTCATTTCAGTATTTTAAATTCTAAAAACATGTCTTGAGAACTTTAACTCTTCTTTGATCCTGTTTTGATTCCAGCACCCTTTGTGCATCTAAATTAGGTGTGAATGCCAGATCAATGCAATCGTTTCACATGCATGTCGGACACAACAGAGTCAGAAGAGGTGATGTTTTGAGCGCGCGAATCTTCCACGTGTGCAGCCACGCGGCAGTGCTCCGCTGTCGGATTATGCCTCTAACAGCGTAATGAACACTTTGTTATTGCAGATGCACACGGGACCCAAAACACGCAGGGTACAGATATCAGTGCAACCGTTCTACACAGAAGACACAACCACACAGGTTCAGCTTTGCTTCAGAACGGTTTGGATGGTACCCTGCCCGTCCGCGCTGTTCTGTTCACTCCAAACCTCAGTCTGTCGGCGGGATGAAATGACGAATAAAATACCTTTTGGTTTATCATTCATGTGTTTAGTCAGCGTTTTTCTTTTTTCATCTGGAAATGAATTTAAAACGTAGAGTTCAGTTTGGATGCAGCTCTGTGTTTGCTGCTGCTCTCTGGAAACAGATAACAGAGAATATTAAACCAGAAATAAGAACATGCAGTTAGTCGCTGGCGGTTTGATAGAAGGTTGAAATCTTTACTTCTGCTTCAGCAGAAGGGAAACAGTCATTCAGCTGCTAACGTGAAACACCGTTTCAGTCTTTGTCGCATCTTGTGCACCAAAACCACACAGCAGTATGCAGTCAGTGATGAGGATTTCAGAAGTGTTTGTACCAGAATGAGTATTGTTAATGATGATGATGATGATGATGATGATGCCCATGGTAGCAATGCACTGAAACTTTATGCAACTTTTTCTTTGCACTAGGGACGCCGGCCTGTTGCAGAGTTGATGGTCAGTGGTGTTTGGGGCTCCAGCGGAGGGACGTCACAGCCACAAAGTTATAGAATCATCTCGCGAGGCAGAAGAAAGTTTTATTTGAAGCCGTTTTCAGGATCAGTTTGTAAAAAAAAAAAAAAATCCGCCAATTCATCCACAGGCAATTCATCAACAACAATTTTGATAATCGATTCACTGTTCCGAGTAATTTTTTGAAGCAAAAACTTGTTTGGTTTGACCCTCTTTGAAGATTTGACGCTTTTCTTTCTGTTTTTATAACATAATAAGCTGAATATCTTTATGGTCAGCTGCTCAGACAAAACATGACGATACAAGACGACACCTTGAGCTCCATGGAAATTGGGATGGGATTTTTTTATCTTGTTTGCTAATGCTTTATAGACTCAACGGTTTAATTGAGTTGAATTCATGCGTTATGTCAAACTTCAGTTCTGTAAAGAACAGCTATAAAAATCAACCGTCACATTCTACAGACAGCATGTGTTGATATAGGTTGAACTCGCCCATCTTCTGTTTACGTGTTGCATATCACACTCGTCATTCGTCACACACCGCCTGGAATTTATAACATACAAAACACCTTTGAATAGGGCTCAGACTACAGCGACCACAATCAACCTTCAGTTTCTAAGTATAATTCATTGTTTTTTTTTATCTAGCATTACATTTGTATATGTTTCTGAGGACAATCAGGGCTGGCAAATCGAACCACTCAGTGGACACATGGATCTTTTATTTGGAGGTTCTCTTATAAAATAATCCTCCGCCACATTAGATAACACCTCTCTCACACACACACACACACACACACACACACCCCTCATGTGCTCCCTGCAGATGTAAACAAACAGAGATATTTCTAAATGTTACTCCAGAGGACGTTCTGAGATCAAATTGAATGGTGAATATTTCCTGCCATGTTTCTCTCTTCCCAGGACCCCAGAGCACCACTGTCTATCTGCCCTCAGCCCGTCTGTCTCTCTGTATGCCTGCCTACAGCAGCCTGATGAAGTATAAATGTATGGGATCATCAGTATTTTCTGTAAAAAAAAACTAACAAACAGGAGAACAAGTTTATGTATAGGGACACTGGGAAAACTGCCCCTTGTCTTTGATACGTTTAACTTTTTTTCAGGATGTTATGAAGTGAGATTGAGGATGCACCGGGTTGAAAACACCTCCTCCACACACACAGACACACACGCACACACACACACAACAGGACAAAGAGGTTGCATGAATGACATAGTCTCTTATTATGGTACTGCTGTGCATGTCTTTCAAGCCCCATCCCTCCACTATGCAATCACTGTAACATACCGGGGGAACACAAGCTACCAACGCGAGTCGAGGGTGAGTGAATGAACCGATAACAGTGTGTAAAATGATCAGAACCAACTGGGAATCATTTGCTCTGTACAGCCGTTTCTTTGAATTGATAAATACAAATTGTGATATTAAAAAGTTCATGTTTGTGTGTGTGTTTTTGTGAAGCAGATAAGTGAGGTCTGAGGGTCTTGAAGGGTCCTTAGTGTGCTTCATGGAGGGCTACAAAGGACCAGCTCTGTTAGTTATGTTAAAAAAAAATAGCCCACTTCAAAGTCAGCAAGTATACATTTTGGAAATTACCTGCGAGTCGAGAAAATACATTTTCATGTTTCATTTTTTTTTTCTTCTCCACACTGTTATTATCAGAGGTGGAATGTATAACTATGTGCATTTACTCAAGTGCAGTACAATTTTGAGGTACTTTACTTGAGTATTTATTCAATTTTATACAATTTTTATACATTTTGGAGACAAATGTACTTTTTGTTTCTCCAGCTCATTTATGTAACTACAGAATAGTTCAGAATATTAAAACAAAATATAAATCAAATTAACTATTAACATAAAATAGATTAAGCTAACCAGCCGTATGCAATGTGATTAAAACTAGTCCTGACTTTATCATCTGCAACATTAAAGTACACATGATTATATCACTAATTCTGTAATATAATATAGAATCTGGAATGTGCCATACAACATTAAATATTTTATAGGTTCCTTGTTTTTGATGCTTTTAAATATAATGTATATGTTTATTCAATGAAATACGTTATTCACATTAACAAGGGACACATAATACAGAAAATAGAAAGAATTGAGTTAAAATATTAATCCTTTACAGCAATTTGAGCCATAAAAAGTATATTTAAAAACTGATTTAGTTAGTAAAGTTTGGATTCATTTTTTTTGTGATAAAGAAAAGAATAAAAAATATTCATTAAGACAGACTGAAAAAAGACAGGAGAAAAGATGCAATGTTTATCACATACCCTTTTAATATATTTATTTAGATATTTTTCATAGTTCTAAATTAATGTACGTGTTTGTTCTTAAGTGTACACATTTGTTACATTTTTAAAAACGTGTTGTCATGAGTTGTCCTGTGCTCGCTGTACTGTTTTTGTTCTAAAATAAAACTGGTTAGAATGTAGACTAGAAAAACCTACTTTGGGATAATTTAGAAATGACTGAATATGACACAAACGTCCTGCTCTGGAAGTTGTTTTTAACTTTTAATAACTTTTTGGTTTTACATATTTTGAAATGACAACAACCTAAATTCTCTATCTTTTTTTTTTTACAAACACTTTAGATTATAATCCAATGTTAGACATTTACTTAAACTCTTAAACTTTTATTTGTATAGCCCAATATCACAAATGTCCTTGGACATATTAAAATTACATAAAACAGTCAATCCAACTTTAAGATTTATATAGTTGTATATCCCTGGGATGGTGGAGATTTTGAGAAAGCATGTACACAGTGAACTCAGAACCTAGAAAATGCAGATTGAAATGGTACTGCTTAACACTCTTCAACAATCAACCGACAACAAATTTAAACTTCTTCCACAATGCTCGCTCAGAACAGCTGTGTTTTCAGACTTTTATCGAAGGTTTTATTTCCTTTTTTTAATGAAATATTGCATATCTTCTTCATCTAAAAGCTCTTTAAATTAACCAATCTCAGAGGGATTTATTTTTATTATTTAACTGCTCAAGTTCATTTCCACACTACGGCTATTTCCTGTGATGAGGTGTCACACGTAAGCAACTACATGCTAAACAGGTTGGGAACGACACATACAAAGCCTATAGTTTTCAATGTCTGTACTCCACCACATTTAAAATCTACACTTGGACCTATGCCACTTACTTTAAACCTTTAAATAAGATAATGGTTTGAGTTATGTCACTAAGATATAACACAAAATTTAGGATTGTCTTCAGGGGAAAATATTGATCCGTTTCTAGGTAAGTAGCTTTTAGATGGCTTGTTATTTATGTCATCTGACTTTCAAGATGTGAAAGAAAGGCAGAATAGTTGAGATTGTTCACACATGAATGCTTACATTTGGTTACATTGCTATTTGCTGTGTCATTGAAAATACAATCATTAAATAACAGTGTATTTATAAGCAACTTATATCGTTTAAAATAATGTCAGCAGGGTCTGTTGGCCCTTGGGCATTTTCACATGATCAAATCTGGCCCTCTTTGAAAAAGGTTTGGACACCCCTGGTTTAGAGAAAACAAATACATGAGAGACTTGGTGTGCACGTCAGGTAACACCCCACCTTTAGCTATTAGACAGGTGATGTAGGTGCTGTTTCAGTGAATGTTGATACAAATCCAAATCCATTGATAAGATGCATTCACTAATAAATGTTTTAGCTAAAATGAGAAGAGTATTTGACAGCCTTGATAAATCTGTGCCCTTGAGGACTTTTTAGTGTTTATTCAATGAAATAGTGTTTCAACTCGTCCAGGCCCCGGGCCCGGCCCGCCGCCCGGTCTGCATTGCACCCGACCCCGATGCTTGTCCCTGAGGCTGGTGGGTCCACAGGGTGGCTGCTCCATGTTGTTTCTTCGAGCTGAGCCCCATGGGCGAGGGCCCGGCCGCCGCTGACGAGCTCCCTTCCTGGGTCTGGCTCCGGGAGGGTGCCCCGGTTTCCCTGGTCCGGGCGAGGTGGCTGAAGTCTGTGGGCTGCTATTTATAATGTTTGAACCGCTCTTAGTCTGGGCTCTCCCCTGAGACCTGTTTGCCTTGGGAGACCCTACCAGGGTCCCCGCACAACATATAGCTCCCAGGATCACTGAGCCACGCAAACTCCTCCACCACGTTAAGGTGGCGGTTCACGGAGGAGTATCAGTGTGTGCCTATGTGTGTGTCTGTGTGTGTGTGTGTGTGTGTGTGTGCGGGGGGGAGGGGGGGGGGGGGGATAGGGTAGAAGTGTGTAGATAGGGTATAAGTGTGTGTGTGTGTGTAGACAGGGTAGAAGTGGGGATAGGATAGAAGTGGGGATGGGTGAAGAGAAGAGAAAGGATGTTGATTCACTCTTTTCTACTTCCTCTCTCTCTTCTCCATCAATTTCTTTTCTTTCTTTTGCCTTTTCACTTCCTCCTTTTCTCTTTCCTCATTGTCCTTCTTCTCCTTCTGTCTTTTCAATTCCTCCTTTTCTCTCTTCTCGTTCTCATTCTTCTCCCTCTCTTTCTCCTCTTTCCTGGCCTTCATCAGGATCTTTTCGACCTCTTTCATGGCCTTCTTCTCCTCCTTCTTAAACTGCGCCTTCTCTTTGTCAGTTTGTTGGGCGAGCTCTTGAAGGCGGAGGTTATGTACCTGGAGGTCAGCGCTTTGCTGTTTCAGGAGAGTGATCTCTTCCTGCTTTTGGTTGCGCCACTCCTCCTCCTCCATCTCTCTGCTCTGTCTCTGCAGCTCCTGCTCTCTCTGGAAGCTCTCCTCCTTTGCAGCAAACTCGCATCTCATCCGATCTTCCAGAGCCGTGAGTTTTATTTTCCACTCCGCCTCGGTCCGGATGAGATCGCTGTCTTTCCGCGTGGTGGAGCTCTCCTGGTCCAGGAAGGTCTGCTTCACCTTCTTGTCGAAGTTCTCTTCCTGGGTTTTGAGCGCAGTCACAGTCTCTTGCTCTCTTACAATCATCTTTAAATCCAAGTCCATCACATTCTTTTTATTCATGCCAAATATGACATGATGTGCCCTGGTCAAACAGTTCTTCCTGAAGGTGTTGTTCTCCTCTGTCACAGACTCAACAACCTGTTTGAACTTGGCACTCCACTGGAAGTTGATGGACTGGATCTCATTCTGCTTTTCAAGCAGACTTTGATGCAGACAATTGATAATTGTGTCCTTCTCTGTGTTCTTGTCCGCCTGTGCCATCTTCCTCAGCTCTCTCTCTGACCTGAGAGCCTTCATCATTTTCTCTCTCTCGAGCTCCCAACTGAGCTCCTTGGCGGCAATCTGCTGCTTCAAGGCAGCATTTTCTGAAGCCAGCTGGTTGTCTGGTTTCTTGTCCGCCCGTGCCATCTTCCTCAGCTCTCTCTCTGACCTGAGAGCCTTCATTATCTTCTGTTTTTCCAGCTCGAAACTGAGCTGTTTGGCAGCGATCTCCTCCTTCAAGGCAGCCATTTCTGACGCCAACTGGTTGTCTGGTCTTTGAACGTCCATTTGAGCTGTTCTCAGGTCCTGCATATTTAGACAATGGTAATGCTCAATTGTTGTTTCAGTACTTGCCTGTACTAGCTGTTGTAGTTTGAGTAGTTATGGCTCTGTTTGCACAAGAGGTCTCTCTGGATGGATGTCCGATGATAACTAGTTAAGTCTCCCAGAGGATTTCAGGGTATACCTCCTCTTACATCAAAGGAACATTCCGTGACATCACAGAATGTTCCTTTGATGTACCTCCTCTTACATCAAAGGAACATTCCGTGACATCACAAAAGAACATTCATTCTGACAAACATTCCGTGATATCACCAGGATTCATTCTGACAAACCATGATGTCATCAAATGTTCTAGAATGTCAATGACTGCAATGTTCCAAATTGTGGTCACATGACTACACTTGGTCACATGACTTCTCCAGACTAAAAAACCTGCAAAATAGAATTACAAAAAGGGTTGCTTAGTTACAGAAAATATATTGTATTGTTTGTCTTCCTCTATAATCTTCCTCTATAACTTTTCAAACTTAATGACAACGCTGCAGGCCATTTCTCTCTCATACACACACACACACACACACACACACATCAAATCTGCTTCAAAATGAACACTTACAAATCAAAGTTTACTAGATTATGGGTCAATAAATGTGGTCAACACACGTCTCTCACTCTGTTCACTAATTAATTGAGATAAAAAATAAAGAATAAATAAATAAAATAAATTTCTTCAGTAGCTTTGGAGAAGGATCAGCAGACAGTTATTATGGTTGTGATTATCTGCTCTCTAAAATAGTATTTCAGCAATTAAGGTGATTAGACAAATCGAGAACAATGAGAATCAATAATGATTACGCAACGTTTTGGGGTAAATCACTCGTCTTGGAAGCTTTATCATACTGTTGGAGAAATACATCACATCATGCAGAGTGACAGAAAGCCATTCTGTTGCCGAGAAGAGAATGGCAATGATTTCAGGTCACAGTGAGGTCATGAGGGGGTCGAGATAATGTATCATCCTACGGATGGTCATCTTTCATCTCAAGGCTCCAGGTAAAGTTGACTTCTGCTCTGAGGTCACACTGCCATCATAACAAGCTTTTAAACTGAGCGTGAAGGTTCTTTTTTAACAGAAACAATTGTAGCTCAAGGTAGCTTTACTGGCTTTCTCCCGGGCATTAAACCGCATCTCACCGTCGTAATCAGCTCATTAAGTTTGCTCAGTTTGCATCATGTGGCTGCAATACGACATGTCGGTCACATGATAACAGGTGGTCGTATATAGGGGGAGAATGTAACCTTCTGTCTCCTCCGCTTCCCCTCGGCACTTGGTACTACAGGCAGTGGTGTATAGTAACGAAGTAGAAATACTTCGTTACTGTACTTAAGTAGTTTTTTTTGGGTTTCTGTAATTTACTTTACTACTTATATTTCTGTTGACTTTTACTTTTACTTCACTACATTTTACAAATGAAAACTGATACTTTTACTCCGATACATTTCCCCTGAAACCTTCGTTACTCGCTACAAAATCAAATCTATCTTTAGAAACAAAATGAATCATGAGACCAGCGTCGGAGACTGTGGTGGAACACAGACTGCAAGCAAGCAGCTTTGGTGAATCAGTGGTCCTAGCTTGCAAGTTAAATCATTGGTTAAACACGTTAATGCACTATAGAGTGGTCTCGCCGACGTCACGATCTCCTTAGTTACGAGGTCTGTCCGCCATGTTGGAGTACATACAGATCCTACATGGCGGCGAGTAAACAAGGAAGTGCGGCGAAAATACCATACTTTGAATCACTGGATAGTGCATCAAAGGTTCGCTACCTGGCCAAATTGAAGGTTATTGGTCATTTGGATCCCTATACGATGAGTGCAGATCGTTTCAGTGCCGATCCTACTTATCTTCCATCGGTAAACTACGTCAATATCTACACGTATCTCGTGAACACCCCCAGTCCTTACACAAGTAGAATATGGGATGTGTAGTTCTATAAAATGGTATAGAATTTGCAGGGTTGAGAAGTCCGGCAGTCCAGTATAATATCTCACTTTTTCATCATTATTTTCGAAAAATTCTGAATCAAACATGGATCGTTCATCGGAAAGTTCCTTTTTCAAATTCAGATTTTCCGAGAGTAGGCGCCGCATCTCAGCTTGCATTGCTGCAATCGTGGCCCCACCGAGGTCTGTCTGGTTGTCTTGGTTATTCTTATCCTCGTCCTCATCCTCTGCTGCTGGTGGGCTGTCATATGCATGATCCGACGTTAAACTCATATCAAGCAATGCTGAGGCTGCATCTCTGTGTTTCGCCTGTTGTACACGCTCGACGGTCTCTGGTACCGACTGCTGTCACGGGCCGATGAAGCTTCGGTAACCTTCTCATGTCCAAGTTTTAGAGACGGAGACCAGTCTGGATTATCGGCATCTTGGAGAGTAGAGGGTTTACCTGAAACAGTTTGTAATAAACATTGAAATACAAGTTTACCGAAGTAGTCTTATCGGATTAATTTATATTTCCTTTCTTAAATACTGTTCACAAACGAATTAGTAAATAAAATCACTGACCACTTATAAAGTGATCCGCACATACTCTAGTGTACGCCAAATTCCATTCCTTTATATCTCGAGAGATGCGTGACAGCCATTTCTCGCGACGTTGCTTGGATAGCTCCTTCGTGTCATTTCCTTGATGTGTAATGACCGCTGGCAAACGAAAGAATGATTTCTTGTCTATCAGCTCTGCTGCCACAACCAAAGACAGCACAAATGTTCACCATGATCGATAGGTTATGCGACTCAGCCGTGCATGCCAGTGGCTTTGTGTGTACTCCAACATGGCCGACAGCTAAAACTGTGACGTCACACGAGACCACTCTATATCAATGCATGAAATAATGCAACAAGCTGTAGATGAACAACAAACGTGTTTTGTAGACCCAGACAGGCAGAACCTCACTGCACCGACTGTCTCCTAAAAATTACGTTCCCCCAAAACTAAAATGCATTCTCAATTACTAATAATAATAATTACTAGTAATCAGGGAGAAAATACGTTTTTAGTCAAACGTAATTGAGAATGCATTTTAGTTTTGGGGGAACGTAATTTTTAGGAGACAGGACTGCACCATTAGAGCACCAAAAAGCTATGTTCCAGTTAGCAAATAAGCTACCAATGCAGCTTCTGGGGTTACCTACACAAGTACAGTGTATACAAACCTTTTTAGACTTGAATACTTGAATACACTTTAGTTACCAGTAACAGTGCTAAATCTCTGGGTCTCGGTTTGATATCGGTCAGTGCAAATCCCGTCCAACAACACGCTTGGAGTGGTTTTAAGGAACACTCGTGCAGACTGAAAGGCGACTCGTGGATTGGGAAGTGTTGGTGATGCTTCAAATATCTGTAGTTTCATTTGATACAATTTATACGGTGGTGCTGCTTTAAGTTAATGCGACACACTTTACCCATTTCACCCATCCTAAGCATCTCAGGTACCGTGGGCTGCTGTGAAGCGTCCAGTGAGCAACTCGTGCTTCAGTGTCTCACCAAACATGTTGTGCACTACACTGTTCCTCAGTTTATCTTCTCTCCTCTTATTGCAGAACGAAGGACGGCAGTGAGTTTTTGTTTCACGCGAAAGATGAGGTGAGACATTTTTAATGTTTCTATTTACATCTCAAAATAGCAGTGGCTTTATTTGATCACATGATGTAAAAAAAACAATGTAATCGCTGAAACTCCTGAAGTGATGTGAGGAGCAGTCAGCTGAACTTGATCCCTCTCTTCCTTCGCAGGACGACCTCAAGGTGTGGGTGACCAACATCACCGCCAGCATCACGGAGCACGAGGACATCGCCAAATGGGGTCAGCCCCAACCAACTACCTCATCCACCGACGAGGGCACGCGGCGCGACGGCAGCAAGGCGGACATCCAGTCAGAGCGGGGCGGCGAGCGCTCGGACCGCGCCGATCGGATCGAGAAAGCGGAGAAAGAGAAAGACAAGGAGAAGGAGAGGGGCGAGCGGTCGGAGAGGTCGGAACGGGGAGGGAAGTCGGACGCGAAGCGCTCGGAGAAGTCCGGTAAGAAAAAGTGAGCCGGGTGACGGAATCGGTCGGGATTGAATCGTACGAACTCCGGATATGGGGGCAGGGCCGTAGACTGGTAGTGAACGCCCCACCCCCCCGCCCTTCTCTCCGCTTTGCCTCCGGGGGCGGAGTTAACGCGCGACAGAGTGACGGGACGAGCGTCACGTTAACGTGAAGGCTGTTTCTGATTGCCGGTATCGTGCGATGCGACGTCGCTCATTCAGTTCCATGTCTGTTTGTTTTTCTATGAGATGAGCTGTAACCATCTGTATTTCTCGTCCGTCTGTCCTATCTACTGTATCTATCTGTCTGTCTGTAAGTCGAGACAGCCTACACTATGTCTTATTACTCCTCTGAAAGAGAATGAAAATCATGCCAAAATGTTTGACAGACATACAAACGATTTCCTCCACTTTGTCCCATCCGTCTGGAAGGTCTGGCTGTGGGGGAAAAAACACAAAGCGGAGGTGACTCTGGTTTTACTTTGACACCAAACAGCCCTGGAACCACGTTCACCGGACGAGTCAACACTGACAAACGGCGACAGTGATTCTAGTGAACAGATGATTTAAGACAAGAGAAGAGTAGATGGCCGAGGCGATGAACTTCAGAACAATCGGGGAAAAAGCAGAAAAATGTGTCATAGAAATACATCCAAAGGCTTGAAATCCTTTGGACTTACCTTAAAATGTTAAAAAAGATCTGCCTGACAGAGAAGCTTCCCGTCATTTATATAGCATTGATTTTGGATTTGAGAGATTTCTGCAGGACAGATGAGTCACAAGGTGTTTAACCTGTTCAGCATAAAATCACTCCACGATACGGTCACGGCAGAAACTTCGGCTCTCAAGACTCATTTATTTAAAAACAACACATGTACAGTTCTTGGATCAGTGATCAGAAAGAGAACAAACGAATGTAATGGTAGACTCTGGCTCCCAGGGGCCTCATTCGTTTTAACTCTTTCTTTTTTTCAACACACAAAATTCATATTTCGGGAAGCTGTAGAGGCCAAGATTTCGTTTTCGATGCCTCAAAGGCAATTTGGTGGAGTTCAGTGTAACCTGCTGATTTTAGCATCAGGATCAGCTCTCCATTCATTTCACGTTTGGCTTTGGTCATAAGCACAAAATCTGCGGCTGGCATGTTTTTAATGAATGAGGCCTCATCTACTCTTTATTCTCTTATAACATCAAACTACTCGTTGGATATTTTCTTTGATTTATTCACACAAATCGGGTGCATCCTTCTTTTTTTCTTTACAGAATTAAAAATATGTAGTTTTTCTACGTGCAGTGAGATTGTGTGTGTGTGTGTGTGTGTGTGTGTGTGTGTGTGTGTGTGTGTGTGTGTGTGTGTACCGCTGCTCTCTGCTCCCAGGGTCTCCATAGCTCTCAGGTTATTTATGTTGGTGTGTTCTTACCGTGTGCTTCGCGCGTTCATATGCTCGTCCCCTCCGACGCCACCTTAGTCTTCCAGACACGTCCAATCCATAACACACACACACACACACACACACACACACACACACACACACACACACACACACACACACACACACACAGAATAATATAACTCAGCAGGTTCAAATGTTAAAGGTTATAAATAGTGTAAAAGGTCATCAAACTGTCCAGGTTCAACATCCCATCAGTGAAGACGGGAATGAGTGAATGAGTGAATGAGTGAATGAACTGACACGGCGTCGAGAGGATATCAGACACACCAAATATTTAGAAAAGTCTAGAAGTTGTGAGACTGCATGTTCTGCTTAAAAGGAGAAATCATTCGGTTTGCATTAAACTCACCACGAAGCCATAAACGACAAAGAAGAATGCTCAGAGGAGTACGTAACAGTAAATGCAGCTGGGGAGTTTTTGGGACGCACGAGCCGTGGTGGCTGATGGGTAATCTAAAGTTACTGGTGGGAGCATCCTGGGCGGACGGCATTTCAAATTCTTTCTTTTTTTTATTAACCTTTCAAATAGGAATGCTGTTTCGATATCACTGCTAAACCGTGTTGATTTTTTAAATTCTTTTAGTTAAAGTCCAGTTGAAATCGCTGCTGCAGCATACTCGCATACATGCTCTGTAAGTCACGTTCTCCTTTGAAAGAAATAAAAAATTTGAAAACCAAAATGGAGAAATATGAATGTCATATTTTTGGTTTCGCGATGACGAATGGTATTTGCATTTAATTTAGTTTTCCGTCTTCCTCCGTGATGTCTATTACTCTTAAATACCACCACGAACAAGTACTGGAGCTCAGTCTGCCTTTTTCCACCTTTCTTCAGATAATAGAAAAACTATCGACAATGACTTTAAAATGAAAACTGACTTTATTACTGATTATTTATTGTGTTTTTCAGTGTGATTTCAGTTGGACTTTAAACTTAAAAGTTGACACTCCTCTCTGAGCAACCTGTAGAGCCCAACTATTCCACTCAGAATTTGTTCAGATATTTTGGTTGTGAGAGTTTTACTTTTTTTCTTCTTTTTTTTAGGGTGTAGGCTACGTTATTTCATTTCAGTATTTTAAATTCTAAAAACATGTCTTGAGAACTTTAACTCTTCTTTGATCCTGTTTTGATTCCAGCACCCTTTGTGCATCTAAATTAGGTGTGAATGCCAGATCAATGCAATCGTTTCACATGCATGTCGGACACAACAGAGTCAGAAGAGGTGATGTTTTGAGCGCGCGAATCTTCCACGTGTGCAGCCACGCGGCAGTGCTCCGCTGTCGGATTATGCCTCTAACAGCGTAATGAACACTTTGTTATTGCAGATGCACACGGGACCCAAAACACGCAGGGTACAGATATCAGTGCAACCGTTCTACACAGAAGACACAACCACACAGGTTCAGCTTTGCTTCAGAACGGTTTGGATGGTACCCTGCCCGTCCGCGCTGTTCTGTTCACTCCAAACCTCAGTCTGTCGGCCGGGATGAAATGACGAATAAAATACCTTTTGGTTTATCATTCATGTGTTTAGTCAGCGTTTTTCTTTTTTCATCTGGAAATGAATTTAAAACGTAGAGTTCAGTTTGGATGCAGCTCTGTGTTTGCTGCTGCTCTCTGGAAACAGATAACAGAGAATATTAAACCAGAAATAAGAACATGCAGTTAGTCGCTGGCGGTTTGATAGAAGGTTGAAATCTTTACTTCTGCTTCAGCAGAAGGGAAACAGTCATTCAGCTGCTAACGTGAAACACCGTTTCAGTCTTTGTCGCATCTTGTGCACCAAAACCACACAGCAGTATGCAGTCAGTGATGAGGATTTCAGAAGTGTTTGTACCAGAATGAGTATTGTTAATGATGATGATGATGATGATGATGATGCCCATGGTAGCAATGCACTGAAACTTTATGCAACTTTTTCTTTGCACTAGGGACGCCGGCCTGTTGCAGAGTTGATGGTCAGTGGTGTTTGGGGCTCCAGCGGAGGGACGTCACAGCCACAAAGTTATAGAATCATCTCGCGAGGCAGAAGAAAGTTTTATTTGAAGCCGTTTTCAGGATCAGTTTGTAAAAAAAAAAAAAAATCCGCCAATTCATCCACAGGCAATTCATCAACAACAATTTTGATAATCGATTCACTGTTCCGAGTAATTTTTTGAAGCAAAAACTTGTTTGGTTTGACCCTCTTTGAAGATTTGACGCTTTTCTTTCTGTTTTTATAACATAATAAGCTGAATATCTTTATGGTCAGCTGCTCAGACAAAACATGACGATACAAGACGACACCTTGAGCTCCATGGAAATTGGGATGGGATTTTTTTATCTTGTTTGCTAATGCTTTATAGACTCAACGGTTTAATTGAGTTGAATTCATGCGTTATGTCAAACTTCAGTTCTGTAAAGAACAGCTATAAAAATCAACCGTCACATTCTACAGACAGCATGTGTTGATATAGGTTGAACTCGCCCATCTTCTGTTTACGTGTTGCATATCACACTCGTCATTCGTCACACACCGCCTGGAATTTATAACATACAAAACACCTTTGAATAGGGCTCAGACTACAGCGACCACAATCAACCTTCAGTTTCTAAGTATAATTCATTGTTTTTTTTTATCTAGCATTACATTTGTATATGTTTCTGAGGACAATCAGGGCTGGCAAATCGAACCACTCAGTGGACACATGGATCTTTTATTTGGAGGTTCTCTTATAAAATAATCCTCCGCCACATTAGATAACACCTCTCTCACACACACACACACACACACACACCCCTCATGTGCTCCCTGCAGATGTAAACAAACAGAGATATTTCTAAATGTTACTCCAGAGGACGTTCTGAGATCAAATTGAATGGTGAATATTTCCTGCCATGTTTCTCTCTTCCCAGGACCCCAGAGCACCACTGTCTATCTGCCCTCAGCCCGTCTGTCTCTCTGTATGCCTGCCTACAGCAGCCTGATGAAGTATAAATGTATGGGATCATCAGTATTTTCTGTAAAAAAAAACTAACAAACAGGAGAACAAGTTTATGTATAGGGACACTGGGAAAACTGCCCCTTGTCTTTGATACGTTTAACTTTTTTTCAGGATGTTATGAAGTGAGATTGAGGATGCACCGGGTTGAAAACACCTCCTCCACACACACAGACACACACGCACACACACACACAACAGGACAAAGAGGTTGCATGAATGACATAGTCTCTTATTATGGTACTGCTGTGCATGTCTTTCAAGCCCCATCCCTCCACTATGCAATCACTGTAACATACCGGGGGAATACAAGCTACCAACGCGAGTCGAGGGTGAGTGAATGAACCGATAACAGTGTGTAAAATGATCAGAACCAACTGGGAATCATTTGCTCTGTACAGCCGTTTCTTTGAATTGATAAATACAAATTGTGATATTAAAAAGTTCATGTTTGTGTGTGTGTTTTTGTGAAGCAGATAAGTGAGGTCTGAGGGTCTTGAAGGGTCCTTAGTGTGCTTCATGGAGGGCTACAAAGGACCAGCTCTGTTAGTTATGTTAAAAAAAAATAGCCCACTTCAAAGTCAGCAAGTATACATTTTGGAAATTACCTGCGAGTCGAGAAAATACATTTTCATGTTTCATTTTTTTTTTCTTCTCCACACTGTTATTATCAGAGGTGGAATGTATAACTATGTGCATTTACTCAAGTGCAGTACAATTTTGAGGTACTTTACTTGAGTATTTATTCAATTTTATACAATTTTTATACATTTTGGAGACAAATGTACTTTTTGTTTCTCCAGCTCATTTATGTAACTACAGAATAGTTCAGAATATTAAAACAAAATATAAATCAAATTAACTATTAACATAAAATAGATTAAGCTAACCAGCCGTATGCAATGTGATTAAAACTAGTCCTGACTTTATCATCTGCAACATTAAAGTACACATGATTATATCACTAATTCTGTAATATAATATAGAATCTGGAATGTGCCATACAACATTAAATATTTTATAGGTTCCTTGTTTTTGATGCTTTTAAATATAATGTATATGTTTATTCAATGAAATACGTTATTCACATTAACAAGGGACACATAATACAGAAAATAGAAAGAATTGAGTTAAAATATTAATCCTTTACAGCAATTTGAGCCATAAAAAGTATATTTAAAAACTGATTTAGTTAGTAAAGTTTGGATTCATTTTTTTTGTGATAAAGAAAAGAATAAAAAATATTCATTAAGACAGACTGAAAAAAGACAGGAGAAAAGATGCAATGTTTATCACATACCCTTTTAATATATTTATTTAGATATTTTTCATAGTTCTAAATTAATGTAGTGTTTGTTCTTAAGTGTACACATTTGTTACATTTTTAAAAACGTGTTGTCATGAGTTGTCCTGTGCTCGCTGTACTGTTTTTGTTCTAAAATAAAACTGGTTAGAATGTAGACTAGAAAAACCTACTTTGGGATAATTTAGAAATGACTGAATATGACACAAACGTCCTGCTCTGGAAGTTGTTTTTAACTTTTAATAACTTTTTGGTTTTACATATTTTGAAATGACAACAACCTAAATTCTCTATCTTTTTTTTTTTACAAACACTTTAGATTATAATCCAATGTTAGACATTTACTTAAACTCTTAAACTTTTATTTGTATAGCCCAATATCACAAATGTCCTTGGAGATATTAAAATTACATAAAACAGTCAATCCAACTTTAAGATTTATATAGTTGTATATCCCTGGGATGGTGGAGATTTTGAGAAAGCATGTACACAGTGAACTCAGAACCTAGAAAATGCAGATTGAAATGGTACTGCTTAACACTCTTCAACAATCAACCGACAACAAATTTAAACTTCTTCCACAATGCTCGCTCAGAACAGCTGTGTTTTCAGACTTTTATCGAAGGTTTTATTTCCTTTTTTTAATGAAATATTGCATATCTTCTTCATCTAAAAGCTCTTTAAATTAACCAATCTCAGAGGGATTTATTTTTATTATTTAACTGCTCAAGTTCATTTCCACACTACGGCTATTTCCTGTGATGAGGTGTCACACGTAAGCAACTACATGCTAAACAGGTTGGGAACGACACATACAAAGCCTATAGTTTTCAATGTCTGTACTCCACCACATTTAAAATCTACACTTGGACCTATGCCACTTACTTTAAACCTTTAAATAAGATAATGGTTTGAGTTATGTCACTAAGATATAACACAAAATTTAGGATTGTCTTCAGGGGAAAATATTGATCCGTTTCTAGGTAAGTAGCTTTTAGATGGCTTGTTATTTATGTCATCTGACTTTCAAGATGTGAAAGAAAGGCAGAATAGTTGAGATTGTTCACACATGAATGCTTACATTTGGTTACATTGCTATTTGCTGTGTCATTGAAAATACAATCATTAAATAACAGTGTATTTATAAGCAACTTATAT
Organism: Melanostigma gelatinosum; assembly: GCF_949748355.1. Classification (NCBI taxonomy): domain Eukaryota; kingdom Metazoa; phylum Chordata; class Actinopteri; order Perciformes; family Zoarcidae; genus Melanostigma; species Melanostigma gelatinosum. The sequence continues at coordinate 22,367,337 of NC_136640.1, forward strand.
CGTTTAAAATAATGTCAGCAGGGTCTGTTGGCCCTTGGGCATTTTCACATGATCAAATCTGGCCCTCTTTGAAAAAGGTTTGGACACCCCTGGTTTAGAGAAAACAAATACATGAGAGACTTGGTGTGCACGTCAGGTAACACCCCACCTTTAGCTATTAGACAGGTGATGTAGGTGCTGTTTCAGTGAATGTTGATACAAATCCAAATCCATTGATAAGATGCATTCACTAATAAATGTTTTAGCTAAAATGATTAGAGTATTTGACAGCCTTGATAAATCTGTGCCCTTGAGGACTTTTTAGTGTTTATTCAATGAAATAGTGTTTCAACTCGTCCAGGCCCCGGGCCCGGCCCGCCGCCCGGTCTGCATTGCACCCGACCCCGATGCTTGTCCCTGAGGCTGGTGGGTCCACAGGGTGGCTGCTCCATGTTGTTTCTTCGAGCTGAGCCCCATGGGCGAGGGCCCGGCCGCCGCTGACGAGCTCCCTTCCTGGGTCTGGCTCCGGGAGGGTGCCCCGGTTTCCCTGGTCCGGGCGAGGTGGCTGAAGTCTGTGGGCTGCTATTTATAATGTTTGAACCGCTCTTAGTCTGGGCTCTCCCCTGAGACCTGTTTGCCTTGGGAGACCCTACCAGGGTCCCCGCACAACATATAGCTCCCAGGATCACTGAGCCACGCAAACTCCTCCACCACGTTAAGGTGGCGGTTCACGGAGGAGTATCAGTGTGTGCCTATGTGTGTCTGTGTGTGTGTGTGTGTGTGTGTGTGTGTGCGGGGGGGGGGGGGGGGGGGATAGGGTAGAAGTGTGTAGATAGGGTATAAGTGTGTGTGTGTGTGTAGACAGGGTAGAAGTGGGGATAGGATAGAAGTGGGGATGGGTGAAGAGAAGAGAAAGGATGTTGATTCACTCTTTTCTACTTCCTCTCTCTCTTCTCCATCAATTTCTTTTCTTTCTTTTGCCTTTTCACTTCCTCCTTTTCTCTTTCCTCATTGTCCTTCTTCTCCTTCTGTCTTTTCAATTCCTCCTTTTCTCTCTTCTCGTTCTCATTCTTCTCCCTCTCTTTCTCCTCTTTCCTGGCCTTCATCAGGATCTTTTCGACCTCTTTCATGGCCTTCTTCTCCTCCTTCTTAAACTGCGCCTTCTCTTTGTCAGTTTGTTGGGCGAGCTCTTGAAGGCGGAGGTTATGTACCTGGAGGTCAGCGCTTTGCTGTTTCAGGAGATTGATCTCTTCCTGCTTTTGGTTGCGCCACTCCTCCTCCTCCATCTCTCTGCTCTGTCTCTGCAGCTCCTGCTCTCTCTGGAAGCTCTCCTCCTTTGCAGCAAACTCGCATCTCATCCGATCTTCCAGAGCCGTGAGTTTTATTTTCCACTCCGCCTCGGTCCGGATGAGATCGCTGTCTTTCCGCGTGGTGGAGCTCTCCTGGTCCAGGAAGGTCTGCTTCACCTTCTTGTCGAAGTTCTCTTCCTGGGTTTTGAGCGCAGTCACAGTCTCTTGCTCTCTTACAATCATCTTTAAATCCAAGTCCATCACATTCTTTTTATTCATGCCAAATATGACATGATGTGCCCTGGTCAAACAGTTCTTCCTGAAGGTGTTGTTCTCCTCTGTCACAGACTCAACAACCTGTTTGAACTTGGCACTCCACTGGAAGTTGATGGACTGGATCTCATTCTGCTTTTCAAGCAGACTTTGATGCAGACAATTGATAATTGTGTCCTTCTCTGTGTTCTTGTCCGCCTGTGCCATCTTCCTCAGCTCTCTCTCTGACCTGAGAGCCTTCATCATTTTCTCTCTCTCGAGCTCCCAACTGAGCTCCTTGGCGGCAATCTGCTGCTTCAAGGCAGCATTTTCTGAAGCCAGCTGGTTGTCTGGTTTCTTGTCCGCCCGTGCCATCTTCCTCAGCTCTCTCTCTGACCTGAGAGCCTTCATTATCTTCTGTTTTTCCAGCTCGAAACTGAGCTGTTTGGCAGCGATCTCCTCCTTCAAGGCAGCCATTTCTGACGCCAACTGGTTGTCTGGTCTTTGAACGTCCATTTGAGCTGTTCTCAGGTCCTGCATATTTAGACAATGGTAATGCTCAATTGTTGTTTCAGTACTTGCCTGTACTAGCTGTTGTAGTTTGAGTAGTTATGGCTCTGTTTGCACAAGAGGTCTCTCTGGATGGATGTCCGATGATAACTAGTTAAGTCTCCCAGAGGATTTCAGGGTATACCTCCTCTTACATCAAAGGAACATTCCGTGACATCACAAAAGAACATTCATTCTGACAAACATTCCGTGATATCACCAGGATTCATTCTGACAAACCATGATGTCATCAAATGTTCTAGAATGTCAATGACTGCAATGTTCCAAATTGTGGTCACATGACTACACTTGGTCACATGACTTCTCCAGACTAAAAAACCTGCAAAATAGAATTACAAAAAGGGTTGCTTAGTTACAGAAAATATATTGTATTGTTTGTCTTCCTCTATAATCTTCCTCTATAACTTTTCAAACTTAATGACAACGCTGCAGGCCATTTCTCTCTCATACACACACACACACACACACACACACACACACACATCAAATCTGCTTCAAAATGAACACTTACAAATCAAAGTTTACTAGATTATGGGTCAATAAATGTGGTCAACACACGTCTCTCACTCTGTTCACTAATTAATTGAGATAAAAAATAAAGAATAAATAAATAAAATAAATTTCTTCAGTAGCTTTGGAGAAGGATCAGCAGACAGTTATTATGGTTGTGATTATCTGCTCTCTAAAATAGTATTTCAGCAATTAAGGTGATTAGACAAATCGAGAACAATGAGAATCAATAATGATTACGCAACGTTTTGGGGTAAATCACTCGTCTTGGAAGCTTTATCATACTGTTGGAGAAATACATCACATCATGCAGAGTGACAGAAAGCCATTCTGTTGCCGAGAAGAGAATGGCAATGATTTCAGGTCACAGTGAGGTCATGAGGGGGTCGAGATAATGTATCATCCTACGGATGGTCATCTTTCATCTCAAGGCTCCAGGTAAAGTTGACTTCTGCTCTGAAGTCACACTGCCATCATAACAAGCTTTTAAACTGAGCGTGAAGGTTCATTTTTAACAAAAACAATTGTAGCTCAAGGTAGCTTTACTGGCTTTCTCCCGGGCATTAAACCGCATCTCACCGTCGTAATCAGCTCATTAAGTTTGCTCAGTTTGCATCATGTGGCTGCAATACGACATGTCGGTCACATGATAACAGGTGGTCGTATATAGGGGGAGAATGTAACCTTCTGTCTCCTCCGCTTCCCCTCGGCACTTGGTACTACAGGCAGTGGTGTATAGTAACGAAGTAGAAATACTTCGTTACTGTACTTAAGTAGTTTTTTTTGGGTATCTGTACTTTACTTTACTACTTATATTTCTGTTGACTTTTACTTTTACTTCACTACATTTTACAAATGAAAACTGATACTTTTACTCCGATACATTTCCCCTGAAACCTTCGTTACTCGCTACAAAATCAAATCTATCTTTAGAAACAAAATGAATCATGAGACCAGCGTCGGAGACTGTGGTGGAACACAGACTGCAAGCAAGCAGCTTTGGTGAATCAGTGGTCCTAGCTTGCAAGTTAAATCATTGGTTAAACACGTTAATGCACTATAGAGTGGTCTCGCCGACGTCACGATCTCCTTAGTTACGAGGTCTGTCCGCCATGTTGGAGTACATACAGATCCTACATGGCGGCGAGTAAACAAGGAAGTGCGGCGAAAATACCATACTTTGAATCACTGGATAGTGCATCAAAGGTTCGCTACCTGGCCAAATTGAAGGTTATTGGTCATTTGGATCCCTATACGATGAGTGCAGATCGTTTCAGTGCCGATCCTACTTATCTTCCATCGGTAAACTACGTCAATATCTACACGTATCTCGTGAACACCCCCAGTCCTTACACAAGTAGAATATGGGATGTGTAGTTCTATAAAATGGTATAGAATTTGCAGGGTTGAGAAGTCCGGCAGTCCAGTATAATATCTCACTTTTTCATCATTATTTTCGAAAAATTCTGAATCAAACATGGATCGTTCATCGGAAAGTTCCTTTTTCAAATTCAGATTTTCCGAGAGTAGGCGCCGCATCTCAGCTTGCATTGCTGCAATCGTGGCCCCACCAAGGTCTGTCTGGTTGTCTTGGTTATTCTTATCCTCGTCCTCATCCTCTGCTGCTGGTGGGCTGTCATATGCATGATCCGACGTTAAACTCATATCAAGCAATGCTGAGGCTGCATCTCTGTGTTTCGCCTGTTGTACACGCTCGACGGTCTCTGGTACCGACTGCTGTCACGGGCCGATGAAGCTTCGGTAACCTTCTCATGTCCAAGTTTTAGAGACGGAGACCAGTCTGGATTATCGGCATCTTGGAGAGTAGAGGGTTTACCTGAAACAGTTTGTAATAAACATTGAAATACAAGTTTACCGAAGTAGTCTTATCGGATTAATTTATATTTCCTTTCTTAAATACTGTTCACAAACGAATTAGTAAATAAAATCACTGACCACTTATAAAGTGATCCGCACATACTCTAGTGTACGCCAAATTCCATTCCTTTATATCTCGAGAGATGCGTGACAGCCATTTCTCGCGACGTTGCTTGGATAGTTCCTTCGTGTCATTTCCTTGATGTGTAATGACCGCTGGCAAACGAAAGAATGATTTCTTGTCTATCAGCTCTGCTGCCACAACCAAAGACAGCACAAATGTTCACCATGATCGATAGGTTATGCGACTCAGCCGTGCATGCCAGTGGCTTTGTGTGTACTCCAACATGGCCGACAGCTAAAACTGTGACGTCACACGAGACCACTCTATATCAATGCATGAAATAATGCAACAAGCTGTAGATGAACAACAAACGTGTTTTGTAGACCCAGACAGGCAGAACCTCACTGCACCGACTGTCTCCTAAAAATTACGTTCCCCCAAAACTAAAATGCATTCTCAATTACTAATAATAATAATTACTAGTAATCAGGGAGAAAATACGTTTTTAGTCAAACGTAATTGAGAATGCATTTTAGTTTTGGGGGAACGTAATTTTTAGGAGACAGGACTGCACCATTAGAGCACCAAAAAGCTATGTTCCAGTTAGCAAATAAGCTACCAATGCAGCTTCTGGGGTTACCTACACAAGTACAGTGTATACAAACCTTTTTAGACTTGAATACACTTGAATACACTTTAGTTACGAGTAACAGTGCTAAATCTCTGGGTCTCGGTTTGATATCGGTCAGTGCAAATCCCGTCCAACAACACGCTTGGAGTGGTTTTAAGGAACACTCGTGCAGACTGAAAGGCGACTCGTGGATTGGGAAGTGTTGGTGATGCTTCAAATATCTGTAGTTTCATTTGATACAATTTATACGGTGGTGCTGCTTTAAGTTAATGCGACACACTTTACCCATTTCACCCATCCTAAGCATCTCAGGTACCGTGGGCTGCTGTGAAGCGTCCAGTGAGCAACTCGTGCTTCAGTGTCTCACCAAACATGTTGTGCACTACACTGTTCCTCAGTTTATCTTCTCTCCTCTTATTGCAGAACGAAGGACGGCAGTGAGTTTTTGTTTCACGCGAAAGATGAGGTGAGACATTTTTAATGTTTCTATTTACATCTCAAAATAGCAGTGGCTTTATTTGATCACATGATGTAAAAAAAACAATGTAATCGCTGAAACTCCTGAAGTGATGTGAGGAGCAGTCAGCTGAACTTGATCCCTCTCTTCCTTCGCAGGACGACCTCAAGGTGTGGGTGACCAACATCACCGCCAGCATCACGGAGCACGAGGACATCGCCAAATGGGGTCAGCCCCAACCAACTACCTCATCCACCGACGAGGGCACGCGGCGCGACGGCAGCAAGGCGGACATCCAGTCAGAGCGGGGCGGCGAGCGCTCGGACCGCGCCGATCGGATCGAGAAAGCGGAGAAAGAGAAAGACAAGGAGAAGGAGAGGGGCGAGCGGTCGGAGAGGTCGGAACGGGGAGGGAAGTCGGACGCGAAGCGCTCGGAGAAGTCCGGTAAGAAAAAGTGAGCCGGGTGACGGAATCGGTCGGGATTGAATCGTACGAACTCCGGATATGGGGGCAGGGCCGTAGACTGGTAGTGAACGCCCCACCCCCCCGCCCTTCTCTCCGCCTCCAACACTGTCAACACAGCGGTCGAGTTTGGATGGGAAGTGACACGCAGGACAGAGGGACTGACCCAGGCTTTACTCATAGGACGGACAGGACAGAGCAGGAGCAGGAGACAGCGATCTCTCTCTAACGCTCTCCTCCTTCTTCTTCTTCTTCTTCTTCTGTGTCTCTGTGAGAACACACAGAGTCACTGACGCTCCGCCCACGCCCCCTCTGGTGGCTGTTTCGAAGAACTGCGAGAGAGAGTTTCGCGCTGCTGACCCCCCCCCCCCCCCCTTTGCCTCCGGGGGCGGAGTTAACGCGCGACAGAGTGACGGGACGAGCGTCACGTTAACGTGAAGGCTGTTTCTGATTGCCGGTATCGTGCGATGCGACGTCGCTCATTCTGTTCCATGTCTGTTTGTTTTTCTATGAGATGAGCTGTAACCATCTGTATTTCTCGTCCGTCTGTCCTATCTACTGTATCTATCTGTCTGTCTGTAAGTCGAGACAGCCTACACTATGTCTTATTACTCCTCTGAAAGAGAATGAAAATCATGCCAAAATGTTTGACAGACATACAAACGATTTCCTCCACTTTGTCCCATCCGTCTGGAAGGTCTGGCTGTGGGGGAAAAAACACAAAGCGGAGGTGACTCTGGTTTTACTTTGACACCAAACAGCCCTGGAACCACGTTCACCGGACGAGTCAACACTGACAAACGGCGACAGTGATTCTAGTGAACAGATGATTTAAGACAAGAGAAGAGTAGATGGCCGAGGCGATGAACTTCAGAACAATCGGGGAAAAAGCAGAAAAATGTGTCATAGAAATACATCCAAAGGCTTGAAATCCTTTGGACTTACCTGAAAATGTTAAAAAAGATCTGCCTGACAGAGAAGCTTCCCATCATTTATATAGCATTGATTTTGGATTTTAGAGATTTCTGCAGGACAGATGAGTCACAAGGTGTTTAACCTGTTCAGCATAAAATCACTCCACGATACGGTCACGGCAGAAACTTCGGCTCTCAAGACTCATTTATTTAAAAACAACACATGTACAGTTCTTGGATCAGTAATCAGAAAGAGAACAAACTAATGTAATGGTAGACTCTGGCTCCCAGGGGCCTCATTCGTTTTAACTCTTTCTTTTTTTCAACACACAAAATTCATATTTCGTGTGTGTGTGTGTGTGTACCGCTGCTCTCTGCTCCCAGGGTCTCCATAGCTCTCAGGTTATTTATGTTGGTGTGTTCTTACCGTGTGCTTCGCGCGTTCATATGCTCGTCCCCTCCGACGCCACCTTAGTCTTCCAGACACGTCCAATCCATAACACACACACACACACACACACACACACACACACACACACACACACACACACACACACACACACACACACACACACACACACACAGAATAATATAACTCAGCAGGTTCAAATGTTAAAGGTTATAAATAGTGTAAAAGGTCATCAAACTGTCCAGGTTCAACATCCCATCAGTGAAGACGGGAATGAGTGAATGAGTGAATGAGTGAATGAACTGACACGGCGTCGAGAGGATATCAGACACACCAAATATTTAGAAAAGTCTAGAAGTTGTGAGACTGCATGTTCTGCTTAAAAGGAGAAATCATTCGGTTTGCATTAAACTCACCACGAAGCCATAAACGACAAAGAAGAATGCTCAGAGGAGTACGTAACAGTAAATGCAGCTGGGGAGTTTTTGGGACGCACGAGCCGTGGTGGCTGATGGGTAATCTAAAGTTACTGGTGGGAGCATCCTGGGCGGACGGCATTTCAAATTCTTTCTTTTTTTTTATTAACCTTTCAAATAGGAATGCTGTTTCGATATCACTGCTAAACCGTGTTGATTTTTTAAATTCTTTTATTTAAAGTCCAGTTGAAATCGCTGCTGCAGCATACTCGCATACATGCTCTGTAAGTCACGTTCTCCTTTGAAAGAAATAAAAAATTTGAAAACCAAAATGGAGAAATATGAATGTCATATTTTTGGTTTCGCGATGACGAATGGTATTTGCATTTAATTTAGTTTTCCGTCTTCCTCCGTGATGTCTATTACTCTTAAATACCACCACGAACAAGTACTGGAGCTCAGTCTGCCTTTTTCCACCTTTCTTCAGATAATAGAAAAACTATCGACAATGACTTTAAAATGAAAACTGACTTTATTACTGATTATTTATTGTGTTTTTCAGTGTGATTTCAGTTGGACTTTAAACTTAAAAGTTGACACTCCTCTCTGAGCAACCTGTAGAGCCCAACTATCCCACTCAGAATTTGTTCAGATATTTTGGTTGTGAGAGTTTTACTTTTTTTCTTCTTTTTTTTAGGGTGTAGGCTACGTTATTTCATTTCAGTATTTTAAATTCTAAAAACATGTCTTGAGAACTTTAACTTTTCTTTGATCCTGTTTTGATTCCAGCACCCTTTGTGCATCTAAATGAGGTGTGAATGCCAGATCAATGCAATCGTTTCACATGCATGTCGGACACAACAGAGTCAGAAGAGGTGATGTTTTGAGCGCGCGAATCTTCCACGTGTGCAGCCACGCGGCAGTGCTCCGCTGTCGGATTATGCCTCTAACAGCGTAATGAACACTTTGTTGTTGCAGATGCACACGGGACCCAAAACACGCAGGGTACAGATATCAGTGCAACCGTTCTACACAGAAGACACAACCACACAGGTTCAGCTTTGCTTCAGAACGGTTTGGATGGTACCCTGCCCGTCCGCGCTGTTCTGTTCACTCCAAACCTCAGTCTGTCGGCCGGGATGAAATGACGAATAAAATACCTTTTGGTTTATCATTCATGTGTTTAGTCAGCGTTTTTCTTTTTTCATCTGGAAATGAATTTAAAACGTAGAGTTCAGTTTGGATGCAGCTCTGTGTTTGCTGCTGCTCTCTGGAAACAGATAACAGAGAATATTAAACCAGAAATAAGAACATGCAGTTAGTCGCTGGCGGTTTGATAGAAGGTTGAAATCTTTACTTCTGCTTCAGCAGAAGGGAAACAGTCATTCAGCTGCTAACGTGAAACACCGTTTCAGTCTTTGTCGCATCTTGTGCACCAAAACCACACAGCAGTATGCAGTCAGTGATGAGGATTTCAGAAGTGTTTGTACCAGAATGAGTATTGTTAATGATGATGATGATGATGATGATGATGCCCATGGTAGCAATGCACTGAAACTTTATGCAACTTTTTCTTTGCACTAGGGACGCCGGCCTGTTGCAGAGTTGATGGTCAGTGGTGTTTGGGGCTCCAGCGGAGGGACGTCACAGCCACAAAGTTATAGAATCATCTCGCGAGGCAGAAGAAAGTTTTATTTGAAGCCGTTTTCAGGATCAGTTTGTAAAAAAAAAAAAAAATCCGCCAATTCATCCACAGGCAATTCATCAACAACAATTTTGATAATCGATTCACTGTTCCGAGTAATTTTTTGAAGCAAAAACTTGTTTGGTTTGACCCTCTTTGAAGATTTGACGCTTTTCTTTCTATTTTTATAACATAATAAGCTGAATATCTTTATGGTCAGCTGCTCAGACAAAACATGACGATACAAGACGACACCTTGAGCTCCATGGAAATTGGGATGGGATTTTTTTATCTTGTTTTCTAATGCTTTATAGACTCAACGGTTTAATTGAGTTGAATTCATGCGTTATGTCAAACTTCAGTTCTGTAAAGAACAGCTATAAAAATCAACCGTCACATTCTACAGACAGCATGTGTTGATATAGGTTGAACTCGCCCATCTTCTGTTTACGTGTTGCATATCACACTCGTCATTCGTCACACACCGCCTGGAATTTATAACATACAAAACACCTTTGAATAGGGCTCAGACTACAGCGACCACAATCAACCTTCAGTTTCTAAGTATAATTCATTGTTTTTTTTTATCTAGCATTACATTTGTATATGTTTCTGAGGACAATCAGGGCTGGCAAATCGAACCACTCAGTGGACACATGGATCTTTTATTTGGAGGTTCTCTTATAAAATAATCCTCCGCCACATTAGATAACACCTCTCTCACACACACACACACACACACACCCCTCATGTGCTCCCTGCAGATGTAAACAAACAGAGATATTTCTAAATGTTACTCCAGAGGACGTTCTGAGATCAAATTGAATGGTGAATATTTCCTGCCATGTTTCTCTCTTCCCAGGACCCCAGAGCACCACTGTCTATCTGCCCTCAGCCCGTCTGTCTCTCTGTATGCCTGCCTACAGCAGCCTGATGATGTATAAATGTATGGGATCATCAGTATTTTCTGTAAAAAAAAACTAACAACAGGAGAACAAGTTTATGTATAGGGACACTGGGAAAACTGCCCCTTGTCTTTGATACGTTTAACTTTTTTTCAGGATGTTATGAAGTGAGATTGAGGATGCACCGGGTTGAAAACACCTCCTCCACACACACAGACACACACGCACACACACACACAACAGGACAAAGAGGTTGCATGAATGACATAGTCTCTTATTATGGTACTGCTGTGCATGTCTTTCAAGCCCCATCCCTCCACTATGCAATCACTGTAACATACCGGGGGAACACAAGCTACCAACGCGAGTCGAGGGTGAGTGAATGAACCGATAACAGTGTGTAAAATGATCAGAACCAACTGGGAATCATTTGCTCTGTACAGCCGTTTCTTTGAATTGATAAATACAAATTGTGATATTAAAAAGTTCATGTTTGTGTGTGTGTTTTTGTGAAGCAGATAAGTGAGGTCTGAGGGTCTTGAAGGGTCCTTAGTGTGCTTCATGGAGGGCTACAAAGGACCAGCTCTGTTAGTTATGTTAAAAGAAATAGCCCACTTCAAAGTCAGCGAGTATACATTTTGGAAATTACCTGCGAGTCGAGAAAATACATTTTCATGTTTCATTTTTTTTTTCTTCTCCACACTGTTATTATCAGAGGTGGAATGTATAACTATGTGCATTTACTCAAGTGCAGTACAATTTTGAGGTACTTTACTTGAGTATTTATTCAATTTTATACAATTTTTATACATTTTGGAGACAAATGTACTTTTTGTTTCTCCAGCTCATTTATATAACTACAGAATAGTTCAGAATATTAAAACAAAATATAAATCAAATTAACTATTAACATAAAATAGATTAAGCTAACCAGCCGTATGCAATGTGATTAAAACTAGTCCTGACTTTATCATCTGCAACATGAAAGTACACATGATTATATCACTAATTCTGTAATATAATATAGAATCTGGAATGTGCCATACAACATTAAATATTTTATAGGTTCCTTGTTTTTGATGCTTTTAAATATAATGTATACGTTTATTCAATGAAATACGTTATTCACATTAACAAGGGACACATAATACAGAAAATTGAGTTAAAATATTAATCCTTTACAGCAATTTGAGCCATAAAAAGTATATTTAAAAACTGATTTAGTTAGTAAAGTTTGGATTCATTTTTTCTGTGATAAAGAAAAGAATAAAAAATATTCATTAAGACAGACTGAAAAAAGACAGGAGAAAAGATGCAATGTTTATCACATACCCTTTTAATATATTTATTTAGATATTTTTCATAGTTCTAAATTAATGTACGTGTTTGTTCTTAAGTGTACACATTTGTTACATTTTTAAAAACGTGTTGTCATGAGTTGTCCTGTGCTCGCTGTACTGTTTTTGTTCTAAAATAAAACTGGTTAGAATGTAGACTAGAAAAACCTACTTTGGGGTAATTTAGAAATGACTGAATATGACACAAACGTCCTGCTCTGGAAGTTGTTTTTAACTTTTAATAACTTTTTGGTTTTACATATTTTGAAATGACAACAACCTAAATTCTCTATCTTTTTTTTTTTACAAAAACTTTAGATTATAATCCAATGTTAGACATTTACTTAAACTCTTAAACTTTTATTTGTATAGCCCAATATCACAAATGTCCTTGGACATATTAAAATTACATAAAACAGTCAATCCAACTTTAAGATTTATATAGTTGTATATCCCTGGGATGGTGGAGATTTTGAGAAAGCATGTACACAGTGAACTCAGAACCTAGAAAATGCAGATTGAAATGGTACTGCTTAACACTCTTCAACAATCAACCGACAACAAATTTAAACTTCTTCCACAATGCTCGCTCAGAACAGCTGTGTTTTCAGACTTTTATCGAAGGTTTTATTTCCTTTTTTTAATGAAATATTGCATATTTTCTTCATCTAAAAGCTCTTTAAATTAACCAATCTCAGAGGGATGTATTTTTATTATTTAACTGCTCAAGTTCATTTCCACACTACGGCTATTTCCTGTGATGAGGTGTCACACGTAAGCAACTACATGCTAAACAGGTTGGGAACGACACATACAAAGCCTATAGTTTTCAATTTCTGTACTCCCCCACATTTAAAATCTACACTTGGACCTATGCCACTTACTTTAAACCTTTAAATAAGATAATGGTTTGAGTTATGTCACTAAGATATAACACAAAATTTAGGATTGTCTTCAGGGGAAAATATTGATCCGTTTCTAGGTAAGTAGCTTTTAGATGGCTTGTTATTTATGTCATCTGACTTTCAAGATGTGAAAGAAAGGCAGAATAGTTGAGATTGTTCACACATGAATGCTTACATTTGGTTACATTGCTATTTGCTGTGTCATTGAAAATACAATCATTAAATAACAGTGTATTTATAAGCAACTTATATCGTTTAAAATAATGTCAGCAGGGTCTGTTGGCCCTTGGGCATTTTCACATGATCAAATCTGGCCCTCTTTGAAAAAGGTTTGGACACCCCTGGTTTAGAGAAAACAAATACATGAGAGACTTGGTGTGCACGTCAGGTAACACCCCACCTTTAGCTATTAGACAGGTGATGTAGGTGCTGTTTCAGTGAATGTTGATACAAATCCAAATCCATTGATAAGATGCATTCACTAATAAATGTTTTAGCTAAAATGATTAGAGTATTTGACAGCCTTGATAAATCTGTGCCCTTGAGGACTTTTTAGTGTTTATTCAATGAAATAGTGTTTCAACTCGTCCAGGCCCCGGGCCCGGCCCGCCGCCCGGTCTGCATTGCACCCGACCCCGATGCTTGTCCCTGAGGCTGGTGGGTCCACAGGGTGGCTGCTCCATGTTGTTTCTTCGAGCTGAGCCCCATGGGCGAGGGCCCGGCCGCCGCTGACGAGCTCCCTTCCTGGGTCTGGCTCCGGGAGGGTGCCCCGGTTTCCCTGGTCCGGGCGAGGTGGCTGAAGTCTGTGGGCTGCTATTTATAATGTTTGAACCGCTCTTAGTCTGGGCTCTCCCCTGAGACCTGTTTGCCTTGGGAGACCCTACCAGGGTCCCCGCACAACATATAGCTCCCAGGATCACTGAGCCACGCAAACTCCTCCACCACGTTAAGGTGGCGGTTCACGGAGGAGTATCAGTGTGTGCCTATGTGTGTCTGTGTGTGTGTGTGTGTGTGTGTGTGTGTGCGGGGGGGGGGGGGGGGGGATAGGGTAGAAGTGTGTAGATAGGGTATAAGTGTGTGTGTGTGTGTAGACAGGGTAGAAGTGGGGATAGGATAGAAGTGGGGATGGGTGAAGAGAAGAGAAAGGATGTTGATTCACTCTTTTCTACTTCCTCTCTCTCTTCTCCATCAATTTCTTTTCTTTCTTTTGCCTTTTCACTTCCTCCTTTTCTCTTTCCTCATTGTCCTTCTTCTCCTTCTGTCTTTTCAATTCCTCCTTTTCTCTCTTCTCGTTCTCATTCTTCTCCCTCTCTTTCTCCTCTTTCCTGGCCTTCATCAGGATCTTTTCGACCTCTTTCATGGCCTTCTTCTCCTCCTTCTTAAACTGCGCCTTCTCTTTGTCAGTTTGTTGGGCGAGCTCTTGAAGGCGGAGGTTATGTACCTGGAGGTCAGCGCTTTGCTGTTTCAGGAGATTGATCTCTTCCTGCTTTTGGTTGCGCCACTCCTCCTCCTCCATCTCTCTGCTCTGTCTCTGCAGCTCCTGCTCTCTCTGGAAGCTCTCCTCCTTTGCAGCAAACTCGCATCTCATCCGATCTTCCAGAGCCGTGAGTTTTATTTTCCACTCCGCCTCGGTCCGGATGAGATCGCTGTCTTTCCGCGTGGTGGAGCTCTCCTGGTCCAGGAAGGTCTGCTTCACCTTCTTGTCGAAGTTCTCTTCCTGGGTTTTGAGCGCAGTCACAGTCTCTTGCTCTCTTACAATCATCTTTAAATCCAAGTCCATCACATTCTTTTTATTCATGCCAAATATGACATGATGTGCCCTGGTCAAACAGTTCTTCCTGAAGGTGTTGTTCTCCTCTGTCACAGACTCAACAACCTGTTTGAACTTGGCACTCCACTGGAAGTTGATGGACTGGATCTCATTCTGCTTTTCAAGCAGACTTTGATGCAGACAATTGATAATTGTGTCCTTCTCTGTGTTCTTGTCCGCCTGTGCCATCTTCCTCAGCTCTCTCTCTGACCTGAGAGCCTTCATCATTTTCTCTCTCTCGAGCTCCCAACTGAGCTCCTTGGCGGCAATCTGCTGCTTCAAGGCAGCATTTTCTGAAGCCAGCTGGTTGTCTGGTTTCTTGTCCGCCCGTGCCATCTTCCTCAGCTCTCTCTCTGACCTGAGAGCCTTCATTATCTTCTGTTTTTCCAGCTCGAAACTGAGCTGTTTGGCAGCGATCTCCTCCTTCAAGGCAGCCATTTCTGACGCCAACTGGTTGTCTGGTCTTTGAACGTCCATTTGAGCTGTTCTCAGGTCCTGCATATTTAGACAATGGTAATGCTCAATTGTTGTTTCAGTACTTGCCTGTACTAGCTGTTGTAGTTTGAGTAGTTATGGCTCTGTTTGCACAAGAGGTCTCTCTGGATGGATGTCCGATGATAACTAGTTAAGTCTCCCAGAGGATTTCAGGGTATACCTCCTCTTACATCAAAGGAACATTCCGTGACATCACAAAAGAACATTCATTCTGACAAACATTCCGTGATATCACCAGGATTCATTCTGACAAACCATGATGTCATCAAATGTTCTAGAATGTCAATGACTGCAATGTTCCAAATTGTGGTCACATGACTACACTTGGTCACATGACTTCTCCAGACTAAAAAACCTGCAAAATAGAATTACAAAAAGGGTTGCTTAGTTACAGAAAATATATTGTATTGTTTGTCTTCCTCTATAATCTTCCTCTATAACTTTTCAAACTTAATGACAACGCTGCAGGCCATTTCTCTCTCATACACACACACACACACACACACACACACACACACATCAAATCTGCTTCAAAATGAACACTTACAAATCAAAGTTTACTAGATTATGGGTCAATAAATGTGGTCAACACACGTCTCTCACTCTGTTCACTAATTAATTGAGATAAAAAATAAAGAATAAATAAATAAAATAAATTTCTTCAGTAGCTTTGGAGAAGGATCAGCAGACAGTTATTATGGTTGTGATTATCTGCTCTCTAAAATAGTATTTCAGCAATTAAGGTGATTAGACAAATCGAGAACAATGAGAATCAATAATGATTACGCAACGTTTTGGGGTAAATCACTCGTCTTGGAAGCTTTATCATACTGTTGGAGAAATACATCACATCATGCAGAGTGACAGAAAGCCATTCTGTTGCCGAGAAGAGAATGGCAATGATTTCAGGTCACAGTGAGGTCATGAGGGGGTCGAGATAATGTATCATCCTACGGATGGTCATCTTTCATCTCAAGGCTCCAGGTAAAGTTGACTTCTGCTCTGAAGTCACACTGCCATCATAACAAGCTTTTAAACTGAGCGTGAAGGTTCATTTTTAACAAAAACAATTGTAGCTCAAGGTAGCTTTACTGGCTTTCTCCCGGGCATTAAACCGCATCTCACCGTCGTAATCAGCTCATTAAGTTTGCTCAGTTTGCATCATGTGGCTGCAATACGACATGTCGGTCACATGATAACAGGTGGTCGTATATAGGGGGAGAATGTAACCTTCTGTCTCCTCCGCTTCCCCTCGGCACTTGGTACTACAGGCAGTGGTGTATAGTAACGAAGTAGAAATACTTCGTTACTGTACTTAAGTAGTTTTTTTTGGGTATCTGTACTTTACTTTACTACTTATATTTCTGTTGACTTTTACTTTTACTTCACTACATTTTACAAATGAAAACTGATACTTTTACTCCGATACATTTCCCCTGAAACCTTCGTTACTCGCTACAAAATCAAATCTATCTTTAGAAACAAAATGAATCATGAGACCAGCGTCGGAGACTGTGGTGGAACACAGACTGCAAGCAAGCAGCTTTGGTGAATCAGTGGTCCTAGCTTGCAAGTTAAATCATTGGTTAAACACGTTAATGCACTATAGAGTGGTCTCGCCGACGTCACGATCTCCTTAGTTACGAGGTCTGTCCGCCATGTTGGAGTACATACAGATCCTACATGGCGGCGAGTAAACAAGGAAGTGCGGCGAAAATACCATACTTTGAATCACTGGATAGTGCATCAAAGGTTCGCTACCTGGCCAAATTGAAGGTTATTGGTCATTTGGATCCCTATACGATGAGTGCAGATCGTTTCAGTGCCGATCCTACTTATCTTCCATCGGTAAACTACGTCAATATCTACACGTATCTCGTGAACACCCCCAGTCCTTACACAAGTAGAATATGGGATGTGTAGTTCTATAAAATGGTATAGAATTTGCAGGGTTGAGAAGTCCGGCAGTCCAGTATAATATCTCACTTTTTCATCATTATTTTCGAAAAATTCTGAATCAAACATGGATCGTTCATCGGAAAGTTCCTTTTTCAAATTCAGATTTTCCGAGAGTAGGCGCCGCATCTCAGCTTGCATTGCTGCAATCGTGGCCCCACCAAGGTCTGTCTGGTTGTCTTGGTTATTCTTATCCTCGTCCTCATCCTCTGCTGCTGGTGGGCTGTCATATGCATGATCCGACGTTAAACTCATATCAAGCAATGCTGAGGCTGCATCTCTGTGTTTCGCCTGTTGTACACGCTCGACGGTCTCTGGTACCGACTGCTGTCACGGGCCGATGAAGCTTCGGTAACCTTCTCATGTCCAAGTTTTAGAGACGGAGACCAGTCTGGATTATCGGCATCTTGGAGAGTAGAGGGTTTACCTGAAACAGTTTGTAATAAACATTGAAATACAAGTTTACCGAAGTAGTCTTATCGGATTAATTTATATTTCCTTTCTTAAATACTGTTCACAAACGAATTAGTAAATAAAATCACTGACCACTTATAAAGTGATCCGCACATACTCTAGTGTACGCCAAATTCCATTCCTTTATATCTCGAGAGATGCGTGACAGCCATTTCTCGCGACGTTGCTTGGATAGTTCCTTCGTGTCATTTCCTTGATGTGTAATGACCGCTGGCAAACGAAAGAATGATTTCTTGTCTATCAGCTCTGCTGCCACAACCAAAGACAGCACAAATGTTCACCATGATCGATAGGTTATGCGACTCAGCCGTGCATGCCAGTGGCTTTGTGTGTACTCCAACATGGCCGACAGCTAAAACTGTGACGTCACACGAGACCACTCTATATCAATGCATGAAATAATGCAACAAGCTGTAGATGAACAACAAACGTGTTTTGTAGACCCAGACAGGCAGAACCTCACTGCACCGACTGTCTCCTAAAAATTACGTTCCCCCAAAACTAAAATGCATTCTCAATTACTAATAATAATAATTACTAGTAATCAGGGAGAAAATACGTTTTTAGTCAAACGTAATTGAGAATGCATTTTAGTTTTGGGGGAACGTAATTTTTAGGAGACAGGACTGCACCATTAGAGCACCAAAAAGCTATGTTCCAGTTAGCAAATAAGCTACCAATGCAGCTTCTGGGGTTACCTACACAAGTACAGTGTATACAAACCTTTTTAGACTTGAATACACTTGAATACACTTTAGTTACGAGTAACAGTGCTAAATCTCTGGGTCTCGGTTTGATATCGGTCAGTGCAAATCCCGTCCAACAACACGCTTGGAGTGGTTTTAAGGAACACTCGTGCAGACTGAAAGGCGACTCGTGGATTGGGAAGTGTTGGTGATGCTTCAAATATCTGTAGTTTCATTTGATACAATTTATACGGTGGTGCTGCTTTAAGTTAATGCGACACACTTTACCCATTTCACCC
The DNA here is from genome assembly GCF_949748355.1 of Melanostigma gelatinosum. NCBI lineage: Eukaryota > Metazoa > Chordata > Actinopteri > Perciformes > Zoarcidae > Melanostigma > Melanostigma gelatinosum. Next base: position 22,385,719 of record NC_136640.1, read on the forward strand.
ATCCTAAGCATCTCAGGTACCGTGGGCTGCTGTGAAGCGTCCAGTGAGCAACTCGTGCTTCAGTGTCTCACCAAACATGTTGTGCACTACACTGTTCCTCAGTTTATCTTCTCTCCTCTTATTGCAGAACGAAGGACGGCAGTGAGTTTTTGTTTCACGCGAAAGATGAGGTGAGACATTTTTAATGTTTCTATTTACATCTCAAAATAGCAGTGGCTTTATTTGATCACATGATGTAAAAAAAACAATGTAATCGCTGAAACTCCTGAAGTGATGTGAGGAGCAGTCAGCTGAACTTGATCCCTCTCTTCCTTCGCAGGACGACCTCAAGGTGTGGGTGACCAACATCACCGCCAGCATCACGGAGCACGAGGACATCGCCAAATGGGGTCAGCCCCAACCAACTACCTCATCCACCGACGAGGGCACGCGGCGCGACGGCAGCAAGGCGGACATCCAGTCAGAGCGGGGCGGCGAGCGCTCGGACCGCGCCGATCGGATCGAGAAAGCGGAGAAAGAGAAAGACAAGGAGAAGGAGAGGGGCGAGCGGTCGGAGAGGTCGGAACGGGGAGGGAAGTCGGACGCGAAGCGCTCGGAGAAGTCCGGTAAGAAAAAGTGAGCCGGGTGACGGAATCGGTCGGGATTGAATCGTACGAACTCCGGATATGGGGGCAGGGCCGTAGACTGGTAGTGAACGCCCCACCCCCCCGCCCTTCTCTCCGCCTCCAACACTGTCAACACAGCGGTCGAGTTTGGATGGGAAGTGACACGCAGGACAGAGGGACTGACCCAGGCTTTACTCATAGGACGGACAGGACAGAGCAGGAGCAGGAGACAGCGATCTCTCTCTAACGCTCTCCTCCTTCTTCTTCTTCTTCTTCTTCTGTGTCTCTGTGAGAACACACAGAGTCACTGACGCTCCGCCCACGCCCCCTCTGGTGGCTGTTTCGAAGAACTGCGAGAGAGAGTTTCGCGCTGCTGACCCCCCCCCCCCCCCCTTTGCCTCCGGGGGCGGAGTTAACGCGCGACAGAGTGACGGGACGAGCGTCACGTTAACGTGAAGGCTGTTTCTGATTGCCGGTATCGTGCGATGCGACGTCGCTCATTCTGTTCCATGTCTGTTTGTTTTTCTATGAGATGAGCTGTAACCATCTGTATTTCTCGTCCGTCTGTCCTATCTACTGTATCTATCTGTCTGTCTGTAAGTCGAGACAGCCTACACTATGTCTTATTACTCCTCTGAAAGAGAATGAAAATCATGCCAAAATGTTTGACAGACATACAAACGATTTCCTCCACTTTGTCCCATCCGTCTGGAAGGTCTGGCTGTGGGGGAAAAAACACAAAGCGGAGGTGACTCTGGTTTTACTTTGACACCAAACAGCCCTGGAACCACGTTCACCGGACGAGTCAACACTGACAAACGGCGACAGTGATTCTAGTGAACAGATGATTTAAGACAAGAGAAGAGTAGATGGCCGAGGCGATGAACTTCAGAACAATCGGGGAAAAAGCAGAAAAATGTGTCATAGAAATACATCCAAAGGCTTGAAATCCTTTGGACTTACCTGAAAATGTTAAAAAAGATCTGCCTGACAGAGAAGCTTCCCATCATTTATATAGCATTGATTTTGGATTTTAGAGATTTCTGCAGGACAGATGAGTCACAAGGTGTTTAACCTGTTCAGCATAAAATCACTCCACGATACGGTCACGGCAGAAACTTCGGCTCTCAAGACTCATTTATTTAAAAACAACACATGTACAGTTCTTGGATCAGTAATCAGAAAGAGAACAAACTAATGTAATGGTAGACTCTGGCTCCCAGGGGCCTCATTCGTTTTAACTCTTTCTTTTTTTCAACACACAAAATTCATATTTCGTGTGTGTGTGTGTGTGTACCGCTGCTCTCTGCTCCCAGGGTCTCCATAGCTCTCAGGTTATTTATGTTGGTGTGTTCTTACCGTGTGCTTCGCGCGTTCATATGCTCGTCCCCTCCGACGCCACCTTAGTCTTCCAGACACGTCCAATCCATAACACACACACACACACACACACACACACACACACACACACACACACACACACACACACACACACACACACACACACACACACACAGAATAATATAACTCAGCAGGTTCAAATGTTAAAGGTTATAAATAGTGTAAAAGGTCATCAAACTGTCCAGGTTCAACATCCCATCAGTGAAGACGGGAATGAGTGAATGAGTGAATGAGTGAATGAACTGACACGGCGTCGAGAGGATATCAGACACACCAAATATTTAGAAAAGTCTAGAAGTTGTGAGACTGCATGTTCTGCTTAAAAGGAGAAATCATTCGGTTTGCATTAAACTCACCACGAAGCCATAAACGACAAAGAAGAATGCTCAGAGGAGTACGTAACAGTAAATGCAGCTGGGGAGTTTTTGGGACGCACGAGCCGTGGTGGCTGATGGGTAATCTAAAGTTACTGGTGGGAGCATCCTGGGCGGACGGCATTTCAAATTCTTTCTTTTTTTTTATTAACCTTTCAAATAGGAATGCTGTTTCGATATCACTGCTAAACCGTGTTGATTTTTTAAATTCTTTTATTTAAAGTCCAGTTGAAATCGCTGCTGCAGCATACTCGCATACATGCTCTGTAAGTCACGTTCTCCTTTGAAAGAAATAAAAAATTTGAAAACCAAAATGGAGAAATATGAATGTCATATTTTTGGTTTCGCGATGACGAATGGTATTTGCATTTAATTTAGTTTTCCGTCTTCCTCCGTGATGTCTATTACTCTTAAATACCACCACGAACAAGTACTGGAGCTCAGTCTGCCTTTTTCCACCTTTCTTCAGATAATAGAAAAACTATCGACAATGACTTTAAAATGAAAACTGACTTTATTACTGATTATTTATTGTGTTTTTCAGTGTGATTTCAGTTGGACTTTAAACTTAAAAGTTGACACTCCTCTCTGAGCAACCTGTAGAGCCCAACTATCCCACTCAGAATTTGTTCAGATATTTTGGTTGTGAGAGTTTTACTTTTTTTCTTCTTTTTTTTAGGGTGTAGGCTACGTTATTTCATTTCAGTATTTTAAATTCTAAAAACATGTCTTGAGAACTTTAACTTTTCTTTGATCCTGTTTTGATTCCAGCACCCTTTGTGCATCTAAATGAGGTGTGAATGCCAGATCAATGCAATCGTTTCACATGCATGTCGGACACAACAGAGTCAGAAGAGGTGATGTTTTGAGCGCGCGAATCTTCCACGTGTGCAGCCACGCGGCAGTGCTCCGCTGTCGGATTATGCCTCTAACAGCGTAATGAACACTTTGTTGTTGCAGATGCACACGGGACCCAAAACACGCAGGGTACAGATATCAGTGCAACCGTTCTACACAGAAGACACAACCACACAGGTTCAGCTTTGCTTCAGAACGGTTTGGATGGTACCCTGCCCGTCCGCGCTGTTCTGTTCACTCCAAACCTCAGTCTGTCGGCCGGGATGAAATGACGAATAAAATACCTTTTGGTTTATCATTCATGTGTTTAGTCAGCGTTTTTCTTTTTTCATCTGGAAATGAATTTAAAACGTAGAGTTCAGTTTGGATGCAGCTCTGTGTTTGCTGCTGCTCTCTGGAAACAGATAACAGAGAATATTAAACCAGAAATAAGAACATGCAGTTAGTCGCTGGCGGTTTGATAGAAGGTTGAAATCTTTACTTCTGCTTCAGCAGAAGGGAAACAGTCATTCAGCTGCTAACGTGAAACACCGTTTCAGTCTTTGTCGCATCTTGTGCACCAAAACCACACAGCAGTATGCAGTCAGTGATGAGGATTTCAGAAGTGTTTGTACCAGAATGAGTATTGTTAATGATGATGATGATGATGATGATGATGCCCATGGTAGCAATGCACTGAAACTTTATGCAACTTTTTCTTTGCACTAGGGACGCCGGCCTGTTGCAGAGTTGATGGTCAGTGGTGTTTGGGGCTCCAGCGGAGGGACGTCACAGCCACAAAGTTATAGAATCATCTCGCGAGGCAGAAGAAAGTTTTATTTGAAGCCGTTTTCAGGATCAGTTTGTAAAAAAAAAAAAAAATCCGCCAATTCATCCACAGGCAATTCATCAACAACAATTTTGATAATCGATTCACTGTTCCGAGTAATTTTTTGAAGCAAAAACTTGTTTGGTTTGACCCTCTTTGAAGATTTGACGCTTTTCTTTCTATTTTTATAACATAATAAGCTGAATATCTTTATGGTCAGCTGCTCAGACAAAACATGACGATACAAGACGACACCTTGAGCTCCATGGAAATTGGGATGGGATTTTTTTATCTTGTTTTCTAATGCTTTATAGACTCAACGGTTTAATTGAGTTGAATTCATGCGTTATGTCAAACTTCAGTTCTGTAAAGAACAGCTATAAAAATCAACCGTCACATTCTACAGACAGCATGTGTTGATATAGGTTGAACTCGCCCATCTTCTGTTTACGTGTTGCATATCACACTCGTCATTCGTCACACACCGCCTGGAATTTATAACATACAAAACACCTTTGAATAGGGCTCAGACTACAGCGACCACAATCAACCTTCAGTTTCTAAGTATAATTCATTGTTTTTTTTTATCTAGCATTACATTTGTATATGTTTCTGAGGACAATCAGGGCTGGCAAATCGAACCACTCAGTGGACACATGGATCTTTTATTTGGAGGTTCTCTTATAAAATAATCCTCCGCCACATTAGATAACACCTCTCTCACACACACACACACACACACACCCCTCATGTGCTCCCTGCAGATGTAAACAAACAGAGATATTTCTAAATGTTACTCCAGAGGACGTTCTGAGATCAAATTGAATGGTGAATATTTCCTGCCATGTTTCTCTCTTCCCAGGACCCCAGAGCACCACTGTCTATCTGCCCTCAGCCCGTCTGTCTCTCTGTATGCCTGCCTACAGCAGCCTGATGATGTATAAATGTATGGGATCATCAGTATTTTCTGTAAAAAAAAACTAACAACAGGAGAACAAGTTTATGTATAGGGACACTGGGAAAACTGCCCCTTGTCTTTGATACGTTTAACTTTTTTTCAGGATGTTATGAAGTGAGATTGAGGATGCACCGGGTTGAAAACACCTCCTCCACACACACAGACACACACGCACACACACACACAACAGGACAAAGAGGTTGCATGAATGACATAGTCTCTTATTATGGTACTGCTGTGCATGTCTTTCAAGCCCCATCCCTCCACTATGCAATCACTGTAACATACCGGGGGAACACAAGCTACCAACGCGAGTCGAGGGTGAGTGAATGAACCGATAACAGTGTGTAAAATGATCAGAACCAACTGGGAATCATTTGCTCTGTACAGCCGTTTCTTTGAATTGATAAATACAAATTGTGATATTAAAAAGTTCATGTTTGTGTGTGTGTTTTTGTGAAGCAGATAAGTGAGGTCTGAGGGTCTTGAAGGGTCCTTAGTGTGCTTCATGGAGGGCTACAAAGGACCAGCTCTGTTAGTTATGTTAAAAGAAATAGCCCACTTCAAAGTCAGCGAGTATACATTTTGGAAATTACCTGCGAGTCGAGAAAATACATTTTCATGTTTCATTTTTTTTTTCTTCTCCACACTGTTATTATCAGAGGTGGAATGTATAACTATGTGCATTTACTCAAGTGCAGTACAATTTTGAGGTACTTTACTTGAGTATTTATTCAATTTTATACAATTTTTATACATTTTGGAGACAAATGTACTTTTTGTTTCTCCAGCTCATTTATATAACTACAGAATAGTTCAGAATATTAAAACAAAATATAAATCAAATTAACTATTAACATAAAATAGATTAAGCTAACCAGCCGTATGCAATGTGATTAAAACTAGTCCTGACTTTATCATCTGCAACATGAAAGTACACATGATTATATCACTAATTCTGTAATATAATATAGAATCTGGAATGTGCCATACAACATTAAATATTTTATAGGTTCCTTGTTTTTGATGCTTTTAAATATAATGTATACGTTTATTCAATGAAATACGTTATTCACATTAACAAGGGACACATAATACAGAAAATTGAGTTAAAATATTAATCCTTTACAGCAATTTGAGCCATAAAAAGTATATTTAAAAACTGATTTAGTTAGTAAAGTTTGGATTCATTTTTTCTGTGATAAAGAAAAGAATAAAAAATATTCATTAAGACAGACTGAAAAAAGACAGGAGAAAAGATGCAATGTTTATCACATACCCTTTTAATATATTTATTTAGATATTTTTCATAGTTCTAAATTAATGTACGTGTTTGTTCTTAAGTGTACACATTTGTTACATTTTTAAAAACGTGTTGTCATGAGTTGTCCTGTGCTCGCTGTACTGTTTTTGTTCTAAAATAAAACTGGTTAGAATGTAGACTAGAAAAACCTACTTTGGGGTAATTTAGAAATGACTGAATATGACACAAACGTCCTGCTCTGGAAGTTGTTTTTAACTTTTAATAACTTTTTGGTTTTACATATTTTGAAATGACAACAACCTAAATTCTCTATCTTTTTTTTTTTACAAAAACTTTAGATTATAATCCAATGTTAGACATTTACTTAAACTCTTAAACTTTTATTTGTATAGCCCAATATCACAAATGTCCTTGGACATATTAAAATTACATAAAACAGTCAATCCAACTTTAAGATTTATATAGTTGTATATCCCTGGGATGGTGGAGATTTTGAGAAAGCATGTACACAGTGAACTCAGAACCTAGAAAATGCAGATTGAAATGGTACTGCTTAACACTCTTCAACAATCAACCGACAACAAATTTAAACTTCTTCCACAATGCTCGCTCAGAACAGCTGTGTTTTCAGACTTTTATCGAAGGTTTTATTTCCTTTTTTTAATGAAATATTGCATATTTTCTTCATCTAAAAGCTCTTTAAATTAACCAATCTCAGAGGGATGTATTTTTATTATTTAACTGCTCAAGTTCATTTCCACACTACGGCTATTTCCTGTGATGAGGTGTCACACGTAAGCAACTACATGCTAAACAGGTTGGGAACGACACATACAAAGCCTATAGTTTTCAATTTCTGTACTCCCCCACATTTAAAATCTACACTTGGACCTATGCCACTTACTTTAAACCTTTAAATAAGATAATGGTTTGAGTTATGTCACTAAGATATAACACAAAATTTAGGATTGTCTTCAGGGGAAAATATTGATCCGTTTCTAGGTAAGTAGCTTTTAGATGGCTTGTTATTTATGTCATCTGACTTTCAAGATGTGAAAGAAAGGCAGAATAGTTGAGATTGTTCACACATGAATGCTTACATTTGGTTACATTGCTATTTGCTGTGTCATTGAAAATACAATCATTAAATAACAGTGTATTTATAAGCAACTTATATCGTTTAAAATAATGTCAGCAGGGTCTGTTGGCCCTTGGGCATTTTCACATGATCAAATCTGGCCCTCTTTGAAAAAGTTTTGGACACCCCTGGTTTAGAGAAAACAAATACATGAGAGACTTGGTGTGCACGTCAGGTAACACCCCACCTTTAGCTATTAGACAGGTGATGTAGGTGCTGTTTCAGTGAATGTTGATACAAATCCAAATCCATTGATAAGATGCATTCACTAATAAATGTTTTAGCTAAAATGAGAAGAGTATTTGACAGCCTTGATAAATCTGTGCCCTTGAGGACTTTTTAGTGTTTATTCAATGAAATAGTGTTTCAACTCGTCCAGGCCCCGGGCCCGGCCCGCCGCCCGGTCTGCATTGCACCCGACCCCGATGCTTGTCCCTGAGGCTGGTGGGTCCACAGGGTGGCTGCTCCATGTTGTTTCTTCGAGCTGAGCCCCATGGGCGAGGGCCCGGCCGCCGCTGACGAGCTCCCTTCCTGGGTCTGGCTCCGGGAGGGTGCCCCGGTTTCCCTGGTCCGGGCGAGGTGGCTGAAGTCTGTGGGCTGCTATTTATAATGTTTGAACCGCTCTTAGTCTGGGCTCTCCCCTGAGACCTGTTTGCCTTGGGAGACCCTACCAGGGTCCCCGCACAACATATAGCTCCCAGGATCACTGAGCCACGCAAACTCCTCCACCACGTTAAGGTGGCGGTTCACGGAGGAGTATCAGTGTGTGCCTATGTGTGTCTGTGTGTGTGTGTGTGTGTGTGTGTGTGTGCGGGGGGGGGGGGGGGGGGGGGGATAGGGTAGAAGTGTGTAGATAGGGTATAAGTGTGTGTGTGTGTGTAGACAGGGTAGAAGTGGGGATAGGATAGAAGTGGGGATGGGTGAAGAGAAGAGAAAGGATGTTGATTCACTCTTTTCTACTTCCTCTCTCTCTTCTCCATCAATTTCTTTTCTTTCTTTTGCCTTTTCACTTCCTCCTTTTCTCTTTCCTCATTGTCCTTCTTCTCCTTCTGTCTTTTCAATTCCTCCTTTTCTCTCTTCTCGTTCTCATTCTTCTCCCTCTCTTTCTCCTCTTTCCTGGCCTTCATCAGGATCTTTTCGACCTCTTTCATGGCCTTCTTCTCCTCCTTCTTAAACTGCGCCTTCTCTTTGTCAGTTTGTTGGGCGAGCTCTTGAAGGCGGAGGTTATGTACCTGGAGGTCAGCGCTTTGCTGTTTCAGGAGATTGATCTCTTCCTGCTTTTGGTTGCGCCACTCCTCCTCCTCCATCTCTCTGCTCTGTCTCTGCAGCTCCTGCTCTCTCTGGAAGCTCTCCTCCTTTGCAGCAAACTCGCATCTCATCCGATCTTCCAGAGCCGTGAGTTTTATTTTCCACTCCGCCTCGGTCCGGATGAGATCGCTGTCTTTCCGCGTGGTGGAGCTCTCCTGGTCCAGGAAGGTCTGCTTCACCTTCTTGTCGAAGTTCTCTTCCTGGGTTTTGAGCGCAGTCACAGTCTCTTGCTCTCTTACAATCATCTTTAAATCCAAGTCCATCACATTCTTTTTATTCATGCCAAATATGACATGATGTGCCCTGGTCAAACAGTTCTTCCTGAAGGTGTTGTTCTCCTCTGTCACAGACTCAACAACCTGTTTGAACTTGGCACTCCACTGGAAGTTGATGGACTGGATCTCATTCTGCTTTTCAAGCAGACTTTGATGCAGACAATTGATAATTGTGTCCTTCTCTGTGTTCTTGTCCGCCTGTGCCATCTTCCTCAGCTCTCTCTCTGACCTGAGAGCCTTCATCATTTTCTCTCTCTCGAGCTCCCAACTGAGCTCCTTGGCGGCAATCTGCTGCTTCAAGGCAGCATTTTCTGAAGCCAGCTGGTTGTCTGGTTTCTTGTCCGCCCGTGCCATCTTCCTCAGCTCTCTCTCTGACCTGAGAGCCTTCATTATCTTCTGTTTTTCCAGCTCGAAACTGAGCTGTTTGGCAGCGATCTCCTCCTTCAAGGCAGCCATTTCTGACGCCAACTGGTTGTCTGGTCTTTGAACGTCCATTTGAGCTGTTCTCAGGTCCTGCATATTTAGACAATGGTAATGCTCAATTGTTGTTTCAGTACTTGCCTGTACTAGCTGTTGTAGTTTGAGTAGTTATGGCTCTGTTTGCACAAGAGGTCTCTCTGGATGGATGTCCGATGATAACTAGTTAAGTCTCCCAGAGGATTTCAGGGTATACCTCCTCTTACATCAAAGGAACATTCCGTGACATCACAAAAGAACATTCATTCTGACAAACATTCCGTGATATCACCAGGATTCATTCTGACAAACCATGATGTCATCAAATGTTCTAGAATGTCAATGACTGCAATGTTCCAAATTGTGGTCACATGACTACACTTGGTCACATGACTTCTCCAGACTAAAAAACCTGCAAAATAGAATTACAAAAAGGGTTGCTTAGTTACAGAAAATATATTGTATTGTTTGTCTTCCTCTATAATCTTCCTCTATAACTTTTCAAACTTAATGACAACGCTGCAGGCCATTTCTCTCTCATACACACACACACACACACACACACACACACACACATCAAATCTGCTTCAAAATGAACACTTACAAATCAAAGTTTACTAGATTATGGGTCAATAAATGTGGTCAACACACGTCTCTCACTCTGTTCACTAATTAATTGAGATAAAAAATAAAGAATAAATAAATAAAATAAATTTCTTCAGTAGCTTTGGAGAAGGATCAGCAGACAGTTATTATGGTTGTGATTATCTGCTCTCTAAAATAGTATTTCAGCAATTAAGGTGATTAGACAAATCGAGAACAATGAGAATCAATAATGATTACGCAACGTTTTGGGGTAAATCACTCGTCTTGGAAGCTTTATCATACTGTTGGAGAAATACATCACATCATGCAGAGTGACAGAAAGCCATTCTGTTGCCGAGAAGAGAATGGCAATGATTTCAGGTCACAGTGAGGTCATGAGGGGGTCGAGATAATGTATCATCCTACGGATGGTCATCTTTCATCTCAAGGCTCCAGGTAAAGTTGACTTCTGCTCTGAAGTCACACTGCCATCATAACAAGCTTTTAAACTGAGCGTGAAGGTTCATTTTTAACAAAAACAATTGTAGCTCAAGGTAGCTTTACTGGCTTTCTCCCGGGCATTAAACCGCATCTCACCGTCGTAATCAGCTCATTAAGTTTGCTCAGTTTGCATCATGTGGCTGCAATACGACATGTCGGTCACATGATAACAGGTGGTCGTATATAGGGGGAGAATGTAACCTTCTGTCTCCTCCGCTTCCCCTCGGCACTTGGTACTACAGGCAGTGGTGTATAGTAACGAAGTAGAAATACTTCGTTACTGTACTTAAGTAGTTTTTTTTGGGTATCTGTACTTTACTTTACTACTTATATTTCTGTTGACTTTTACTTTTACTTCACTACATTTTACAAATGAAAACTGATACTTTTACTCCGATACATTTCCCCTGAAACCTTCGTTACTCGCTACAAAATCAAATCTATCTTTAGAAACAAAATGAATCATGAGACCAGCGTCGGAGACTGTGGTGGAACACAGACTGCAAGCAAGCAGCTTTGGTGAATCAGTGGTCCTAGCTTGCAAGTTAAATCATTGGTTAAACACGTTAATGCACTATAGAGTGGTCTCGCCGACGTCACGATCTCCTTAGTTACGAGGTCTGTCCGCCATGTTGGAGTACATACAGATCCTACATGGCGGCGAGTAAACAAGGAAGTGCGGCGAAAATACCATACTTTGAATCACTGGATAGTGCATCAAAGGTTCGCTACCTGGCCAAATTGAAGGTTATTGGTCATTTGGATCCCTATACGATGAGTGCAGATCGTTTCAGTGCCGATCCTACTTATCTTCCATCGGTAAACTACGTCAATATCTACACGTATCTCGTGAACACCCCCAGTCCTTACACAAGTAGAATATGGGATGTGTAGTTCTATAAAATGGTATAGAATTTGCAGGGTTGAGAAGTCCGGCAGTCCAGTATAATATCTCACTTTTTCATCATTATTTTCGAAAAATTCTGAATCAAACATGGATCGTTCATCGGAAAGTTCCTTTTTCAAATTCAGATTTTCCGAGAGTAGGCGCCGCATCTCAGCTTGCATTGCTGCAATCGTGGCCCCACCAAGGTCTGTCTGGTTGTCTTGGTTATTCTTATCCTCGTCCTCATCCTCTGCTGCTGGTGGGCTGTCATATGCATGATCCGACGTTAAACTCATATCAAGCAATGCTGAGGCTGCATCTCTGTGTTTCGCCTGTTGTACACGCTCGACGGTCTCTGGTACCGACTGCTGTCACGGGCCGATGAAGCTTCGGTAACCTTCTCATGTCCAAGTTTTAGAGACGGAGACCAGTCTGGATTATCGGCATCTTGGAGAGTAGAGGGTTTACCTGAAACAGTTTGTAATAAACATTGAAATACAAGTTTACCGAAGTAGTCTTATCGGATTAATTTATATTTCCTTTCTTAAATACTGTTCACAAACGAATTAGTAAATAAAATCACTGACCACTTATAAAGTGATCCGCACATACTCTAGTGTACGCCAAATTCCATTCCTTTATATCTCGAGAGATGCGTGACAGCCATTTCTCGCGACGTTGCTTGGATAGTTCCTTCGTGTCATTTCCTTGATGTGTAATGACCGCTGGCAAACGAAAGAATGATTTCTTGTCTATCAGCTCTGCTGCCACAACCAAAGACAGCACAAATGTTCACCATGATCGATAGGTTATGCGACTCAGCCGTGCATGCCAGTGGCTTTGTGTGTACTCCAACATGGCCGACAGCTAAAACTGTGACGTCACACGAGACCACTCTATATCAATGCATGAAATAATGCAACAAGCTGTAGATGAACAACAAACGTGTTTTGTAGACCCAGACAGGCAGAACCTCACTGCACCGACTGTCTCCTAAAAATTACGTTCCCCCAAAACTAAAATGCATTCTCAATTACTAATAATAATAATTACTAGTAATCAGGGAGAAAATACGTTTTTAGTCAAACGTAATTGAGAATGCATTTTAGTTTTGGGGGAACGTAATTTTTAGGAGACAGGACTGCACCATTAGAGCACCAAAAAGCTATGTTCCAGTTAGCAAATAAGCTACCAATGCAGCTTCTGGGGTTACCTACACAAGTACAGTGTATACAAACCTTTTTAGACTTGAATACACTTGAATACACTTTAGTTACGAGTAACAGTGCTAAATCTCTGGGTCTCGGTTTGATATCGGTCAGTGCAAATCCCGTCCAACAACACGCTTGGAGTGGTTTTAAGGAACACTCGTGCAGACTGAAAGGCGACTCGTGGATTGGGAAGTGTTGGTGATGCTTCAAATATCTGTAGTTTCATTTGATACAATTTATACGGTGGTGCTGCTTTAAGTTAATGCGACACACTTTACCCATTTCACCCATCCTAAGCATCTCAGGTACCGTGGGCTGCTGTGAAGCGTCCAGTGAGCAACTCGTGCTTCAGTGTCTCACCAAACATGTTGTGCACTACACTGTTCCTCAGTTTATCTTCTCTCCTCTTATTGCAGAACGAAGGACGGCAGTGAGTTTTTGTTTCACGCGAAAGATGAGGTGAGACATTTTTAATGTTTCTATTTACATCTCAAAATAGCAGTGGCTTTATTTGATCACATGATGTAAAAAAAACAATGTAATCGCTGAAACTCCTGAAGTGATGTGAGGAGCAGTCAGCTGAACTTGATCCCTCTCTTCCTTCGCAGGACGACCTCAAGGTGTGGGTGACCAACATCACCGCCAGCATCACGGAGCACGAGGACATCGCCAAATGGGGTCAGCCCCAACCAACTACCTCATCCACCGACGAGGGCACGCGGCGCGACGGCAGCAAGGCGGACATCCAGTCAGAGCGGGGCGGCGAGCGCTCGGACCGCGCCGATCGGATCGAGAAAGCGGAGAAAGAGAAAGACAAGGAGAAGGAGAGGGGCGAGCGGTCGGAGAGGTCGGAACGGGGAGGGAAGTCGGACGCGAAGCGCTCGGAGAAGTCCGGTAAGAAAAAGTGAGCCGGGTGACGGAATCGGTCGGGATTGAATCGTACGAACTCCGGATATGGGGGCAGGGCCGTAGACTGGTAGTGAACGCCCCACCCCCCCGCCCTTCTCTCCGCCTCCAACACTGTCAACACAGCGGTCGAGTTTGGATGGGAAGTGACACGCAGGACAGAGGGACTGACCCAGGCTTTACTCATAGGACGGACAGGACAGAGCAGGAGCAGGAGACAGCGATCTCTCTCTAACGCTCTCCTCCTTCTTCTTCTTCTTCTTCTTCTGTGTCTCTGTGAGAACACACAGAGTCACTGACGCTCCGCCCACGCCCCCTCTGGTGGCTGTTTCGAAGAACTGCGAGAGAGAGTTTCGCGCTGCTGACCCCCCCCCCCCCCCCTTTGCCTCCGGGGGCGGAGTTAACGCGCGACAGAGTGACGGGACGAGCGTCACGTTAACGTGAAGGCTGTTTCTGATTGCCGGTATCGTGCGATGCGACGTCGCTCATTCTGTTCCATGTCTGTTTGTTTTTCTATGAGATGAGCTGTAACCATCTGTATTTCTCGTCCGTCTGTCCTATCTACTGTATCTATCTGTCTGTCTGTAAGTCGAGACAGCCTACACTATGTCTTATTACTCCTCTGAAAGAGAATGAAAATCATGCCAAAATGTTTGACAGACATACAAACGATTTCCTCCACTTTGTCCCATCCGTCTGGAAGGTCTGGCTGTGGGGGAAAAAACACAAAGCGGAGGTGACTCTGGTTTTACTTTGACACCAAACAGCCCTGGAACCACGTTCACCGGACGAGTCAACACTGACAAACGGCGACAGTGATTCTAGTGAACAGATGATTTAAGACAAGAGAAGAGTAGATGGCCGAGGCGATGAACTTCAGAACAATCGGGGAAAAAGCAGAAAAATGTGTCATAGAAATACATCCAAAGGCTTGAAATCCTTTGGACTTACCTGAAAATGTTAAAAAAGATCTGCCTGACAGAGAAGCTTCCCATCATTTATATAGCATTGATTTTGGATTTTAGAGATTTCTGCAGGACAGATGAGTCACAAGGTGTTTAACCTGTTCAGCATAAAATCACTCCACGATACGGTCACGGCAGAAACTTCGGCTCTCAAGACTCATTTATTTAAAAACAACACATGTACAGTTCTTGGATCAGTAATCAGAAAGAGAACAAACTAATGTAATGGTAGACTCTGGCTCCCAGGGGCCTCATTCGTTTTAACTCTTTCTTTTTTTCAACACACAAAATTCATATTTCGTGTGTGTGTGTGTGTGTACCGCTGCTCTCTGCTCCCAGGGTCTCCATAGCTCTCAGGTTATTTATGTTGGTGTGTTCTTACCGTGTGCTTCGCGCGTTCATATGCTCGTCCCCTCCGACGCCACCTTAGTCTTCCAGACACGTCCAATCCATAACACACACACACACACACACACACACACACACACACACACACACACACACACACACACACACACACACACACACACACACACACAGAATAATATAACTCAGCAGGTTCAAATGTTAAAGGTTATAAATAGTGTAAAAGGTCATCAAACTGTCCAGGTTCAACATCCCATCAGTGAAGACGGGAATGAGTGAATGAGTGAATGAGTGAATGAACTGACACGGCGTCGAGAGGATATCAGACACACCAAATATTTAGAAAAGTCTAGAAGTTGTGAGACTGCATGTTCTGCTTAAAAGGAGAAATCATTCGGTTTGCATTAAACTCACCACGAAGCCATAAACGACAAAGAAGAATGCTCAGAGGAGTACGTAACAGTAAATGCAGCTGGGGAGTTTTTGGGACGCACGAGCCGTGGTGGCTGATGGGTAATCTAAAGTTACTGGTGGGAGCATCCTGGGCGGACGGCATTTCAAATTCTTTCTTTTTTTTTATTAACCTTTCAAATAGGAATGCTGTTTCGATATCACTGCTAAACCGTGTTGATTTTTTAAATTCTTTTATTTAAAGTCCAGTTGAAATCGCTGCTGCAGCATACTCGCATACATGCTCTGTAAGTCACGTTCTCCTTTGAAAGAAATAAAAAATTTGAAAACCAAAATGGAGAAATATGAATGTCATATTTTTGGTTTCGCGATGACGAATGGTATTTGCATTTAATTTAGTTTTCCGTCTTCCTCCGTGATGTCTATTACTCTTAAATACCACCACGAACAAGTACTGGAGCTCAGTCTGCCTTTTTCCACCTTTCTTCAGATAATAGAAAAACTATCGACAATGACTTTAAAATGAAAACTGACTTTATTACTGATTATTTATTGTGTTTTTCAGTGTGATTTCAGTTGGACTTTAAACTTAAAAGTTGACACTCCTCTCTGAGCAACCTGTAGAGCCCAACTATCCCACTCAGAATTTGTTCAGATATTTTGGTTGTGAGAGTTTTACTTTTTTTCTTCTTTTTTTTAGGGTGTAGGCTACGTTATTTCATTTCAGTATTTTAAATTCTAAAAACATGTCTTGAGAACTTTAACTTTTCTTTGATCCTGTTTTGATTCCAGCACCCTTTGTGCATCTAAATGAGGTGTGAATGCCAGATCAATGCAATCGTTTCACATGCATGTCGGACACAACAGAGTCAGAAGAGGTGATGTTTTGAGCGCGCGAATCTTCCACGTGTGCAGCCACGCGGCAGTGCTCCGCTGTCGGATTATGCCTCTAACAGCGTAATGAACACTTTGTTGTTGCAGATGCACACGGGACCCAAAACACGCAGGGTACAGATATCAGTGCAACCGTTCTACACAGAAGACACAACCACACAGGTTCAGCTTTGCTTCAGAACGGTTTGGATGGTACCCTGCCCGTCCGCGCTGTTCTGTTCACTCCAAACCTCAGTCTGTCGGCCGGGATGAAATGACGAATAAAATACCTTTTGGTTTATCATTCATGTGTTTAGTCAGCGTTTTTCTTTTTTCATCTGGAAATGAATTTAAAACGTAGAGTTCAGTTTGGATGCAGCTCTGTGTTTGCTGCTGCTCTCTGGAAACAGATAACAGAGAATATTAAACCAGAAATAAGAACATGCAGTTAGTCGCTGGCGGTTTGATAGAAGGTTGAAATCTTTACTTCTGCTTCAGCAGAAGGGAAACAGTCATTCAGCTGCTAACGTGAAACACCGTTTCAGTCTTTGTCGCATCTTGTGCACCAAAACCACACAGCAGTATGCAGTCAGTGATGAGGATTTCAGAAGTGTTTGTACCAGAATGAGTATTGTTAATGATGATGATGATGATGATGATGATGCCCATGGTAGCAATGCACTGAAACTTTATGCAACTTTTTCTTTGCACTAGGGACGCCGGCCTGTTGCAGAGTTGATGGTCAGTGGTGTTTGGGGCTCCAGCGGAGGGACGTCACAGCCACAAAGTTATAGAATCATCTCGCGAGGCAGAAGAAAGTTTTATTTGAAGCCGTTTTCAGGATCAGTTTGTAAAAAAAAAAAAAAATCCGCCAATTCATCCACAGGCAATTCATCAACAACAATTTTGATAATCGATTCACTGTTCCGAGTAATTTTTTGAAGCAAAAACTTGTTTGGTTTGACCCTCTTTGAAGATTTGACGCTTTTCTTTCTATTTTTATAACATAATAAGCTGAATATCTTTATGGTCAGCTGCTCAGACAAAACATGACGATACAAGACGACACCTTGAGCTCCATGGAAATTGGGATGGGATTTTTTTATCTTGTTTTCTAATGCTTTATAGACTCAACGGTTTAATTGAGTTGAATTCATGCGTTATGTCAAACTTCAGTTCTGTAAAGAACAGCTATAAAAATCAACCGTCACATTCTACAGACAGCATGTGTTGATATAGGTTGAACTCGCCCATCTTCTGTTTACGTGTTGCATATCACACTCGTCATTCGTCACACACCGCCTGGAATTTATAACATACAAAACACCTTTGAATAGGGCTCAGACTACAGCGACCACAATCAACCTTCAGTTTCTAAGTATAATTCATTGTTTTTTTTTATCTAGCATTACATTTGTATATGTTTCTGAGGACAATCAGGGCTGGCAAATCGAACCACTCAGTGGACACATGGATCTTTTATTTGGAGGTTCTCTTATAAAATAATCCTCCGCCACATTAGATAACACCTCTCTCACACACACACACACACACACACACCCCTCATGTGCTCCCTGCAGATGTAAACAAACAGAGATATTTCTAAATGTTACTCCAGAGGACGTTCTGAGATCAAATTGAATGGTGAATATTTCCTGCCATGTTTCTCTCTTCCCAGGACCCCAGAGCACCACTGTCTATCTGCCCTCAGCCCGTCTGTCTCTCTGTATGCCTGCCTACAGCAGCCTGATGATGTATAAATGTATGGGATCATCAGTATTTTCTGTAAAAAAAAACTAACAACAGGAGAACAAGTTTATGTATAGGGACACTGGGAAAACTGCCCCTTGTCTTTGATACGTTTAACTTTTTTTCAGGATGTTATGAAGTGAGATTGAGGATGCACCGGGTTGAAAACACCTCCTCCACACACACAGACACACACGCACACACACACACAACAGGACAAAGAGGTTGCATGAATGACATAGTCTCTTATTATGGTACTGCTGTGCATGTCTTTCAAGCCCCATCCCTCCACTATGCAATCACTGTAACATACCGGGGGAACACAAGCTACCAACGCGAGTCGAGGGTGAGTGAATGAACCGATAACAGTGTGTAAAATGATCAGAACCAACTGGGAATCATTTGCTCTGTACAGCCGTTTCTTTGAATTGATAAATACAAATTGTGATATTAAAAAGTTCATGTTTGTGTGTGTGTTTTTGTGAAGCAGATAAGTGAGGTCTGAGGGTCTTGAAGGGTCCTTAGTGTGCTTCATGGAGGGCTACAAAGGACCAGCTCTGTTAGTTATGTTAAAAGAAATAGCCCACTTCAAAGTCAGCGAGTATACATTTTGGAAATTACCTGCGAGTCGAGAAAATACATTTTCATGTTTCATTTTTTTTTTCTTCTCCACACTGTTATTATCAGAGGTGGAATGTATAACTATGTGCATTTACTCAAGTGCAGTACAATTTTGAGGTACTTTACTTGAGTATTTATTCAATTTTATACAATTTTTATACATTTTGGAGACAAATGTACTTTTTGTTTCTCCAGCTCATTTATATAACTACAGAATAGTTCAGAATATTAAAACAAAATATAAATCAAATTAACTATTAACATAAAATAGATTAAGCTAACCAGCCGTATGCAATGTGATTAAAACTAGTCCTGACTTTATCATCTGCAACATGAAAGTACACATGATTATATCACTAATTCTGTAATATAATATAGAATCTGGAATGTGCCATACAACATTAAATATTTTATAGGTTCCTTGTTTTTGATGCTTTTAAATATAATGTATACGTTTATTCAATGAAATACGTTATTCACATTAACAAGGGACACATAATACAGAAAATTGAGTTAAAATATTAATCCTTTACAGCAATTTGAGCCATAAAAAGTATATTTAAAAACTGATTTAGTTAGTAAAGTTTGGATTCATTTTTTCTGTGATAAAGAAAAGAATAAAAAATATTCATTAAGACAGACTGAAAAAAGACAGGAGAAAAGATGCAATGTTTATCACATACCCTTTTAATATATTTATTTAGATATTTTTCATAGTTCTAAATTAATGTACGTGTTTGTTCTTAAGTGTACACATTTGTTACATTTTTAAAAACGTGTTGTCATGAGTTGTCCTGTGCTCGCTGTACTGTTTTTGTTCTAAAATAAAACTGGTTAGAATGTAGACTAGAAAAACCTACTTTGGGGTAATTTAGAAATGACTGAATATGACACAAACGTCCTGCTCTGGAAGTTGTTTTTAACTTTTAATAACTTTTTGGTTTTACATATTTTGAAATGACAATAACCTAAATTCTCTATCTTTTTTTTTTTACAAAAACTTTAGATTATAATCCAATGTTAGACATTTACTTAAACTCTTAAACTTTTATTTGTATAGCCCAATATCACAAATGTCCTTGGACATATTAAAATTACATAAAACAGTCAATCCAACTTTAAGATTTATATAGTTGTATATCCCTGGGATGGTGGAGATTTTGAGAAAGCATGTACACAGTGAACTCAGAACCTAGAAAATGCAGATTGAAATGGTACTGCTTAACACTCTTCAACAATCAACCGACAACAAATTTAAACTTCTTCCACAATGCTCGCTCAGAACAGCTGTGTTTTCAGACTTTTATCGAAGGTTTTATTTCCTTTTTTTAATGAAATATTGCATATTTTCTTCATCTAAAAGCTCTTTAAATTAACCAATCTCAGAGGGATGTATTTTTATTATTTAACTGCTCAAGTTCATTTCCACACTACGGCTATTTCCTGTGATGAGGTGTCACACGTAAGCAACTACATGCTAAACAGGTTGGGAACGACACATACAAAGCCTATAGTTTTCAATTTCTGTACTCCCCCACATTTAAAATCTACACTTGGACCTATGCCACTTACTTTAAACCTTTAAATAAGATAATGGTTTGAGTTATGTCACTAAGATATAACACAAAATTTAGGATTGTCTTCAGGGGAAAATATTGATCCGTTTCTAGGTAAGTAGCTTTTAGATGGCTTGTTATTTATGTCATCTGACTTTCAAGATGTGAAAGAAAGGCAGAATAGTTGAGATTGTTCACACATGAATGCTTACATTTGGTTACATTGCTATTTGCTGTGTCATTGAAAATACAATCATTAAATAACAGTGTATTTATAAGCAACTTATATCGTTTAAAATAATGTCAGCAGGGTCTGTTGGCCCTTGGGCATTTTCACATGATCAAATCTGGCCCTCTTTGAAAAAGTTTTGGACACCCCTGGTTTAGAGAAAACAAATACATGAGAGACTTGGTGTGCACGTCAGGTAACACCCCACCTTTAGCTATTAGACAGGTGATGTAGGTGCTGTTTCAGTGAATGTTGATACAAATCCAAATCCATTGATAAGATGCATTCACTAATAAATGTTTTAGCTAAAATGAGAAGAGTATTTGACAGCCTTGATAAATCTGTGCCCTTGAGGACTTTTTAGTGTTTATTCAATGAAATAGTGTTTCAACTCGTCCAGGCCCCGGGCCCGGCCCGCCGCCCGGTCTGCATTGCACCCGACCCCGATGCTTGTCCCTGAGGCTGGTGGGTCCACAGGGTGGCTGCTCCATGTTGTTTCTTCGAGCTGAGCCCCATGGGCGAGGGCCCGGCCGCCGCTGACGAGCTCCCTTCCTGGGTCTGGCTCCGGGAGGGTGCCCCGGTTTCCCTGGTCCGGGCGAGGTGGCTGAAGTCTGTGGGCTGCTATTTATAATGTTTGAACCGCTCTTAGTCTGGGCTCTCCCCTGAGACCTGTTTGCCTTGGGAGACCCTA
Organism: Melanostigma gelatinosum; assembly: GCF_949748355.1. Taxonomy (NCBI): domain Eukaryota; kingdom Metazoa; phylum Chordata; class Actinopteri; order Perciformes; family Zoarcidae; genus Melanostigma; species Melanostigma gelatinosum. The sequence continues at coordinate 22,406,714 of NC_136640.1, forward strand.
CCAGGGTCCCCGCACAACATATAGCTCCCAGGATCACTGAGCCACGCAAACTCCTCCACCACGTTAAGGTGGCGGTTCACGGAGGAGTATCAGTGTGTGCCTATGTGTGTGTCTGTGTGTGTGTGTGTGTGTATGGGGGATAGGGTAGAAGTGTGTAGATAGGGTATAAGTGTGTGTGTGTGTAGACAGGGTAGAAGTGGGGATAGGATAGAAGTGGGGATGGGTGAAGAGAAGAGAAAGGATGTTGATTCTCTCTTTTCTACTTCCTCTCCTTCACTCTCTTCTCCATCAATTTCTTTTCTTTCTTTTGCCTTTTCACTTCCTCCTTTTCTCTTTCCTCATTCTCATTCTTCTCATTCTTCTCCCTCTCTTTCTCCTCTTTCCTGTCCTTCATCAGGATCTTTTCGACCTCTTTCATGGCCTTCTTCTCCTCCTTCTTAAACTGCGCCTTCTCTTTGTCAGTTTGTTGGGCGAGCTCTTGAAGGCGGAGGTTATGTACCTGGAGGTCAGCGCTTTGCTGTTTCAGGAGATTGATCTCTTCCTGCTTTTGGTTGCGCCACTCCTCCTCCTCCATCTCTCTGCTCTGTCTCTGCAGCTCCTGCTCTCTCTGGAAGCTCTCCTCCTTTGCAGCAAACTCGCATCTCATCCGATCTTCCAGAGCCGTGAGTTTTATTTTCCACTCCGCCTCGGTCCGGATGAGATCGCTGTCTTTCCGCGTGGTGGAGCTCTCCTGGTCCAGGAAGGTCTGCTTCACCTTCTTGTCGAAGTTCTCTTCCTGGGTTTTGAGCGCAGTCACAGTCTCCTGCTCTCTTACAATCATCTTTAAATCCAAGTCCATCACATTCTTTTTATTCATGCCAAATATGACATGATGTGCCCTGGTCAAACAGTTCTTCCTGAAGGTGTTGTTCTCCTCTGTCACAGACTCAACAACCTGTTTGAACTTGGCACTCCACTGGAAGTTGATGGACTGGATCTCATTCTGCTTTTCAAGCAGACTTTGATGCAGACAATTGATAATTGTGTCCTTCTCTGTGTTCTTGTCCGCCTGTGCCATCTTCCTCAGCTCTCTCTCTGACCTGAGAGCCTTCATCATTTTCTCTCTCTCGAGCTCCCAACTGAGCTCCTTGGCGGCAATCTGCTGCTTCAAGGCAGCATTTTCTGAAGCCAGCTGGTTGTCTGGTTTCTTGTCCGCCCGTGCCATCTTCCTCAGCTCTCTCTCTGACCTGAGAGCCTTCATTATCTTCTGTTTTTCCAGCTCGAAACTGAGCTGTTTGGCAGCGATCTCCTCCTTCAAGGCAGCCATTTCTGACGCCAACTGGTTGTCTGGTCTTTGAACGTCCATTTGAGCTGTTCTCAGGTCCTGCATATTTAGACAATGGTAATGCTCAATTGTTGTTTCAGTACTTGCCTGTACTAGCTGTTGTAGTTTGAGTAGTTATGGCTCTGTTTGCACAAGAGGTCTCTCTGGATGGATGTCCGATGATAACTAAGTCTCCCAGAGGATTTCAGGGTATACCTCCTCTTACATCAAAGGAACATTCCGTGACATCACAAAAGAACATTCATTCTGACAAACATTCCGTGATATCACCAGGATTCATTCTGACAAACCATGATGTCATCAAATGTTCTAGAATGTCAATGACTGCAATGTTCCGAATTGTGGTCACATGACTACACTTGGTCACATGACTTCTCCAGACTAAAAAACCTGCAAAATAGAATTACAAAAAGGGTTGCTTAGTTACAGAAAATATATTGTATTGTTTGTCTTCCTCTATAATCTTCCTCTATAACTTTTCAAACTTAATGACAACGCTGCAGGCCATTTCTCTCTCATACACACACACACACACACATCAAATCTGCTTCAAAATGAACACTTACAAATCAAAGTTTACTAGATTATGGGTCAATAAATGTGGTCAACACACGTCTCTCACTCTGTTCACTAATTAATTGAGATAAAAAATAAAGAATAAATAAATAAAATAAATTTCTTCAGTAGCTTTGGAGAAGGATCAGCAGACAGTTATTATGGTTGTGATTATCTGCTCTCTAAAATAGTATTTCAGCAATTAAGGTGATTAGACAAATCGAGAACAATGAGAATCAATAATGATTACGCAACGTTTTGGGGTAAATCACTCGTCTTGGAAGCTTTATCATACTGTTGGAGAAATACATCACATCATGCAGAGTGACAGAAAGCCATTCTGTTGCCGAGAAGAGAATGGCAATGATTTCAGGTCACAGTGAGGTCATGAGGGGGTCGAGATAATGTATCATCCTACGGATGGTCATCTTTCATCTCAAGGCTCCAGGTAAAGTTGACTTCTGCTCTGAAGTCACACTGCCATCATAACAAGCTTTTAAACTGAGCGTGAAGGTTCATTTTTAACAAAAACAATTGTAGCTCAAGGTAGCTTTACTGGCTTTCTCCCGGGCATTAAACCGCATCTCACCGTCGTAATCAGCTCATTAAGTTTGCTCAGTTTGCATCATGTGGCTGCAATACGACATGTCGGTCACATGATAACAGGTGGTCGTATATAGGGGGAGAATGTAACCTTCTGTCTCCTCCGCTTCCCCTCGGCACTTGGTACTACAGGCAGTGGTGTATAGTAACGAAGTAGAAATACTTCGTTACTGTACTTAAGTAGTTTTTTTTGGGTATCTGTACTTTACTTTACTACTTATATTTCTGTTGACTTTTACTTTTACTTCACTACATTTTACAAATGAAAACTGATACTTTTACTCCGATACATTTCCCCTGAAACCTTCGTTACTCGCTACAAAATCAAATCTATCTTTAGAAACAAAATGAATCATGAGACCAGCGTCGGAGACTGTGGTGGAACACAGACTGCAAGCAAGCAGCTTTGGTGAATCAGTGGTCCTAGCTTGCAAGTTAAATCATTGGTTAAACACGTTAATGCACTATAGAGTGGTCTCGCCGACGTCACGATCTCCTTAGTTACGAGGTCTGTCCACCATGTTGGAGTACATACAGATCCTACATGGCGGCGAGTAAACAAGGAAGTGCGGCGAAAATACCATACTTTGAATCACTGGATAGTGCATCAAAGGTTCGCTACCTGGCCAAATTGAAGGTTATTGGTCATTTGGATCCCTATACGATGAGTGCAGATCGTTTCAGTGCCGATCCTACTTATCTTCCATCGGTAAACTACGCCAACATCTACACGTATCTCGTGAACACCCCCAGTCCTTACACAAGTAGAATATGGGATGTGTAGTTCTATAAAATGGTATAGAATTTGCAGGGTTGAGAAGTCCGGCAGTCCAGTATAATATCTCACTTTTTCATCATTATTTTCGAAAAATTCTGAATCAAACATGGATCGTTCATCGGAAAGTTCCTTTTTCAAATTCAGATTTTCCGAGAGTAGGCGCCGCATCTCAGCTTGCATTGCTGCAATCGTGGCCCCACCGAGGTCTGTCTGGTTGTCTTGGTTATTCTTATCCTCGTCCTCATCCTCTGCTGCTGGTGGGCTGTCATATGCATGATCCGACGTTAAACTCATATCAAGCAATGCTGAGGCTGCATCTATGTGTTTCGCCTGTTGTACACGCTCGACGGTCTCTGGTACCGACTGCTGTCACGGGCCGATGAAGCTTCGGTAACCTTCTCATGTCCAAGTTTTAGAGACGGAGACCAGTCTGGATTATCGGCATCTTGGAGAGTAGAGGGTTTACCTGAAACAGTTTGTAATAAACATTGAAATACAAGTTTACCGAAGTAGTCTTATCGGATTAATTTATATTTCCTTTCTTAAATACTGTTCACAAACGAATTAGTAAATAAAATCACTGACCACTTATAAAGTGATCCGCACATACTCTAGTGTACGCCAAATTCCATTCCTTTATATCTCGAGAGATGCGTGACAGCCATTTCTCGCGACGTTGCTTGGATAGTTCCTTCGTGTAATTTCCTTGATGTGTAATGACCGCTGGCAAACGAAAGAATGATTTCTTGTCTATCAGCTCTGCTGCCACAACCAAAGACAGCACAAATGTTCACCATGATCGATAGGTTATGCGACTCAGCCGTGCATGCCAGTGGCTTTGTGTGTACTCCAACATGGCCGACAGCTAAAACTGTGACGTCACACGAGACCACTCTATATCAATGCATGAAATAATGCAACAAGCTGTAGATGAACAACAAACGTGTTTTGTAGACCCAGACAGGCAGAACCTCACTGCACCGACTGTCTCCTAAAAATTACGTTCCCCCAAAACTAAAATGCATTCTCAATTACTAATAATAATAATTACTAGTAATCAGGGAGAAAATACGTTTTTAGTCAAACGTAATTGAGAATGCATTTTAGTTTTGGGGGAACGTAATTTTTAGGAGACAGGACTGCACCATTAGAGCACCAAAAAGCTATGTTCCAGTTAGCAAATAAGCTACCAATGCAGCTTCTGGGGTTACCTACACAAGTACAGTGTATACAAACCTTTTTAGACTTGAATACACTTGAATACACTTTAGTTACGAGTAACAGTGCTGAATCTCTGGGTCTCGGTTTGATATCGGTCAGTGCAAATCCCGTCCAACAACACGCTTGGAGTGGTTTTAAGGAACACTCGTGCAGACTGAAAGGCGACTCGTGGATTGGGAAGTGTTGGTGATGCTTCAAATATCTGTAGTTTCATTTGATACAATTTATACGGTGGTGCTGCTTTAAGTTAATGCGACACACTTTACCCATTTCACCCATCCTAAGCATCTCAGGTACCGTGGGCTGCTGTGAAGCGTCCAGTGAGCAACTCGTGCTTCAGTGTCTCACCAAACATGTTGTGCACTACACTGTTCCTCAGTTTATCTTCTCTCCTCTTATTGCAGAACGAAGGACGGCAGTGAGTTTTTGTTTCACGCGAAAGATGAGGTGAGACATTTTTAATGTTTCTATTTACATCTCAAAATAGCAGTGGCTTTATTTGATCACATGATGTAAAAAAAACAATGTAATCGCTGAAACTCCTGAAGTGATGTGAGGAGCAGTCAGCTGAACTTGATCCCTCTCTTCCTTCGCAGGACGACCTCAAGGTGTGGGTGACCAACATCACCGCCAGCATCACGGAGCACGAGGACATCGCCAAATGGGGTCAGCCCCAACCAACTACCTCATCCACCGACGAGGGCACGCGGCGCGACGGCAGCAAGGCGGACATCCAGTCAGAGCGGGGCGGCGAGCGCTCGGACCGCGCCGATCGGATCGAGAAAGCGGAGAAAGAGAAAGACAAGGAGAAGGAGAGGGGCGAGCGGTCGGAGAGGTCGGAACGGGGAGGGAAGTCGGACGCGAAGCGCTCGGAGAAGTCCGGTAAGAAAAAGTGAGCCGGGTGACGGAATCGGTCGGGATTGAATCGTACGAACTCCGGATATGGGGGCAGGGCCGTAGACTGGTAGTGAACGCCCCACCCCCCGCCCTTCTCTCCGCCTCCAACACTGTCAACACAGCGGTCGAGTTTGGATGGGAAGTGACACGCAGGACAGAGGGACTGACCCAGGCTTTACTCATAGGACGGACAGGACAGAGCAGGAGCAGGAGACAGCGATCTCTCTCTAACGCTCTCCTCCTTCTTCTTCTTCTTCTTCTTCTGTGTCTCTGTGAGAACACACAGAGTCACTGACGCTCCGCCCACGCCCCCTCTGGTGGCTGTTTCGAAGAACTGCGAGAGAGAGTTTCGCGCTGCTGACCCCCCCCCCCCCCCCCTTTGCCTCCGGGGGCGGAGTTAACGCACGACAGAGTGACGGGATTAGCATCACGTTAACGTGAAGGCTGTTTCTGATTGCCGGTATCGTGCGATGCGACGTCGCTCATTCTGTTCCATGTCTGTTTGTTTTTCTATGAGATGAGCTGTAACCATCTGTATTTCTCGTCCGTCTGTCCTATCTACTGTATCTATCTGTCTGTCTGTAAGTCGAGACAGCCTACACTATGTCTTATTACTCCTCTGAAAGAGAATGAAAATCATGCCAAAATGTTTGACAGACATACAAACGATTTCCTCCACTTTGTCCCATCCGTCTGGAAGGTCTGGCTGTGGGGGAAAAAACACAAAGCGGAGGTGACTCTGGTTTTACTTTGACACCAAACAGCCCTGGAACCACGTTCACCGGACGAGTCAACACTGACAAACGGCGACAGTGATTCTAGTGAACAGATGATTTAAGACAAGAGAAGAGTAGATGGCCGAGGCGATGAACTTCAGAACAATCGGGGAAAAAGCAGAAAAATGTGTCATAGAAATACATCCAAAGGCTTGAAATCCTTTGGACTTACCTTAAAATGTTAAAAAAAGATCTGCCTGACAGAGAAGCTTCCCGTCATTTATATAGCATTGATTTTGGATTTGAGAGATTTCTGCAGGACAGATGAGTCACAAGGTGTTTAACCTGTTCAGCATAAAATCACTCCACGATACGGTCACGGCAGAAACTTCGGCTCTCAAGACTCATTTATTTAAAAACAACACATGTACAGTTCTTGGATCAGTGATCAGAAAGAGAACAAACTAATGTAATGGTAGACTCTGGCTCCCAGGGGCCTCATTCGTTTTAACTCTTTCTTTTTTTCAACACACAAAATTCATATTTCGGGAAGCTGTAGAGGCCAAGATTTCGTTTTCGATGCCTCAAAGGCAATTTGGTGGAGTTCAGTGTAACCTGCTGATTTTAGCATCAGGATCAGCTCTCCATTCATTTCACGTTTGGCTTTGGTCATAAGCACAAAATCTGCGGCTGGCATGTTTTTAATGAATGAGGCCTCATCTACTCTTTATTCTCTTATAACATCAAACTACTCGTTGGATATTTTCTTTGATTTATTCACACAAATCGGGTGCATCCTTCTTTTTTTCTTTACAGAATTAAAAATATGTAGTTTTTCTACGTGCAGTGGGATTGTGTGTGTGTGTGTGTGTGTGTGTGTGTGTGTGTGTGTACCGCTGCTCTCTGCTCCCAGGGTCTCCATAGCTCTCAGGTTATTTATGTTGGTGTGTTCTTACCGTGTGCTTCGCGCGTTCATATGCTCGTCCCCTCCGACGCCACCTTAGTCTTCCAGACACGTCTAATCCATAACACACACACACACACACACACACACACACACACACACACACACACACACACACACACAGAATAATATAACTCAGCAGGTTCAAATGTTAAAGGTTATAAATAGTGTAAAAGGTCATCAAACTGTCCAGGTTCAACATCCCATCAGTGAAGACGGGAATGAGTGAATGAGTGAATGAGTGAATGAACTGACACGGCGTCGAGAGGATATCAGACACACCAAATATTTAGAAAAGTCTAGAAGTTGTGAGACTGCATGTTCTGCTTAAAAGGAGAAATCATTCGGTTTGCATTAAACTCACCACGAAGCCATAAACGACAAAGAAGAATGCTCAGAGGAGTACGTAACAGTAAATGCAGCTGGGGAGTTTTTGGGACGCACGAGCCGTGGTGGCTGATGGGTAATCTAAAGTTACTGGTGGGAGCATCCTGGGCGGACGGCATTTCAAATTCTTTCTTTTTTTTTATTAACCTTTCAAATAGGAATGCTGTTTCGATATCACTGCTAAACCGTGTTGATTTTTTTTATTCTTTTATTTAAAGTCCAGTTGAAATCGCTGCTGCAGCATACTCGCATACATGCTCTGTAAGTCACGTTCTCCTTTGAAAGAAATAAAAAATTTGAAAACCAAAATGGAGAAATATGAATGTCATATTTTTGGTTTCGCGATGACGAATGGTATTTGCATTTAATTTAGTTTTCCGTCTTCCTCCGTGATGTCTATTACTCTTAAATACCACCACGAACAAGTACTGGAGCTCAGTCTGCCTTTTTCCACCTTTCTTCAGATAATAGAAAAACAATCGACAATGACTTTAAAATGAAAACTGACTTTATTACTGATTATTTATTGTGTTTTTCAGTGTGATTTCAGTTGGACTTTAAACTTAAAAGTTGACACTCCTCTCTGAGCAACCTGTAGAGCCCAACTATTCCACTCAGAATTTGTTCAGATATTTTGGTTGTGAGAGTTTTACTTTTTTTCTTCTTTTTTTTAGGGTGTAGGCTACGTTATTTCATTTCAGTATTTTAAATTCTAAAAACATGTCTTGAGAACTTTAACTTTTCTTTGATCCTGTTTTGATTCCAGCACCCTTTGTGCATCTAAATTAGGTGTGAATGCCAGATCAATGCAATCGTTTCACATGCATGTCGGACACAACAGAGTCAGAAGAGGTGATGTTTTGAGCGCGCGAATCTTCCACGTGTGCAGCCACGCGGCAGTGCTCCGCTGTCGGATTATGCCTCTAACAGCGTAATGAACACTTTGTTGCTGCAGATGCACACGGGACCCAAAACACGCAGGGTACAGATATCAGTGCAACCGTTCTACACAGAAGACACAACCACACAGGTTCAGCTTTGCTTCAGAACGGTTTGGATGGTACCCTGCCCGTCCGCGCTGTTCTGTTCACTCCAAACCTCAGTCTGTCGGCCGGGATGAAATGACGAATAAAATACCTTTTGGTTTATCATTCATGTGTTTAGTCAGCGTTTTTCTTTTTTCATCTGGAAATGAATTTAAAACGTAGAGTTCAGTTTGGATGCAGCTCTGTGTTTGCTGCTGCTCTCTGGAAACAGATAACAGAGAATATTAAACCAGAAATAAGAACATGCAGTTAGTCGCTGGCGGTTTGATAGAAGGTTGAAATCTTTACTTCTGCTTCAGCAGAAGGGAAACAGTCATTCAGCTGCTAACGTGAAACACCGTTTCAGTCTTTGTCGCATCTTGTGCACCAAAACCACACAGCAGTATGCAGTCAGTGATGAGGATTTCAGAAGTGTTTGTACCAGAATGAGTATTGTTAATGATGATGATGATGATGATGATGATGCCCATGGTAGCAATGCACTGAAACTTTATGCAACTTTTTCTTTGCACTAGGGACGCCGGCCTGTTGCAGAGTTGATGGTCAGTGGTGTTTGGGGCTCCAGCGGAGGGACGTCACAGCCACAAAGTTATAGAATCATCTCGCGAGGCAGAAGAAAGTTTTATTTGAAGCCGTTTTCAGGATCAGTTTGTAAAAAAAAAAAAAAATCCGCCAATTCATCCACAGGCAATTCATCAACAACAATTTTGATAATCGATTCACTGTTCCGAGTAATTTTTTGAAGCAAAAACTTGTTTGGTTTGACCCTCTTTGAAGATTTGACGCTTTTCTTTCTGTTTTTATAACATAATAAGCTGAATATCTTTATGGTCAGCTGCTCAGACAAAACATGACGATACAAGACGACACCTTGAGCTCCATGGAAATTGGGATGGGATTTTTTTATCTTGTTTTCTAATGCTTTATAGACTCAACGGTTTAATTGAGTTGAATTCATGCGTTATGTCAAACTTCAGTTCTGTAAAGAACAGCTATAAAAATCAACCGTCACATTCTACAGACAGCATGTGTTGATATAGGTTGAACTCGCCCATCTTCTGTTTACGTGTTGCATATCACACTCGTCATTCGTCACACACCGCCTGGAATTAATAACATACAAAACACCTTTGAATAGGGCTCAGACTACAGCGACCACAATCAACCTTCAGTTTCTAAGTATAATTCATTGTTTTTTTTTATCTAGCATTACATTTGTATATGTTTCTGAGGACAATCAGGGCTGGCAAATCGAACCACTCAGTGGACACATGGATCTTTTATTTGGAGGTTCTCTTATAAAATAATCCTCCGCCACATTAGATAACACCTCTCTCACACACACACAGACACACACACCCCTCATGTGCTCCCTGCAGATGTAAACAAACAGAGATATTTCTAAATGTTACTCCAGAGGACGTTCTGAGATCAAATTGAATGGTGAATATTTCCTGCCATGTTTCTCTCTTCCCAGGACCCCAGAGCACCACTGTCTATCTGCCCTCAGCCCGTCTGTCTCTCTGTATGCCTGCCTACAGCAGCCTGATGATGTATAAATGTATGGGATCATCAGTATTTTCTGTAAAAAAAAACTAACAAACAGGAGAACACGTTTATGTATAGGGACACTGGGAAAACTGCCCCTTGTCTTTGATACGTTTAACTTTTTTTCAGGATGTTATGAAGTGAGATTGAGGATGCACCGGGTTGAAAACACCTCCTCCACACACACAGACACACACACACACACACACACAACAGGACAAAGAGGTTGCATGAATGACATAGTCTCTTATTATGGTACTGCTGTGCATGTCTTTCAAGCCCCATCCCTCCACTATGCAATCACTGTAACATACCGGGGGAACACAAGCTACCAACGCGAGTCGAGGGTGAGTGAATGAACCGATAACAGTGTGTAAAATGATCAGAACCAACTGGGAATCATTTGCTCTGTACAGCCGTTTCTTTGAATTGATAAATACAAATTGTGATATTAAAAAGTTCATGTTTGTGTGTGTGTTTTTGTGAAGCAGATAAGTGAGGTCTGAGGGTCTTGAAGGGTCCTTAGTGTGCTTCATGGAGGGCTACAAAGGACCAGCTCTGTTAGTTATGTTAAAAGAAATAGCCCACTTCAAAGTCAGCGAGTATACATTTTGGAAATTACCTGCGAGTCGAGAAAATACATTTTCATGTTTCATTTTTTTTTTCTTCTCCACACTGTTATTATCAGAGGTGGAATGTATAACTATGTGCATTTACTCAAGTGCAGTACAATTTTGAGGTACTTTACTTGAGTATTTATTCAATTTTATACAATTTTTATACATTTTGGAGACAAATGTACTTTTTGTTTCTCCAGCTCATTTATGTAACTACAGAATAGTTCAGAATATTAAAACAAAATATAAATCAAATTAACTATTAACATAAAATAGATTAAGCTAACCAGCCGTATGCAATGTGATTAAAACTAGTCCTGACTTTATCATCTGCAACATTAAAGTACACATGATTATATCACTAATTCTGTAATATAATATAGAATCTGGAATGTGCCATACAACATTAAATATTTTATAGGTTCCTTGTTTTTGATGCTTTTAAATATAATGTATATGTTTATTCAATGAAATACGTTATTCACATTAACAAGGGACACATAATACAGAAAATAGAAAGAATTGAGTTAAAATATTAATCATTTACAGCAATTTGAGCCATAAAAAGTATATTTAAAAACTGATTTAGTTAGTAAAGTTTGGATTCATTTTTTTTGTGATAAAGAAAAGAATAAAAAATATTCATTAAGACAGACTGAAAAAAGACAGGAGAAAAGATGCAATGTTTATCACATACCCTTTTAATATATTTATTTAGATATTTTTCATAGTTCTAAATTAATGTACGTGTTTGTTCTTAAGTGTACACATTTGTTACATTTTTAAAAACGTGTTGTCATGAGTTGTCCTGTGCTCGCTGTACTGTTTTTGTTCTAAAATAAAACTGGTTAGAATGTAGACTAGAAAAACCTACTTTGGGATAATTTAGAAATGACTGAATATGACACAAACATCCTGCTCTGGAAGTTGTTTTTAACTTTTAATAACTTTTTGGTTTTACATATTTTGAAATGACAACAACCTAAATTCTCTATCTTTTTTTTTTTACAAACACTTTAGATTATAATCCAATGTTAGACATTTACTTAAACTCTTAAACTTTTATTTGTATAGCCCAATATCACAAATGTCCTTGGACATATTAAAATTACATAAAACAGTCAATCCAACTTTAAGATTTATATAGTTGTATATCCCTGGGATGGTGGAGATTTTGAGAAAGCATGTACACAGTGAACTCAGAACCTAGAAAATGCAGATTGAAATGGTACTGCTTAACACTCTTCAACAATCAACCGACAACAAATTTAAACTTCTTCCACAATGCTCGCTCAGAACAGCTGTGTTTTCAGACTTTTATCGAAGGTTTTATTTCCTTTTTTTAATGAAATATTGCATATCTTCTTCATCTAAAAGCTCTTTAAATTAACCAATCTCAGAGGGATTTATTTTTATTATTTAACTGCTCAAGTTCATTTCCACACTACGGCTATTTCCTGTGATGAGGTGTCACACGTAAGCAACTACATGCTAAACAGGTTGGGAACGACACATACAAAGCCTATAGTTTTCAATTTCTGTACTCCCCCACATTTAAAATCTACACTTGGACCTATGCCACTTACTTTAAACCTTTAAATAAGATAATGGTTTGAGTTATGTCACTAAGATATAACACAAAATTTAGGATTGTCTTCAGGGGAAAATATTGATCCGTTTCTAGGTAAGTAGCTTTTAGATGGCTTGTTATTTATGTCATCTGACTTTCAAGATGTGAAAGAAAGGCAGAATAGTTGAGATTGTTCACACATGAATGCTTACATTTGGTTACATTGCTATTTGCTGTGTCATTGAAAATACAATCATTAAATAACAGTGTATTTATAAGCAACTTATATCGTTTAAAATAATGTCAGCAGGGTCTGTTGGCCCTTGGGCATTTTCACATGATCAAATCTGGCCCTCTTTGAAAAAGGTTTGGACACCCCTGGTTTAGAGAAAACAAATACATGAGAGACTTGGTGTGCACGTCAGGTAACACCCCACCTTTAGCTATTAGACAGGTGATGTAGGTGCTGTTTCAGTGAATGTTGATACAAATCCAAATCCATTGATAAGATGCATTCACTAATAAATGTTTTAGCTAAAATGAGAAGAGTATTTGACAGCCTTGATAAATCTGTGCCCTTGAGGACTTTTTAGTGTTTATTCAATGAAATAGTGTTTCAACTCGTCCAGGCCCCGGGCCCGGCCCGCCGCCCGGTCTGCATTGCACCCGACCCCGATGCTTGTCCCTGAGGCTGGTGGGTCCACAGGGTGGCTGCTCCATGTTGTTTCTTCGAGCTGAGCCCCATGGGCGAGGGCCCGGCCGCCGCTGACGAGCTCCCTTCCTGGGTCTGGCTCCGGGAGGGTGCCCCGGTTTCCCTGGTCCGGGCGAGGTGGCTGAAGTCTGTGGGCTGCTATTTATAATGTTTGAACCGCTCTTAGTCTGGGCTCTCCCCTGAGACCTGTTTGCCTTGGGAGACCCTACCAGGGTCCCCGCACAACATATAGCTCCCAGGATCACTGAGCCACGCAAACTCCTCCACCACGTTAAGGTGGCGGTTCACGGAGGAGTATCAGTGTGTGCCTATGTGTGTGTCTGTGTGTGTGTGTGTGTGTGTGCGGGGGGGAGGGGGGGGGGGGGGGATAGGGTAGAAGTGTGTAGATAGGGTATAAGTGTGTGTGTGTGTGTAGACAGGGTAGAAGTGGGGATAGGATAGAAGTGGGGATGGGTGAAGAGAAGAGAAAGGATGTTGATTCACTCTTTTCTACTTCCTCTCTCTCTTCTCCATCAATTTCTTTTCTTTCTTTTGCCTTTTCAATTCCTCCTTTTCTCTCTTCTCGTTCTCATTCTTCTTGTTCTTCTCCCTCTCTTTCTCCTCTTTCCTGTCCTTCATCAGGCTCTTTTCGACCTCTTTCCTGGCCTTCTTCTCCTCCTTCTTAAACTGCGCCTTCTCTTTGTCAGTTTGTTGGGCGAGCTCTTGAAGGCGGAGGTTATGTACCTGGAGGTCAGCGCTTTGCTGTTTCAGGAGATTGATCTCTTCCTGCTTTTGGTTGCGCCACTCCTCCTCCTCCATCTCTCTGCTCTGTCTCTGCAGCTCCTGCTCTCTCTGGAAGCTCTCCTCCTTTGCAGCAAACTCGCATCTCATCCGATCTTCCAGAGCCGTGAGTTTTATTTTCCACTCCGCCTCGGTCCGGATGAGATCGCTGTCTTTCCGCGTGGTGGAGCTCTCCTGGTCCAGGAAGGTCTGCTTCACCTTCTTGTCGAAGTTCTCTTCCTGGGTTTTGAGCGCAGTCACAGTCTCCTGCTCTCTTACAATCATCTTTAAATCCAAGTCCATCACATTCTTTTTATTCATGCCAAATATGACATGATGTGCCCTGGTCAAACAGTTCTTCCTGAAGGTGTTGTTCTCCTCTGTCACAGACTCAACAACCTGTTTGAACTTGGCACTCCACTGGAAGTTGATGGACTGGATCTCATTCTGCTTTTCAAGCAGACTTTGATGCAGACAATTGATAATTGTGTCCTTCTCTGTGTTCTTGTCCGCCTGTGCCATCTTCCTCAGCTCTCTCTCTGACCTGAGAGCCTTCATCATTTTCTCTCTCTCGAGCTCCCAACTGAGCTCCTTGGCGGCAATCTGCTGCTTCAAGGCAGCATTTTCTGAAGCCAGCTGGTTGTCTGGTTTCTTGTCCGCCCGTGCCATCTTCCTCAGCTCTCTCTCTGACCTGAGAGCCTTCATTATCTTCTGTTTTTCCAGCTCGAAACTGAGCTGTTTGGCAGCGATCTCCTCCTTCAAGGCAGCCATTTCTGACGCCAACTGGTTGTCTGGTCTTTGAACGTCCATTTGAGCTGTTCTCAGGTCCTGCATATTTAGACAATGGTAATGCTCAATTGTTGTTTCAGTACTTGCCTGTACTAGCTGTTGTAGTTTGAGTAGTTATGGCTCTGTTTGCACAAGAGGTCTCTCTGGATGGATGTCCGATGATAACTAAGTCTCCCAGAGGATTTCAGGGTATACCTCCTCTTACATCAAAGGAACATTCCGTGACATCACAAAAGAACATTCATTCTGACAAACATTCCGTGACATCACCAGGATTCATTCTGACAAACCATGATGTCATCAAATGTTCTAGAATGTCAATGACTGCAATGTTCCGAATTGTGGTCACATGACTACACTTGGTCACATGACTTCTCCAGACTAAAAAACCTGCAAAATAGAATTACAAAAAGGGTTGCTTAGTTACAGAAAATATATTGTATTGTTTGTCTTCCTCTATAATCTTCCTCTATAACTTTTCAAACTTAATGACAACGCTGCAGGCCATTTCTCTCTCATACACACACACACACACACACATCAAATCTGCTTCAAAATGAACACTTACAAATCAAAGTTTACTAGATTATGGGTCAATAAATGTGGTCAACACACGTCTCTCACTCTGTTCACTAATTAATTGAGATAAAAAATAAAGAATAAATAAATAAAATAAATTTCTTCAGTAGCTTTGGAGAAGGATCAGCAGACAGTTATTATGGTTGTGATTATCTGCTCTCTAAAATAGTATTTCAGCAATTAAGGTGATTAGACAAATCGAGAACAATGAGAATCAATAATGATTACGCAACGTTTTGGGGTAAATCACTCGTCTTGGAAGCTTTATCATACTGTTGGAGAAATACATCACATCATGCAGAGTGACAGAAAGCCATTCTGTTGCCGAGAAGAGAATGGCAATGATTTCAGGTCACAGTGAGGTCATGAGGGGGTCGAGATAATGTATCATCCTACGGATGGTCATCTTTCATCTCAAGGCTCCAGGTAAAGTTGACTTCTGCTCTGAAGTCACACTGCCATCATAACAAGCTTTTAAACTGAGCGTGAAGGTTCATTTTTAACAAAAACAATTGTAGCTCAAGGTAGCTTTACTGGCTTTCTCCCGGGCATTAAACCGCATCTCACCGTCGTAATCAGCTCATTAA
Source organism: Melanostigma gelatinosum (assembly GCF_949748355.1). Classification (NCBI taxonomy): domain Eukaryota; kingdom Metazoa; phylum Chordata; class Actinopteri; order Perciformes; family Zoarcidae; genus Melanostigma; species Melanostigma gelatinosum. The sequence continues at coordinate 22,422,366 of NC_136640.1, forward strand.
GTTTGCTCAGTTTGCATCATGTGGCTGCAATACGACATGTCGGTCACATGATAACAGGTGGTCGTATATAGGGGGAGAATGTAACCTTCTGTCTCCTCCGCTTCCCCTCGGCACTTGGTACTACAGGCAGTGGTGTATAGTAACGAAGTAGAAATACTTCGTTACTGTACTTAAGTAGTTTTTTTTGGGTATCTGTACTTTACTTTACTACTTATATTTCTGTTGACTTTTACTTTTACTTCACTACATTTTACAAATGAAAACTGATACTTTTACTCCGATACATTTCCCCTGAAACCTTCGTTACTCGCTACAAAATCAAATCTATCTTTAGAAACAAAATGAATCATGAGACCAGCGTCGGAGACTGTGGTGGAACACAGACTGCAAGCAAGCAGCTTTGGTGAATCAGTGGTCCTAGCTTGCAAGTTAAATCATTGGTTAAACACGTTAATGCACTATAGAGTGGTCTCGCCGACGTCACGATCTCCTTAGTTACGAGGTCTGTCCACCATGTTGGAGTACATACAGATCCTACATGGCGGCGAGTAAACAAGGAAGTGCGGCGAAAATACCATACTTTGAATCACTGGATAGTGCATCAAAGGTTCGCTACCTGGCCAAATTGAAGGTTATTGGTCATTTGGATCCCTATACGATGAGTGCAGATCGTTTCAGTGCCGATCCTACTTATCTTCCATCGGTAAACTACGCCAACATCTACACGTATCTCGTGAACACCCCCAGTCCTTACACAAGTAGAATATGGGATGTGTAGTTCTATAAAATGGTATAGAATTTGCAGGGTTGAGAAGTCCGGCAGTCCAGTATAATATCTCACTTTTTCATCATTATTTTCGAAAAATTCTGAATCAAACATGGATCGTTCATCGGAAAGTTCCTTTTTCAAATTCAGATTTTCCGAGAGTAGGCGCCGCATCTCAGCTTGCATTGCTGCAATCGTGGCCCCACCGAGGTCTGTCTGGTTGTCTTGGTTATTCTTATCCTCGTCCTCATCCTCTGCTGCTGGTGGGCTGTCATATGCATGATCCGACGTTAAACTCATATCAAGCAATGCTGAGGCTGCATCTATGTGTTTCGCCTGTTGTACACGCTCGACGGTCTCTGGTACCGACTGCTGTCACGGGCCGATGAAGCTTCGGTAACCTTCTCATGTCCAAGTTTTAGAGACGGAGACCAGTCTGGATTATCGGCATCTTGGAGAGTAGAGGGTTTACCTGAAACAGTTTGTAATAAACATTGAAATACAAGTTTACCGAAGTAGTCTTATCGGATTAATTTATATTTCCTTTCTTAAATACTGTTCACAAACGAATTAGTAAATAAAATCACTGACCACTTATAAAGTGATCCGCACATACTCTAGTGTACGCCAAATTCCATTCCTTTATATCTCGAGAGATGCGTGACAGCCATTTCTCGCGACGTTGCTTGGATAGTTCCTTCGTGTCATTTCCTTGATGTGTAATGACCGCTGGCAAACGAAAGAATGATTTCTTGTCTGTCAGCTCTGCTGCCACAACCAAAGACAGCACAAATGTTCACCATGATCGATAGGTTATGCGACTCAGCCGTGCATGCCAGTGGCTTTGTGTGTACTCCAACATGGCCGACAGCTAAAACTGTGACGTCACACGAGACCACTCTATATCAATGCATGAAATAATGCAACAAGCTGTAGATGAACAACAAACGTGTTTTGTAGACCCAGACAGGCAGAACCTCACTGCACCGACTGTCTCCTAAAAATTACGTTCCCCCAAAACTAAAATGCATTCTCAATTACTAATAATAATAATTACTAGTAATCAGGGAGAAAATACGTTTTTAGTCAAACGTAATTGAGAATGCATTTTAGTGTTGGGGGAACGTCATTTTTAGGAGACAGGACTGCACCATTAGACCACCATTACATTTTTCCTCTCGCGCACCCCCTAGTGGACAAACTATAGAATAATGACTCTCTTACTGAACATATCTTTGTCTTTTCTCGTCAGCTGCAGATACTGACATGTCTGCAGTGAACTAATATCGGATTAGAGGCCTTCATGGTTCTTACCATGCTTTGATAGATTTTTCCTTCATAATGTACTCAACCTGATGTACTGATATGTTCTGTTCATTAACAGTCAAAGTGGGAAAAGCAGTATTATACTGTAGTTTTTACAGTCGGGTTGCGTCTCCCATTGACTAGAATTTTAGACTTCTTTGAAGCCGAAGCCTGAACAGATCTGTCATTTTGGAAAGAATGTAACATTATCATGATACATTCATCTTGATGTCTGTGATGTAAAACTAAAAAGGGAGATTGATGCCATGCTTTTTGTTGTACTTATTATAAACCAAGGCCAAAATGACAAGGAGAGTGTGCCAGCCTCATGCAGAAGCTACAGTGGCCGCACAGAGCAACATGCCATGTCACACAAACTGGTACTAGGATATGATGCTGTGGACATTGACTCATACAAGTGTGTCTTACCTTGGCTGCGGTGGACGTTGAAGCTTGCCAGGTGAATGACATCATCATCACTGCCTCCATCTGCCATTGTGAAACTAAGCTTACCCTGAATCAGCCCATACACAGAGTCACTGCTCAATCAATACCATCTACACAAACGCACAAACACACACACACAGACAGAGTTAAAGTTCTGGTAATCCCCTTGAATTCCAACAGATGATTACACTTCAAAACATGTGACTTGTCATAACATAAGCGGTAATAAAGAACTTATATGCGACTATCCAATGGCCTGCTCACCTGGCATGTTAACAGAAGAGAACTAAACAATGAGGAAGCTTAACATAAAACATACATCTAAAGCATGAGGACCAGGGTAAAGGGGTTATGGTCACCATCTAGATACAACATTAGCTATCTTGTATGCGTTAGCCAACCCAATAGGAACGTGTAGAAATATCCACTCCGTCATCTTCACTTGCTAACCCAGCCCTAGTTAGATCTGATCAAAGTTGGCATGAAATCAATGTAAATCTTCAATGTTGTTAAAACAGCACACGCGAACACTGCGAGGAGCTGTCAAATGTTGCAATGCAAGCTACACAAACTGACATTTTACCCATCATCTTGACATCACTCGTGACACTGTAACATTAGCTTAAAATTCGAGCTACTGTGGTTAAAAACAAACATGTCAGAACAGCAGTGGATCATTTCCGCGAGGACACACAGCACAAACTGCTCTCCGCTAAGCTAATATTAATTAGCTTGGCTTGCTAGCTAGCTAGTAGGTTAAGTAGTTAGCTCACTTCTGCCGTGATTTCCGTCCATAACATTGCTTCAAACAACCCGCATACAGTCTAATATCCAGGCAGGAATAACACACATGCAGACATGTACATTACCGCAGCTTCGTGTTGGACAGCCAATACAAAACGTCTTCTTTGGGGGGACTATCGACCTGTCTCGGTTTTGAGCATTGTATCAAAGATTATAGAGAAAATAGTATACGAACAAGTCAATCACTATTTAAGTGATAGTAAACTCTTATATGAGTTCCAATCTGGATTTAGATCACAATACTCCACAGATACTTGCTTGATCCACTTATTGGACTATGTCAAACATGAGCAAGACAAAGGCAACTACACAGGTATGACTCTTCTAGATCTACAAAAAGCCTTTGATACTGTGGATCACAAAATTCTCCTACTCAAATTAGAAGCCTTAGCATTTAATGAACCAACCATAGCCTGGTTCAAATCCTACCTTGATGGAAGGCTGCAGGTAGTAGATGTAGGGGGCACCCTGTCTACTCCAGCTATAGTTACATGCGGGGTTCCCCAGGGGTCAATCCTGGGTCCCCTTCTATTTCTCATATATGTCAATGATATGCCCTCAGCAGTTAACTGCAAGCTGCTGTTGTATGCTGATGATTCTGCTTTGTTGGTAGCTGGCAAAAATGTAGCAGAAATCCAGCAAACCCTGTCCTCTCAACTTGAGTCGGTGAGAGAATGGTTGATAGACAACAAACTGTCTCTCCACTTAGGAAAGACTGAATCGATCTTGTTCGGATCCAAAAGACGACTCCTGGTTAATGACACTATCGATGTAGCCTGTGCTGGTACTGTTATCAGCAGTAAATCCTGTGTTAAATACATTGGTCTGGAGCTAGATCAGACCTTATCGGGTGATCACATAGCTGATAAAGTCATCAGCAAATCTAGTGCAAAATTGAAATTCCTATATAGGCAGGCCAAACATTTAGATCTTCAAACAAAAAGGCTACTCACATCAGCTCTAATCCAGTGTCATATGGACTATGCCAGCTCTTCTTGGTACTCTGGCCTGACCAAGACAAATCAGGGGAGGTTACAGATTATGCAGAACAAAATCATACGTTTCCTCCTTAATGCTCATCCTAGGACACACATAGGTCCTACTCAATTCAGACAGGTCAATATGCTGCCCATGAATCTTAGAGTTCAACAACTCAAACTCAACCATATGTTCAATATTGTCAATAACCAGGCCCCTGAATATTTATCAGGTTCATTTAAACTAAATTCTTCCAACCACAATACTAGGTCCAGCACCTTGTCCTTCGTCATTCCACATGTAAAGTCCTTCGGATCTACTTCTTTTGAGTTCACGGGTGCAAAGCTGTGGAACAGCCTCCCTAGTCACATCAAGGCCAGCGATTCTAAACCGGTTTTTAAAATCAGGGTTAAGCAATTTTTTTACCATGAAATGGCCCTTCAAGATAACAACCAATTTATTTATTATTAGTATCATTTTTTTCATTTTTTATTAAGTCGTCATGTTTGTCTGTGATTTTTCCCTTCTGTGGGCCACAATGGAAACAAGTGTTTTTCGCTTTTTTGTGTTACCCTGTATTTTTTAATGTATTTATTTGTATTATTTGTATTTTTATATTTATACATGTATTTACATTGTTTTATACAAATAAATCAAATCAAAAAAGACTGACAAACCGTGAAAATCGAAACAAACTGCCAAAACAAGAACAGCAGCTACGTCACGCGTACAACACAACACGTACAGGCGCGGGGCTTCTGGGAAAAGTAGTCCCTTGAGGTTGAGGATCTCTTCGGCATTGCAGGCACGAATGCACCGTGGACAGAGGATAGATTCTGTTTACATGTACACACATTTTGAGTTGCTGTGGTCCCACGTGAAGGAGAGAGAAAACAAACAATATATATATAATATATACATTTGTATTGTATATATACACACAATATAATGGTTTAACTGAAAAAATAATAGGTATAGACCACTGTCTATCTGCCCTCAGCCCGTCTGTCTCTCTGTATGCCTGCCTACAGCAGCCTGATGATGTATAAATGTATGGGATCATCAGTATTTTCTGTAAAAAAAAAACTAACAACAGGAGAACAAGTTTATGTATAGGGACACTGGGAAAACTGCCCCTTGTCTTTGATACGTTTAACTTTTTTTCAGGATGTTATGAAGTGAGATTGAGGATGCACCGGGTTGAAAACACCTCCTCCACACACACAGACACACACGCACACACACACACAACAGGACAAAGAGGTTGCATGAATGACATAGTCTCTTATTATGGTACTGCTGTGCATGTCTTTCAAGCCCCATCCCTCCACTATGCAATCACTGTAACATACCGGGGGAACACAAGCTACCAACGCGAGTCGAGGGTGAGTGAATGAACCGATAACAGTGTGTAAAATGATCAGAACCAACTGGGAATCATTTGCTCTGTACAGCCGTTTCTTTGAATTGATAAATACAAATTGTGATATTAAAAAGTTCATGTTTGTGTGTGTGTTTTTGTGAAGCAGATAAGTGAGGTCTGAGGGTCTTGAAGGGTCCTTAGTGTGCTTCATGGAGGGCTACAAAGGACCAGCTCTGTTAGTTATGTTAAAAGAAATAGCCCACTTCAAAGTCAGCGAGTATACATTTTGGAAATTACCTGCGAGTCGAGAAAATACATTTTCATGTTTCATTTTTTTTTTCTTCTCCACACTGTTATTATCAGAGGTGGAATGTATAACTATGTGCATTTACTCAAGTGCAGTACAATTTTGAGGTACTTTACTTGAGTATTTATTCAATTTTATACAATTTTTATACATTTTGGAGACAAATGTACTTTTTGTTTCTCCAGCTCATTTATGTAACTACAGAATAGTTCAGAATATTAAAACAAAATATAAATCAAATTAACTATTAACATAAAATAGATTAAGCTAACCAGCCGTATGCAATGTGATTAAAACTAGTCCTGACTTTATCATCTGCAACATTAAAGTACACATGATTATATCACTAATTCTGTAATATAATATAGAATCTGGAATGTGCCATACAACATTAAATATTTTATAGGTTCCTTGTTTTTGATGCTTTTAAATATAATGTATATGTTTATTCAATGAAATACGTTATTCACATTAACAAGGGACACATAATACAGAAAATAGAAAGAATTGAGTTAAAATATTAATCCTTTACAGCAATTTGAGCCATAAAAAGTATATTTAAAAACTGATTTAGTTAGTAAAGTTTGGATTCATTTTTTTTGTGATAAAGAAAAGAATAAAAAATATTCATTAAGACAGACTGAAAAAAGACAGGAGAAAAGATGCAATGTTTATCACATACCCTTTTAATATATTTATTTAGATATTTTTCATAGTTCTAAATTAATGTACGTGTTTGTTCTTAAGTGTACACATTTGTTACATTTTTAAAAACGTGTTGTCATGAGTTGTCCTGTGCTCGCTGTACTGTTTTTGTTCTAAAATAAAACTGGTTAGAATGTAGACTAGAAAAACCTACTTTGGGATAATTTAGAAATGACTGAATATGACACAAACGTCCTGCTCTGGAAGTTGTTTTTAACTTTTAATAACTTTTTGGTTTTACATATTTTGAAATGACAACAACCTAAATTCTCTATCTTTTTTTTTTTACAAACACTTTAGATTATAATCCAATGTTAGACATTTACTTAAACTCTTAAACTTTTATTTGTATAGCCCAATATCACAAATGTCCTTGGACATATTAAAATTACATAAAACAGTCAATCCAACTTTAAGATTTATATAGTTGTATATCCCTGGGATGGTGGAGATTTTGAGAAAGCATGTACACAGTGAACTCAGAACCTAGAAAATGCAGATTGAAATGGTACTGCTTAACACTCTTCAACAATCAACCGACAACAAATTTAAACTTCTTCCACAATGCTCGCTCAGAACAGCTGTGTTTTCAGACTTTTATCGAAGGTTTTATTTCCTTTTTTTAATGAAATATTGCATATCTTCTTCATCTAAAAGCTCTTTAAATTAACCAATCTCAGAGGGATTTATTTTTATTATTTAACTGCTCAAGTTCATTTCCACACTACGGCTATTTCCTGTGATGAGGTGTCACACGTAAGCAACTACATGCTAAACAGGTTGGGAACGACACATACAAAGCCTATAGTTTTCAATGTCTGTACTCCACCACATTTAAAATCTACACTTGGACCTATGCCACTTACTTTAAACCTTTAAATAAGATAATGGTTTGAGTTATGTCACTAAGATATAACACAAAATTTAGGATTGTCTTCAGGGGAAAATATTGATCCGTTTCTAGGTAAGTAGCTTTTAGATGGCTTGTTATTTATGTCATCTGACTTTCAAGATGTGAAAGAAAGGCAGAATAGTTGAGATTGTTCACACATGAATGCTTACATTTGGTTACATTGCTATTTGCTGTGTCATTGAAAATACAATCATTAAATAACAGTGTATTTATAAGCAACTTATATCGTTTAAAATAATGTCAGCAGGGTCTGTTGGCCCTTGGGCATTTTCACATGATCAAATCTGGCCCTCTTTGAAAAAGGTTTGGACACCCCTGGTTTAGAGAAAACAAATACATGAGAGACTTGGTGTGCACGTCAGGTAACACCCCACCTTTAGCTATTAGACAGGTGATGTAGGTGCTGTTTCAGTGAATGTTGATACAAATCCAAATCCATTGATAAGATGCATTCACTAATAAATGTTTTAGCTAAAATGAGAAGAGTATTTGACAGCCTTGATAAATCTGTGCCCTTGAGGACTTTTAGTGTTTATTCAATGAAATAGTGTTTCAACTCGTCCAGGCCCCGGGCCCGGCCCGCCGCCCGGTCTGCATTGCACCCGACCCCGATGCTTGTCCCTGAGGCTGGTGGGTCCACAGGGTGGCTGCTCCATGTTGTTTCTTCGAGCTGAGCCCCATGGGCGAGGGCCCGGCCGCCGCTGACGAACTCCCTTCCTGGGTCTGGCTCCGGGAGGGTGCCCCGGTTTCCCTGGTCCGGGCGAGGTGGCTGAAGTCTGTGGGCTGCTATTTATAATGTTTGAACCGCTCTTAGTCTGGGCTCTCCCCTGAGACCTGTTTGCCTTGGGAGACCCTACCAGGGTCCCCGCACAACATATAGCTCCCAGGATCACTGAGCCACGCAAACTCCTCCACCACGTTAAGGTGGCGGTTCACGGAGGAGTATCAGTGTGTGCCTATGTGTGTGTCTGTGTGTGTGTGTGTGTGTGTGCGGGGGGGAGGGGGGGGGGGATAGGGTAGAAGTGTGTAGATAGGGTATAAGTGTGTGTGTGTGTGTAGACAGGGTAGAAGTGGGGATAGGATAGAAGTGGGGATGGGTGAAGAGAAGAGAAAGGATGTTGATTCACTCTTTTCTACTTCCTCTCTCTCTTCTCCATCAATTTCTTTTCTTTCTTTTGCCTTTTCAATTCCTCCTTTTCTCTCTTCTCGTTCTCATTCTTCTTGTTCTTCTCCCTCTCTTTCTCCTCTTTCCTGTCCTTCATCAGGCTCTTTTCGACCTCTTTCCTGGCCTTCTTCTCCTCCTTCTTAAACTGCGCCTTCTCTTTGTCAGTTTGTTGGGCGAGCTCTTGAAGGCGGAGGTTATGTACCTGGAGGTCAGCGCTTTGCTGTTTCAGGAGATTGATCTCTTCCTGCTTTTGGTTGCGCCACTCCTCCTCCTCCATCTCTCTGCTCTGTCTCTGCAGCTCCTGCTCTCTCTGGAAGCTCTCCTCCTTTGCAGCAAACTCGCATCTCATCCGATCTTCCAGAGCCGTGAGTTTTATTTTCCACTCCGCCTCGGTCCGGATGAGATCGCTGTCTTTCCGCGTGGTGGAGCTCTCCTGGTCCAGGAAGGTCTGCTTCACCTTCATGTCGAAGTTCTCTTCCTGGGTTTTGAGCGCAGTCACAGTCTCCTGCTCTCTTACAATCATCTTTAAATCCAAGTCCATCACATTCTTTTTATTCATGCCAAATATGACATGATGTGCCCTGGTCAAACAGTTCTTCCTGAAGGTGTTGTTCTCCTCTGTCACAGACTCAACAACCTGTTTGAACTTGGCACTCCACTGGAAGTTGATGGACTGGATCTCATTCTGCTTTTCAAGCAGACTTTGATGCAGACAATTGATAATTGTGTCCTTCTCTGTGTTCTTGTCCGCCTGTGCCATCTTCCTCAGCTCTCTCTCTGACCTGAGAGCCTTCATCATTTTCTCTCTCTCGAGCTCCCAACTGAGCTCCTTGGCGGCAATCTGCTGCTTCAAGGCAGCATTTTCTGAAGCCAGCTGGTTGTCTGGTTTCTTGTCCGCCCGTGCCATCTTCCTCAGCTCTCTCTCTGACCTGAGAGCCTTCATTATCTTCTGTTTTTCCAGCTCGAAACTGAGCTGTTTGGCAGCGATCTCCTCCTTCAAGGCAGCCATTTCTGACGCCAACTGGTTGTCTGGTCTTTGAACGTCCATTTGAGCTGTTCTCAGGTCCTGCATATTTAGACAATGGTAATGCTCAATTGTTGTTTCAGTACTTGCCTGTACTAGCTGTTGTAGTTTGAGTAGTTATGGCTCTGTTTACACAAGAGGTCTCTCTGGATGGATGTCCGATGATAACTAAGTCTCCCAGAGGATTTCAGGGTATACCTCCTCTTACATCAAAGGAACATTCCGTGACATCACAAAAGAACATTCATTCTGACAAACATTCCGTGATATCACCAGGATTCATTCTGACAAACCATGATGTCATCAAATGTTCTAGAATGTCAATGACTGCAATGTTCCGAATTGTGGTCACATGACTACACTTGGTCACATGACTTCTCCAGACTAAAAAACCTGCAAAATAGAATTACAAAAAGGGTTGCTTAGTTACAGAAAATATATTGTATTGTTTGTCTTCCTCTATAATCTTCCTCTATAACTTTTCAAACTTAATGACAACGCTGCAGGCCATTTCTCTCTCATACACACACACACACACATCAAATCTGCTTCAAAATGAACACTTACAAATCAAAGTTTACTAGATTATGGGTCAATAAATGTGGTCAACACACGTCTCTCACTCTGTTCACTAATTAATTGAGATAAAAAATAAAGAATAAATAAATAAAATAAATTTCTTCAGTAGCTTTGGAGAAGGATCAGCAGACAGTTATTATGGTTGTGATTATCTGCTCTCTAAAATAGTATTTCAGCAATTAAGGTGATTAGACAAATCGAGAACAATGAGAATCAATAATGATTACGCAACGTTTTGGGGTAAATCACTCGTCTTGGAAGCTTTATCATACTGTTGGAGAAATACATCACATCATGCAGAGTGACAGAAAGCCATTCTGTTGCCGAGAAGAGAATGGCAATGACTTCAGGTCACAGTGAGGTCATGAGGGGGTCGAGATAATGTATCATCCTACGGATGGTCATCTTTCATCTCAAGGCTCCAGGTAAAGTTGACTTCTGCTCTGAAGTCACACTGCCATCATAACAAGCTTTTAAACTGAGCGTGAAGGTTCATTTTTAACAAAAACAATTGTAGCTCAAGGTAGCTTTACTGGCTTTCTCCCGGCCATTAAACCGCATCTCACCGTCGTAATCAGCTCATTAAGTTTGCTCAGTTTGCATCATGTGGCTGCAATACGACATGTCGGTCACATGATAACAGGTGGTCGTATATAGGGGGAGAATGTAACCTTCTGTCTCCTCCGCTTCCCCTCGGCACTTGGTACTACAGGCAGTGGTGTACAGTAACGAAGTAGAAATACTTCGTTACTGTACTTAAGTAGTTTTTTTTGGGTATCTGTACTTTACTGTACTACTTATATTTCTGTTGACTTTTACTTTTACTTCACTACATTTTACAAATGAAAACTGATACTTTTACTCCGATACATTTCCCCTGAAACCTTCGTTACTCGCTACAAAATCAAATCTATCTTTAGAAACAAAATGAATCATGAGACCAGCGTCGGAGACTGTGGTGGAACACAGACTGCAAGCAAGCAGCTTTGGTGAATCAGTGGTCCTAGCAGCAAGTTAAATCATTGGTTAAACACGTTAATGCACTATAGAGTGGTCTCGCCGACGTCACGATCTCCTTAGTTACGAGGTCTGTCCGCCATGTTGGAGTACATACAGATCCTACATGGCGGCGAGTAAACAAGGAAGTGCGGCGAAAATACCATACTTTGAATCACTGGATAGTGCATCAAAGGTTCGCTACCTGGCCAAATTAAAGGTTATTGGTAACTTGGATCCCTATACGATGAGTGCAGATGGTTTCAGTGCCGATCCTACTTATCTTCCATCGGTAAACTACGCCAACATCTACACGTATCTCGTGAACACCCCCAGTCCTTACACAAGTAGAATATGGGATGTGTAGTTCTATAAAATGGTATAGTATTTGCAGGGTTGAGAAGTCCGGCAGTCCAGTATAATATCTCACTTTTTCATCATTATTTTCGAAAAATTCTGAATCAAACATGGATCGTTCATCGGAAAGTTCCTTTTTCAAATTCAGATTTTCCGAGAGTAGGCTCCGCATCTCAGCTTGCATTGCTGCAATCGTGGCCCCACCGAGGTCTGTCTGGTTGTCTTGGTTATTCTTATCCTCGTCCTCATCCTCTGCTGCTGGTGGGCTGTCATATGCATGATCCGACGTTAAACTCATATCAAGCAATGCTGAGGCTGCATCTATGTGTTTCGCCTGTTGTACACGCTCGACGGTCTCTGGTACCGACTGCTGTCACGGGCCGATGAAGCTTCGGTAACCTTCTCATGTCCAAGTTTTAGAGACGGAGACCAGTCTGGATTATCGGCATCTTGGAGAGTAGAGGGTTTACCTGAAACAGTTTGTAATAAACATTGAAATACAAGTTTACCGAAGTAGTCTTATCGGATTAATTTATATTTCCTTTCTTAAATACTGTTCACAAACGAATTAGTAAATAAAATCACTGACCACTTATAAAGTGATCCGCACATACTCTAGTCGTACGCCAAATTAGAGTCTACAAGACCCGGCTGGGATCAGGTGATCAACAGCAGGCTTGATGAACTCTTATTTTAGTTCATGTGCCTTTGTCTCATTTCTGTCCTTGTGCTGCAGCAACAACCGCATTTATTTCTATTTTCTTAATCTCAGGAGTCGTCGTTAACGTTTCTCCTTCGGGCTCGTGGCTTTGACTTTTTAGTTTTTAATCAAAGAACCAGATGTATTTTCTTCACACTGTTCTGCTCTGTGGTACTGTCTCCTGAGTCGTGAGCCACTCTGACGCTGGTGAGGGTAGGGTTCTACAGAGACTCTTTCATTTAATGTAACAAATCTATATTATTGGTGATTTACGGTGTAAACATTATTGATTCTTCACATTCTGATCAATGGGTTTTTTCTATTTGTCTGTAAATGTTTTTCTACTCCAACACACAGACATGATGAATAGTACATTATAGGACTACTATAAGGACTACTGCATTCATTGTTTTAGCAAGGTACCTCATCTTGATCATGTTTTTTATTGTCTTTTGTTTCAGCTGAATGAGGAGTTCAGAAGAATAACCACAGTTCATCTGGAGCGAACCTTTTTGTCGAAATTAGAAATTGGACAATTGCACCACCAACTTTCTGGAGATACTTGGGACAAAGGGCGGAGTTGCAGGAACCAAAGACCCATGCTGGATTCACCCAGCCTGGTAAAGTTTAGATATCATATATTTATATTATATAAAATTATGTTGGGCTCATATACACTGAGAATAGATACATAATGACGCATTTGAACACATTCAATATTTTTGTTAGTTTCCCCCACTATTGTCCTTTTTTGAGAACGCATCAGACTTGAAAATGAACATTAGTAAATTTGAATTTCAAAGATGTCATTGAAGAGGACTATGCTCAACATGTCATGAAGATCCTTGTCATCCATGGAAATGCAACACAGAAAGGCTTCACTCCTGACAATGGCATCGAGGGAAAAGAGGTTCTTGATGACTGTCAAAGTGTGGCAAAGGCTTGCCTTCTGCTCATGGGCTTCATCTGTGTATCTAAGTGTTGTCAAGCAATACCCATCGTTTCTAATTAAAAGTGTTTGTTAAATGACTAAGCGTTTGTGTCCTTAAATTTGTTATTGGCAGCACTGATTTAGAAATGTTTTGTCTGGCAATGCCAACCAGATTATATATGTTGGTATTGGTGTGTGTCTGTCAGCAGTGACCTCTTTCACAGTTCACAAGTAAAGCTGCTGCAGTTTAAAAGAAGATGTTTCATGTTTTGTAGAAGCCTTATGTTAAGACAATTTTATTAAATAACAGTAGCCCAGTTTAGAAAATGCAACATTCATATTTGAATAGTTGTGTAGAGAAGTAGTAGATAAAAGATATATTGTGTAAATATTACTTAATATTTCTCAACAGAAAAAGTAAAGAAAAGCTCGTTAAATATACATGAAACACCTAATTGATTTCTACTGGGGTTTTGTAATTAGATCCAAAGGTAGCCTGAGTAAAGATTACTATAAAAGGCTAAGTACATTTTATGTCTTAAGGGAGAAATTTGCAAGTAAAAGTTACTTGCATATTTTGGATAAAAACCAATTCTTACTAGTAAGTAAACTTAACTTGAGAATATCTGAGGAAAAATTACTCACAATTCCTGCGTGCAAATTGTTACCTAGCTTTTTTCAAGTAAATGTTACTTTTTTTTCAGTGTACAATACCTCAAAATTGTAGTTAAATACAGTACTTGATTACATCTAAATAAAGACAAATCCAGTTAAAACGTTACTTGTTTTTATTGTATTGAGGATGATGTGGAGAGAAAGATCTCCTCACAATGAAAGTGGAGCAGGCCAGCACACGTGGACTGATAGCTTTTCAGTCACACGGCGCTAAAAACGCTACCGAAACTGGTTTACAGTTAAAAGGATTTAATCCCACTGATGCAAGTATGATTACAGTTAAACATTGGAGTACATACTCCTATGAAATATTACAATATTAACCCACTTTGGAAAAAACTACCTCTGGTCCCAGGACACAGCTGTCCCAGGGAACCACACGCTAAAAGAGGCAGAAAAACACTTCTATCCCCGCCCACATATTCGTTCGCGACTCCTCCTCTCCCGTCTATCTCAATTTCTATTGGCTAACTTCTCTACACACTTCTGTAAACACCTATCTCCACATCTCTCTCTCCCTGAGCAGCTAACACATTCAAATTCTGTCAGTTATGGCTTTATCCCTTCTATGCTAATCCTTCAGTATGAAAGTTAAACTTCTGCAACTTGGCAGAAGCTTCATGTCTTTTAGCTACTAATCCTACATCACTTTATGTTTATCTTAATGATGCATATCGAATACACTTATGATTATGACTAATTATGAATTCTTAATTATGAATTATTAAACACTTTTATTATATCTACTGAACATACCGTTCTTTGCTCAAATTTCTTACAATGAGCAGAGAGGACTTTATGAAATACAAATAACATGATACAAAACGTTTATTCTCTGATCACAGCAGCTGAATGTTTCATGATCAGATTTTGTTGATTCATTTTTAGCCAATATGAATCAAAAATTCATCTTTAATTTACCTCTGAAAACATACCAGACAGAGATCCCTTGATTATTCTTTTAATTTGAAAATGATTAAAACTAAAACCCTTAAAACACCTTTTTTTAACAAAAAAATAAGTGGTACATGACTTTATCCAATAATTTGTTCCAGTATTCATAAGTTATTATATATACACTAATCAAACAATAAAACATGTTAATTTGGCACCCAGATATTTAAGGAATGTTTAAATGCTTCTTATTCCTGAGTACATTGTTTTTGATGATTCAACAGTCTTGAAGGCAGGTTATGCAGTTATTAGAATGAATTAGATGACATTAGATAATATCAATCAGTGGCTTCATGTCTGTGTGTTGGAGTAGAAAAACATTTACAGACAAATAGAAAAAACCCATTGATCAGAATGTGAAGAATCAATAATGTTTACACCGTAAATCACCAATAATATAGATTTGTTACATTAAATGAAAGAGTCTCTGTAGAACATCAAGTGTTTGTTCTACTCAGTGTGATTGACAGGAGAGATGATCAGAGGAGCAGAGTTTTTGCCACCATAATTATTACATGGACTAAAGAATGGGTAGAGTTTCTCAGTGAAGCAGCAGCCAGTAAAGGAGTAGATAAGAGCTGCAGCATCAACGTCATAGAAGGAGACCAGACCCTCCTCATAGTCCACAAACACCCCCACCTTCTGAGGCCGAGACTTCAGAGAGAGACAGACTGAAGGGTCATCACGAGCTTTGTACTCATTCTCATTCCTCAACCACATCGTCCAGTAACCTTTCTGAGGAGTCGGTGTGATGATTCCCTTCCTGTTGATCGACTCTCTGGCCACTCCTATTGTCCACTGAGTCTTCCCTTTAACCTGAACCTCGTAGTAAAATCTTCCTGAAGAGAATCTCTGCTTTGCTAAGACACTAATAAAACAATCAAATCTCTCTGGATTGTCTGGGAGATTATTCCCTACATCACCATGTTTAACTTGTTTTCCATCACCAGACAGAATAAGATGGCAATGTGCTGTATCAAGATCAAGTGTCACATCCACTGCAGACTGCTGGACCCTCTTCAGCTCGGCCTCTGGCAGCTTCTTCATCTGTTTACTGATCGTTTCCACCAGCCGATTCACAGCTCTCACCACAGTCCCCTCATATGAAGGTGGACTGACTCTGACTCCTGTCCAGTTTTTGGTGGGTGGAGCAGTGTTCAGGGTCCTGAAGCTCTGGAGGAGGTGGAGGAGGTCTTCAGAGCGTGAGAGCTGCTCCACCTCAGTGCTTCTCTTCTTCAGCTCAGAGATTTCCTGTTCCAGCTCTTCGATGAAGCCTTCAGCCTGTTTCTCTGTCTTACTCTGCTTCTCTTTGATCGTGTCGATGAGCTCGTTCATTCTTCTCTCGACAGACTCCATCAGAGCGGTGAAGACCTGAACACCATCTGCTATCTCTCTGTCTGCATCCTCCTCACTGAGCTCCACTGAGTGTTTGATCTCCTGAATCTTCAGTCGTCTCTTCTGGATCATCTGCTGAATTTCAGTCTCAGTCTTCCCCAGCTCGGCCTTCTTTCCTTCTGTCAAGAAGAGTTGACCTCTCAGCGCTGCCTCGGCAACATGTCGACACATTCAAGGGAGAGAGAGTCAGGCTATGAGCACAAAGCATATATTCAAAGTTGAAGTATAATCAAACAGATAACATGAATGAATAATATAACGAAATGTTCTAATCAATTGTGTAACAAATGTTTAACTGCATAGAAGTGATTTAAACAAATGTAATGAATGTTTCTGTGTGTTCTGTGTGAGGTTGGAGCTGAAATGAAATGTATTGGGCAAGAATGACATTGCTGTAATCAAGACCAGATGTTGGGTGTAGTCAAAGGAAAGTTCTGGAAACTGATGCAATAGTTGAGTCATACCGGCAATGTTCGGCTTAACGCCCTTTCCAGAGGGAGGGGGGATGAGTAATGGACCAAACAGGTGGGGGCTGATCACAGCCCATATGAGGAATATAAGGACATGCTTGCAAAGAGCAAAGCTGGGATTTCATCGCGGATGCCGTACCAAGCGCATCGGAAGAAGATACTAAAGCCTGCAGCTGATGTATTGAGGACTTCGTCTCTGTTCACGGAAAAGAGACCTCTGTTCGTGGACATTGAGATTAAAAGACGAAGGTTCTAACTCTCCCCACCGCTCGCCTCTTAACATCTGGACGACTGAGAAAGCCGCAGCTGCCTGAGAAAGACTTTGTACTGAGTTTTGAGAACAGCTGAACGGGCTCCGTTGCGGAGCGGGAGGACCGAGGGTCTGGCCAGACCTTCGCTCCTAACAACTCTAAAAGAACTCTTTCAATCGCACCATTGGACATCCAGCTCCAACCGAACCGTCTCGGCGACTAAAACTAATGAGTATAATCGAAGAAGATAATTAAATTGACTAATCATGTGTAGTGACATTTTATGTGAGCTGTAGCTGTAACCCCTGCAAACTAACTAAATATAACCTGCAATAAATATCTAATCTGCATTTAAAGTAAAATCCTCAAGTGCATTAATTTGCTCGAGTAGTAAAGAGTTCCTCGTGACAGTAAAACGTTAAAGCTATTGTATGTCTAACAACTGAGTTCTGAAAGGTTATCCTAGAGACCTAATCCACTTAACAACCCCTTACGGTTTTAGCAAGAATTAATCCTAGCCGTTAAAACCTAACCTGGCATTTACCAAGAGCACGGATCCATAAGAGGGAAGCTGCCATAACCGACGCGACTGGTGTGAGCGCCCGGGGCCAGGACTGGTCTCTCGGCCGAGCGCGCTCTGACCGGAGGAAGCAGGGTAGACGTCGGGAGTAACGGCAGTTAGCGGAGCCAGGCGAGTTCCCTCGCCAGAACACCAGCTCGAGAATCTTTTAATAGAGAGCTGAGTCAGTAATTAGCCCCGTATCGGGCCAGAAGTACCCAGGATCTAACACGTGGCGCCCAACGTGGGGCTCGACGGAAAAGGAGTACGTTGAGTCCAAAAGAAGAACCCCGGCAGCTAAGAGAGGCTGTCGTTCGTGTACGAAAAGACCTGAGGTGAGGCGTTGTGGTAGAAAGCAAAGCTGCCCAAGCCTCGAAGAGTCCGATTGCGAAGACATCCACGAATCGAAGCTGTGTGTGGTATTTACAGGCCAACACAGGAGAATCCGCAGGCGACGGGGAGCATCGACCAGACTCGCCCGACCTGTAGAGGGACCAGAGCCTGATCCCATCCCTTCCTCAACGCGCGACGAGAGGCTTTGGGAGGAAGGCGACTCGAGACAACAAAGACAAAGACAAAGTCCAAGATGGAAGAATCGCCCGGAGGATCCGATAGCGGCGGAGGCGACCCAGCGGTACGAGCCAACGGCCCTGATGGAGGAAGCGCCACCGGACAGCAGAGAGGACCCGACGGCGACGAAGGCAGCCCGCAGACGGCGACGCCTCAGCAGAGCGAGCCAGTGACATCGCCCCTGGACCAGGCAACAGATGACAGCCCGGACCAGCAGAAGGACGACGCTGGACCAAAAGGAGCGACATCGGGAGTACCGACACCGATGCCGTATCCAGGGGCACAACGCAGAAGCGAAGTCCAACATCAGATCGTCCTGAATGGCAGAGGATGGGACACCTGGGACAAATCTGTTCAACAACACCTGATCGAGCTGCATGAAGAAGCAGATAAGGCGAAGGTGGGGGAAAAAGTAAAAGCAATTTGCAAAGATAAAGGGGGTTATCTTGCTCCCCTTGCCCTTGAGTCAGGACTGGTGGTGGCGGTAGTAGAGTGTGAAGGACCGCCGAAAAGCAAACCGAAGATAACAGAATGGCTACGTTGGTGGCTGGAAGTGATGAAAGTCATAAAAGGAAAAATAGTCACCGTAATCAGCCCGTCAAAAGACTACGACTCAGTCGTAAAGATGCTGGCCGCAGAAATTGTAGCGGGGGCAGTGACTATACAGAAGAATGTAAAAGCCACCCCCCGCTACAGAGAAAGTGAAAAAGAGCGAGAAGCCATAGCGGCATGGATAGCCGGACAACCAAGTTACCACACGGCTCCCCACGAAGATCAGCTCAGCGCCCAAGGGACCTCGGTGCACACGGACTCCTCCACGGGGGTGTCCTCGGAATCCGACATAGGGGACAAACAGGATAGCGGCAGCAACGGGGAGATCTCAGAGGAGGACGAACCGAGGGACGACTCAACGCTGGATAGGAGCGCCGAGTACCAACTGCTCCCGCCCTCCATGCAATCCGGGACTCCCGCTGCCGCTGCAGTAAAAAAGGTCCTGCGGGACTACAACGGCCCAGTACCGGGAAGGCACAAAAAAGCTCAGGGTAAGACAAGACACGTTCGCTCCCCGAACCAAGAAGAGCATCTTCAAAAGTTGAAAAAGATGCCCGAGGGGACCAAAAAATATGCGAACCAGACAGGGTTAACTGCATATAACCACTTCGGAGAGCCTTGGGACATAGACAGCCATGGACTGGTTGTCTTAACCAACTCACATCTAAAGCCTCATATCTCCCGGTTCAGAAAGAATCTGGTAAGAGAGGCAGGCAGCCTCTACAAAGAAGAACTTGAGGTGCGCCTCCCGGGATGCAGACAAAGACAGGAGGAGGTGGTGGTTACGAGCGGCGGAGAATCAAGACATTATGCGGTGCTACACGTACCGATCGAAGGATATGAGGATGGCGAAGATCAAGACGCCTATCGGGACAGCATAGAGGAGGCATTAGAAAAAGGTGTCACCCGAGCAAGCGAATTGTCCTTCAAAAGAGTCGTTATATGTAACGACGGCGCCAGGTCCGGCAACCTACCATGGGAGGTAGCAGAAGAAGCGGCAATGAGGATTCTGCACCTCCTGATGAACGCTCCCCACGGGTGGAACAACATCCGCGAGTTGGTGATAGTCACCTCGGTGGCCCAATACCGAGAGAGAAAAGAGAGAATACTGAGACCCCTCTTCAAAACGGAGGGGCCAAACAACTGGAGGGCAGGACCGCCGGAATACAAGGACGAGAACGCCCCAGTTGCGAAAGCAGTTCTGCCACGGCTCCCGCAATCAGTAAGATTGAAGAGAGAAACCAGGACCGAGCAGAGGAGCTACGAGGAATCAACACCCGGTCCCTCAGGACGGGAGGAGCGACGTCCACAGGTCAGCTCAAGCCAGGAAAAACCACAAAAGGAAAGAAGAACTCCAATCCCCTCTCCCCGGACAGTAGCGGTGCAGACAGAAGAGGAAACCCCCGTGCCAACCAAACCTCCACGGGGGATCCCCAGCCCAGCAGAGTCCGTCGGCATGCAGAGAATGCGCTACTCCGGAGGAGGAGAAGCGCCCATGATAAGGTTCGAAGGTCCCGCCGGGACCAGGGAGAGTCCGAGGACTCCACAGAGAACGCCAGAACCAGTTCAGCCGGCCTCGCCGTCAGCAGAACCAGAACGAGAGGCGCAGGAAGAAGCGGCAGATGTGAGTTCAGATGAAGAAGAAACAGCGCCAAGCCTGACCTCCATCGAATACGATGCTCCAGGAGGAATGACCGACCTGAGAATAGGAAGCAGAAAAGGCAAGAAGAACGCGCTGCCCCTAGTTTCAGTGTGCACGGCTTCGCTGAAATTCCCCCGAGACGATCGTTACGGGCCCATGACCACCAAAGACGGAAGAAAAGCCTATGCTCCAGAGGTCGGTCAAACAAGTTATGATGTTCCAGAAATATGGCTGCACGACCTCGAAGAAATGAAAGGAACAATAGTCTACGCGACAAAAAGAGAATGGGCGAATTTTCTAATGACCCCGACCTACGGCTCCCTCGCAACAGCCACGGAGCTGACGGGTAACTTTCGCACAGGCTTTGTGACAATCGTGTACGACGTCATGTTGCGACGCCTGAAGAAAGCAGCCTACAAGCTGGCAGCGGAGGAAAACAAAGCGCGGAGGCAAGACATCTCGGACACCGAGGACGAACAGCCACCTCCAGGGCAGGGCCTCGCACGAAGCAGCTGTCCCACCACCGCTGAAGAAAATGACTGCATAACAAAGATGCGGGCTTCCACCCAGAGCTTTGGTGAGTTCAAAAAGATCAAGGCGATGGTGACAAACCGAGACCCAAAAGAATCGGTGCAAGAATATCTGACGCAGAAATGGCTTATGGTAAAAGCTAGCTCCACAAACGATGAGGCGAAAAGATTGTGGCTGGCTCATGTGACGGACCAACCGATGGGTCCCGAAGAAACCGCGGAACAGCACTACCGAAGATTAGTGTTGGAAGACTGCGAAGACGAGGAGTCACACATCGACAAGGCAAGAAAAAGCTTAGACAAAGGGCAAACTCTCACCCAGGCATGGTACGCCTTGCGACAGGCGATTCCGCCGGACAGAAGTGTGCAAGTCCTTAGGAAGCTGACAAAGGGCCTAATGAATGACATCGATTTTGTGACCCTAAACATCAGCAAAAGTACCACCGAACAAATCCAAGAAACAGTAAGAAAATGGGATTTGAAGAAAAAACACTTGGAAGACAAAAGAGAAAAAGGAAACCAGCCGAAGCCGCCGGCTCCCAGGCCCTCGTATGACAACGCACGGCCCACCGAGGGACCCGGTCCTTCACAGACACAGAGAAGGCAGTCGGGAGGATTCCAGAGGAGTCCACAAAACTACGAGCGTGAGCCAGGATTCCGGAGGGGTTCTCAAGGCTACCAAGGCTACCCGCGAGAGCAAGGACCTCAGAGGGGTCCACAAGGCAATCAGAGGGAGCAGGGAGCTCCAAGGCAAGAAGGTTTCCAGAGGCAGGGCGTTTACCACAGGGCCCAGCCAGATCAACAACAGGAGGGGCCACGGCCCCCACCAGCCAACAAGAGCGGTTTTCTCTCTTCCGAGGATTACAACAAGCTGACGACAGAACAGAAACAGGCCCTTCGTGCCTCCCGCCTAGAAGCTGGGAGCGAAGGGCAGAGAAAGTAATGGCTAAGCGGGCGCGGGTCACAGTGGATCATGCCTATTGGGTGGGGGACGACATATACACCGACGTGGATGGAATCCCCTATCAGGTAGATACTGGTGCAGAAGTGTCGATGACCCGCAAATGCCTTGAAACAAAAGGACACCTGACTGTTCAACTAGCCGACGGAACCATCAAAAAGATTCCGTTTGGCGTCTGGAAAGGAGTTGTATGGGCTCTAGGACCCTACAATTTAATGACAATAACAGACTTAAAAGAGCTGCATAGCAGCCCAGGCAATCGAACCCCAATACAACAGCGACTCAGAGTCCTCGGGGCAAAACTAATCCAGATGGGATCGTTATCACCGGAGTGGTACAAACCAGTGAACATTCCAGAAGTGACCAAGCAACAAATTGAAGACAGCGACCTTTCTCCGGAGGGAAAAGAAACGCTAGAAGACATACTTTCCAAAGCCGGAGTGGCTAGGTTCAAAAATGACTGTGGAGACATGGGTACGAAGTACACCCACACCATAGAAGGGGGTGTACACCCGCCCGTCCGCCAATACCCCCTGAATCCAGGGGCCGTTGCAGAAATGGACCTGATAGTCACGGAGCTCAGCGAACTAGGAGTGGTGCGCGAGGAGCCAAATCCCATCACAAACAGCCCAATACAGGCAGTCAAAAAGCCTGAGTCATCGGGAGGTGGCTGGAGACCTGTTATCAACTTCAAGGCCCTCAACCGCAGGACTGTCGCCAACCGTGCCAGCCTGATCAACCCACAAGGGACGCTGAAGACACTAAGACTGAAAAGGTACAAATCCTGCATAGATCTGGCAAACGGATTTTTCTCGTTGAGGCTAGCCAAAGCCTCCCAGGGCAAGACAGCGTTCACCCACAAAGGTAAAGCGTACGTCTGGGAACGGCTACCGCAAGGCTACAAAAACTCTCCGAATGTTTTCCAGTCGGCCGTAATGGATATACTTGACGGCCTAGAGACAACAATCTACATCGATGATGTATTCATTGCGGATGACACCGAAGAAGAACATCTGCAAAAATTGAGACAAGTCGTAGAACGACTAACAGCAGCAGGCTTGAAATTGAATCTGAAAAAATGCCAATTTGGACGATTCCAAGTGAACTACCTGGGATTCCAGGTCTCCAACGACCTGGGACTCTCGGACGGATTCCGGGATAAAGTGGAGCAGATCGACCCACCAACCTCGCTGAACGAACTACAGAGAGTACTGGGACTCTGCAACTATGTTAGGGACCATGTCCCTAGCTACCAGAAGCATGCAAAACCACTGTATGTAAAACTACGCAAAGAAAAGCCAGAAGATGCCCACAAGAAGTGGGAATGGACCGCAACGGATCAAAACAATTTGGAAAACCTCCAGACAGCCATTAAAGACGCTTTGCGGCTGGAGCCACGAAGCCTTACAACCAAGCTGGTGGCAGAGGTCAGTTGCAACGACGACGACGCAGTGGTAAAAGTGTGCAACGAGGGCGGGGGAATAGTCACTTTGTGGAGCTACACCCTGTCCTCCGTGGAAAAGAAATATCCAGCGGAAGAGAAGGAGTTGGCAGTTCTGGCAAGGTATTGGAGCACCCTGAAAGACCTTGCTCAAGGGCAGGGCATCAGGGTCCTCACGCAAAGCCAGGTCCATCGATTCCTAAGAAAAGCCACGGTAGAGAGCACGAAGGCGACGAACGCGAGGTGGGGACGTTGGGAAGACATCCTGCTGGACCCTGACCTCGAAATCGGCCCTGCACAACCCGTGAGTAAGAAAAAGACGACACAGGACGAGAAGCCAGCCGAACCGATAGAGTGGACTCTATACACCGACGGCTCGCGAAAAGGACAAGACGACAAAGCCTACTGGGGCTTCATTCTCAAGCACAATGAGAAGGAGCGCTTCAGACAACGAGGCCAAATCCCCGGCAGTGCCCAGACCGGGGAGGTGACAGCAATACTGGAAGGTTTGCTCGAGTTGGAGCGAAGAAAGGTGAAAAGAGCTAGAGTCATAACTGATAGTTATTACTGTGCTCAGGCCCTTAATGAAGACCTGTCCATATGGGAAGAAAATGGTTTTGAGAGTGCTAAAAACAAGAAAGTAGCTCACGAAAACCTATGGAGAAAAATAGCCGAATTGCGGCTAACAATGGAGCTCGAAGTGGTGCACCAGAGGGCCCACACGCGAGCAGGAACTCATTGGCAAGGAAACGAAGAAGTGGATCGTTTCGTCCAGATGAGACAAATTGTCTTTGTTGGGATCGAGAAGTGGGAAGATTTGCCCAAAGGACGGGTAGTCCCAGAAGAGAACGTGAAGGAGGTGGTGCAAGCAGTGCATGGAGCACTTGGACATGCAGGCACCGTTCCAACGCGAAGGGAACTGGAAAGGCAGCGACTCTGGATTCCTGAAAAAGAAGTCCGCAGAATCCTTCAAGACTGTGAGTTGTGTGGTCGATACAACGCAGGAAGGAGAGGACAAAGAGTGGGAGGTCTCACCATTAAAAGTACCGTACCCTGGGGTTCTATCTGCATGGATGTGGCAGGACCCTTAGGGGTACCGGGTAAAAGTGGAGAAAAGTACCTGTTGGTGCTTGTGGACTCCATGTCAGGGTATGTAACCACAAAAGCAGTAAGAAAAGCTAATGGCAACAGTGTTGTTAGCATGCTGGACCAAGTCTGTGGCTACTTGGGGTTGCCTAAAGAGCTCAGGACCGACAACGGAACGCATTTTCGCAACGCTAAAGTGGACCAGTGGTGCCAACAGCATGGGGTAATGAGGATTTACTCTCCCCCATACACCCCCCAGGCTAACGGGGTGGTGGAAAGGACCATTGGCTTGGTGAAAAGTTGGATTGGGAAAAATGCCAACTCGAGAGAATGGAGCACTAAGACCCTGGAGATCGCCAAAACCCTGAACGACCGCTACCGAAGTGACAGGCCCTCCCCTGCGGAGGAGCTGATGCGCCGCCCCTTCACATCACAGGAAGTGGGGCGGGGCTCAGAAGACAAAGAGCCCAAGCTTGAGCAAAAAGTGCCACTTCGAGTAGGACAGCGCGTCTGGATCAAGGCTCAGGTCGGTGCTCCTAACTCTGCAGTCAAAGCCAAGTACGATAAATCAGACATAATTGTCAAGATATTGGACAGTAATACTGTTCAACTCAAGAAGAAAGGAATCCAAGGAGTAGGGCAGCTGAAGCCAGTTCCGTACTAGGAGAAAACCAGGAACTCAAAAATGGCCACCCACATACAAGCTTTACCACCCTTTGTCAGAGTGGCCAATGTCAAAGGGGTGGTTAACATGAGAAGGAGTACTACGGGGCTCTGGGCAGGAAGAGCCATGAAGAAGTTGGAGTATGCAAAGAAAGGCTTTCTCTCAGAAGAGAATGAAGTCTTAACATGGAAAGAAATCAAGAATGATTGTGTGGTCTGCCTGCTGCCGACCACCCTTAACCTCACATGGCAGGGACCCGGAAACAAGAAACCACACCGGGTCTCTGGACGAAGAAAGGAATTTGACCGTATGACCAACAAACCAGTGAAGGTTTTGGATGCATATGTGTGCGGTTTTTGTCGTATCGCGCTTTTACCAAGGTTGCACTTCGTCATCCAGTGGGATCTGCGGGGGACAAAGCTGAACCTTAAAGACTGTGTCTGCCAATGGGATGGACACAGGCTGCTCCTCTGTGCGTCTTGCTCTGTACTCCAGCTGAATGGACTGCTGGTGCAAGCTGGAGCAGCCGACGGATGGCAGGTGAGAAAGTTTCTTCAGCCAATACAAACCCTGGCACCCGCCTTGTGGGAAGGTGAGGGTGCTGCCGCTCCTGTTGATCTATCACAAGCAGCGACTGGGGGACCTTCGGCACCATCTATGGGCCTACTCGACGGCGACCCACAAGAAGTAAGTGGAAACCGTAGTGAAGTCCCCATGAGATCCTGGTGGGAGTCAGTGCAAAGGAACTGGCCATACAGCCCAGGCCAGGCCGAAGTTATCAACCCGCCCCTGTCTTCCGTACAGATCCCAGCGGCCTTCAGGGTCTTTCGCAGCCCTGATGACCCAGGGTACACAGCCACCGCAGCAAACCTACCCGATTGCCGCTTGGAGATGGCAACACGAGAGGGGTGGCTGGGGCCCTGGGAATTAACAACCTGGCGCGAGTTAATTGAGGAGGTGTTTTGTGATCCTGATGTGCCAATACGTGAGCTTGCCCCGGTACCAACAGAAGCTGGTGCTCGCGGCACGAATCTCCAGTATTCCACCACAGATCTGGACGCCTTCCACCACACCGGTGCCAGGACCAAGGAAAAGAGTAAGATTTTCACGGTCACCCCAGAGGGATGGCGCAGAAACGGTGCTATGCAAATACCGGGCTCCTGGGCGTCCAGAGCGCCAACGCCTACATGGGAGACCCGCACAATGCGCGTCATGGTGACGCTGAAAACCGTGATGGTTCCATTCGACGGTGTGTACTCCGTCGGGGTGGAGCTGACCAGAGCGGATGAGGCGGAGCCTCCTCCAAACCCACGCACAGACGCAAAAGGTTTGACCGCTTGGGCACGGAAGTCATTTCGCAAACTGCAGCGGGGTGGAAAGCCTCGCAGTAGCAGCACTTAGAAAAGTATAGCTGCTAGAAGAAACGGAACTTGATTGTCAACATGTCGCTGCCAAACCCACCAAACAAAGATTGCAGGGACCTATCAATAGTCTCTCAGTCCCTCCTCGCACAAAGAAGGCCATATCTGCAATTGCCGAACGAAAATGTCTTTTTGGACAAACCCCAACGCGATTTTGCCTACCGAAAAGGCCTCTGTGGATCCGGCGCCTATTTCTGCAGCAATGGCGAATATAGGCGCTCGCTTGACCTGTCAATACCCGGGAAGGCGGAATTGCTGACTGCTTTTCGCACAGGATGGCAACTCCAATATGACAGAGTCAATCGGACCCATCCGTGGCTGCTGCAGCCAGTCCTCCCTTGTCCTGACCAATCCCCCTGGATCCTGAATACCGTGTTCATCTCAGTTATGGGTCTGCGGTTGAAGTTGCGCTGGGGTCCTAACTATGCTGATTATTTGCAAAACGACTATGTTGATCTTTCGCTGGGTGAAAATGTGATCTGGACCACCAGCCCGGTCATGCGGCGTCTCATAGCGCTCCACGTGAAAAACAGCGCGCGCTGTGTAATTGAGAACCAAGACATAGAGTTGCGTATGGTTCATTACCGCCTGCCAGGCCTTGGCCCACCGAACCCGGACCCATGCCTGCCCATGAGGGAATTGCCTCCTTCCAGATTACGGACTACGGGGTTTGGCCGGCTTAACCTTCACGAACCCTTGGCAGCATGGGCTAAAGTAACGGAGCTCCAGACGGACGACGGTCAGCCGTTATACGCATCTCTTGCCAAAGTCCGGATCCTTATCGACCCAGTGGACAGACAGATCTACGCATGGCTGCGGCAAAATAATGCTGTGAACGAGGGTTGCTTTGAACCCCCCCCCTGCTCCCCCTCCTTAATCGTCACCTACTACCAGTGGGTGTGGCGGGGGCTGGACTTAGCCATTGGCAGATACCCATCGGTGCTATATCACCAGCTCCTGAAGGGCAGGATTAGTCAGTGCGATCCTGACTCTCCCCCGCGCCTCAGCTCCGGATGCCTAGCTCCTCTTCCAGAGGTGCTACCGACCAGAGCACTGCAGAACCCGAAACCATGGATCTCCCACTACTTCATGGGAGAGTTCATGAATTTAGGCGATCCTCAACCTTTACCCCCGTCTCATTAAGACGCCCCGGCAAGCGACTGGACCAATCAAGTGAACGACCTCGGAATGGAAAACGATTATGGCTTTGCTTAATGGCTAAAGTAGTAGCAGTATTAACAGGACTATGCCTTGTCCTGGCTATACTGTACTACTATGGTAGTATCCCATGGGCCCTCACTCATGTGAGGGTGTCCTACACTACCACAAAGCAGTTCGACCAGACATGCTGGACGGTCGACTCTGGAACGATCGTTCTCTCTCAACTCGCTGGACAGAAGCGCGCCTCGCCCTGGTTGGACCTTGAGGTTGGATCTAATGCAACCCGTCAAGTCCAAGAAGGGGGTGGGCCGCCACCGAACCTGACAGCTACTATCATCACGTGGATGACTATCTGGGAACAGAAAATCAACGATTCGAAAATCAACGACACGGGTGAAGAAACAGACTGGGCAGGCGAATTCCAGAAAGAAATAGAGAACTCGACATGGAGGATAGATGAAGTATCTACGCTAGGAGCGGAGATGAAGATTACGGTAATGATGAAGAAAGCACAAGAAGAAAAACGGGCACAGTGTAATTGGATCTACCCCGAAAACGGTGTCCCAGGCTGGTACTGTTCATGGGCATGTGTCTCATGGTCAGAGCAAGGGAACGAGGGATACTGGAAACCCGAGGTAACCTATGCAGCGAGCCACCGCAATGATACGTGTTTGATGATTTTACCGGCAGACGGAATGTTCTGGGGACACTACAATCTCACCTGTGAGGCCACACAACCGCGACGTAAACCACAGCGGGTGAAAGTTAAAGTGAGGCCAGAGAGGCCACTAGGTAACACCACCCTAGGAAACTCCACCGACTGCCAGCGGAGCAACCTCACCAGCCGAGCCGTGAATGTCACGCAGCAGAGGGAAGAAGAAGTAGTGGAAGTACAACCTACGGCTTCAGAGACGGTTCCAGAGGAAAAAGAAGAACAGCCGCCGCCGCTATTCAAGTCAAGTGACAGTCTTCGGAGAAATAGAAGCAGGAAATGGACGCAGCATTGTATAAAAAGCAAGCTCCCTCTCCTAGATAAGTGCTTCTGGAATGTGTTCTTTTATTGCGAAGGTCAGAATTACTTCGTAATAACTCCGGTAAACAAACCACAGTATCAGGCTCATAAGTTCATCTATCTACCCGAACCTAATGCCCGGCACGAGGCTTGGCTCAACAACACCCTGCCGTGGATATGGATAACCGAGCTAAAGCATTTCAAAGGAGCCTTCAAGGAGGGATACTCCAGAGCCAGCTACGGCCTTTTGGGACCACGGACAACCGACATGTATGTACAAAAGCTGCCGAAACCCGAGGATTTAATGACAGCCCCAAGAGGGGATTTCCAAAAGATTGACACTTGTGTGACCAACAAAATGTTCATCGCTCTGAATGGGACAGAGTATCTAGCCGACGGCGCCTCCCCGAGATGCACACTCTGGCAAGAGTGGTATCGGGCTTGGGGAACGTGGCTATATGACTGCACAGGCCTGAAGACGAACAAAACGATCAAAGGAACCCTGCAGGCATGGAAAGAGGCCCACACCCGGGACGACGGTTCAACCTGGTGGGGCCTACAGAAGGATGAAGTGTTAGAATGGGTGGTGCCATGTCTAACTCAAACCAACAACTACTGGGTGAAGTATCAGTACCTGGCCACAGTGTACTCGAAAGAAAGAGACATCTGGCCTGGGGTTTGGAGCCGACCAGAACCATATGTGGGCCCGCGGCCCTGGAAGATGGAATGCAATCGAGGAAACACGACCTGCAACATCAGCCTGGCCGGGGGACATTGTGAGTCTGTGCCAGGATGGGAAGACCATTGCCAGACCCACTATGGAACAGAATATGAAACCCACGTGCAAGAAGTAACCTGGGTGAAGGCTAGAGATGGGAAATGGAGACGGTCAGGGCCTCTGACTAGCAGCTGTACCAACTTAATCCTGGGCCATCGCATGAAAGACAGAGTGAACGTGAACGGCCTAATCATTCCCCCAGTAACCAACCCTACAGTC
Source organism: Melanostigma gelatinosum (assembly GCF_949748355.1). Lineage (NCBI taxonomy): Eukaryota > Metazoa > Chordata > Actinopteri > Perciformes > Zoarcidae > Melanostigma > Melanostigma gelatinosum. Next base: position 22,452,047 of record NC_136640.1, read on the forward strand.
TTTTTAGCTGAGGGCCACGCCTTCAGGAAAAGCCTCTGCGAGGGTAAAGAAGACAAAGGATTTGAATGGGTAGGAGCTAACCGCCTCTACGGGAACGGAACATGCTACGAGCCAGAAGAACACTGGCTGAGTTGCGGGAGCGGCCGACGAGAACACGAGTGCAGTTGGATCGAACTAACGGGCGCCTCCATAGTCGGGACCGCAACCATCGTAGTGGAAGAAGTGGCAGGGAAGATTGGAGAAGGATTCTCGGTCATAAAGGGATGGATGGGGAGTTTGTTCTCCTGGCTTTGGCCTTATTTGTTGATGATAATTGGAATTATCATCTTGGGCCTAATAATCTGTGCCGCCATTAAGGGCGGGGTAGCAGCCACTGTTGCCTCGTGCTTTAAGGGGAAGTTGAAGGAAAAAGGAGAAGTGAAGAAGGGACTCCTCCCACGAAGGAAGGAGGAGTCCACCCACCTATAAAGGGTGAACAACTGGAGCGCCATAGCCATTGCAGACCCGGAACCTGAACCAAGAGCCTCATACTGGAAAAAGAACGAATAAACCTAAGAAAGCCAAGATGACCAACATGACCAACACCACAACCATTGCACCTCCAGGCATGAACGCCACTTCTCCCCCAGGCATGACCACTTTCGGAGTGAGTATGACCAACACCACGACTATTGTACCTCCAGGCATGACCACCTTCGGAATGAGTATAACTGAAGCATTACAGAACTCCTCCGACACAGCACGCAGATGCAGGCCATTTATTCGCTTAACCGACCTGGACTTTTGGGTCCTTGAGATCATATGGTTCTTCTACTGTTGCATGGGCGAATGGTCCATGAATCAGCCGCTAAGAATACTGGCCCTGGCTGTAGGGTGTCTGAAAACAGCGATTGAAAACATCTATCGAGGATCACTGTGGCTTACCCTGACATGGTTCGCTACATACCTCCTGGGGAGAATCCACATCGACTCTACTCGCTGCGGTCTAGTAAAGGGTGGAATGGTGATCATCTGGCTGGTAATCGACGTCGCTGCAGTTTTCTACAACCCCCTGAAGATGGTCTCGGCAATCGTCGAGGCCTTTCTGGCGGTTACAGCCCTGACGTATCTCGTGGTCATGACCATGGCTATGAAAGAAAGAGGAAGAGGGCGTTGGCTCCACAAGATCGGCGCCATTGCTCTTTGGGGCATAGGTTGGGGCATAACTGTCGCCATCTACTGGTTGGGTTCTGAATCATCAATCGGGATAGCAGCCTGGCTCATGCTGTATGAGCCTTTGTTTCCAAGAAGGGTTAGGCCTACAAGCCCAGGCCTAACACCTCCTCCAATGGTGTTGGCATCTCCATGGCTGCATTCTCTGGCTCTGCGGCGCTCTGCAAAGCGCTCCAATACTGAGAGGGGGCCTTAAAAAAGAATGAAAATAAGACCACCCCCTGCTTGCTAAAGCTTGGCTTGTAAAAATGCGCTGAAAAATGTAATGATTAATGAAGTCTTTGTGTTCAACAACATTCAGGAGGAGGTCTGCTGTGTCCGCTGTGGGATTCCTCCGGAGCTAATGTTGCACCTGTGGGAGGTAAACCAAGCCCTATGGTGCACCCAATGCTACCTGGGGCAATTCCCGGTAGGAGCAGCCAGCGGCCTCTTCTGCAAAGGAAGTACCCCTTATATGCCTGCGATGAATGTAGTCGACTGTATGGAATTAGAGGCTAAAGCAAAACCAGTGTGGACTTCCGCTGGAAGAACCCCACCAGAGGTCCTGCTCTATGCTGATGGTGTATACTGCCCAGTATACACAAAAATATGGGCGTATCCTGATGGCATCCGGGTGTCCAGCACCCACCTCACCGACGGCCGCTTCGTCGTCATTGGACCACGCCTGCCCGCCCTGCAGTATCCAGTACCAACTCCAGAAGAAGACGACGACACAGCAAGCATCACGGGTGTGGAACACCGAGACGTGGGTAGCCAGACGATGCTCGCAGGAGTAGTACCAAATCTAATGGGGATGTGGGGATACGACGAAGACTGCGGCGAGCTGGTGGAGGTAATCCCTGAAGGATTGATAGTTCCAGGCGAGGATGAGGACAAAGCAGCAACCAGCCCCGTCCCTACTCCGGCCTCCCTCTCCCCAGACAGCATTCTGAACCAGAATGTGTTGGCCCTGGTCCTGAGCCTGGACGAGCAGATGAAGGATGCCATAGATGACGAGGAAGATGACAACGCCCTCCTGGATTTCCAGCCACCAGGTATGGAAGGCCTGGTGGTGCTCGACAGCTGGCAACACGAATCCGAGCCGGAAGACGACGTTCTCATCATCACCGCCGAGGACGACGATGAGTTCCTAGAGGATTACTTGGGGCACAATGCGGCAGCTTGAGACCTCAAGAAGGGGGTGTCAAGAAGAGTTGACCTCTCAGCGCTGCCTCGGCAACATGTCGACACATTCAAGGGAGAGAGAGTCAGGCTATGAGCACAAAGCATATATTCAAAGTTGAAGTATAATCAAACAGATAACATGAATGAATAATATAACGAAATGTTCTAATCAATTGTGTAACAAATGTTTAACTGCATAGAAGTGATTTAAACAAATGTAATGAATGTTTCTGTGTGTTCTGTGTGAGGTTGGAGCTGAAATGAAATGTATTGGGCAAGAATGACATTGCTGTAATCAAGACCAGATGTTGGGTGTAGTCAAAGGAAAGTTCTGGAAACTGATGCAATAGTTGAGTCATACCGGCAATGTTCGGCTTAACGCCCTTTCCAGAGGGAGGGGGGATGAGTAATGGACCAAACAGGTGGGGGCTGATCACAGCCCATATGAGGAATATAAGGACATGCTTGCAAAGAGCAAAGCTGGGATTTCATCGCGGATGCCGTACCAAGCGCATCGGAAGAAGATACTAAAGCCTGCAGCTGATGTATTGAGGACTTCGTCTCTGTTCACGGAAAAGAGACCTCTGTTCGTGGACATTGAGATTAAAAGACGAAGGTTCTAACTCTCCCCACCGCTCGCCTCTTAACATCTGGACGACTGAGAAAGCCGCAGCTGCCTGAGAAAGACTTTGTACTGAGTTTTGAGAACAGCTGAACGGGCTCCGTTGCGGAGCGGGAGGACCGAGGGTCTGGCCAGACCTTCGCTCCTAACAACTCTAAAAGAACTCTTTCAATCGCACCATTGGACATCCAGCTCCAACCGAACCGTCTCGGCGACTAAAACTAATGAGTATAATCGAAGAAGATAATTAAATTGACTAATCATGTGTAGTGACATTTTATGTGAGCTGTAGCTGTAACCCCTGCAAACTAACTAAATATAACCTGCAATAAATATCTAATCTGCATTTAAAGTAAAATCCTCAAGTGCATTAATTTGCTCGAGTAGTAAAGAGTTCCTCGTGACAGTAAAACGTTAAAGCTATTGTATGTCTAACAACTGAGTTCTGAAAGGTTATCCTAGAGACCTAATCCACTTAACAACCCCTTACGGTTTTAGCAAGAATTAATCCTAGCCGTTAAAACCTAACCTGGCATTTACCAAGAGCACGGATCCATAAGAGGGAAGCTGCCATAACCGACGCGACTGGTGTGAGCGCCCGGGGCCAGGACTGGTCTCTCGGCCGAGCGCGCTCTGACCGGAGGAAGCAGGGTAGACGTCGGGAGTAACGGCAGTTAGCGGAGCCAGGCGAGTTCCCTCGCCAGAACACCAGCTCGAGAATCTTTTAATAGAGAGCTGAGTCAGTAATTAGCCCCGTATCGGGCCAGAAGTACCCAGGATCTAACACTTCATATTCTTCTTTCAGAGGAACAACATCATGGTTCTTGTGGTCTAAAACAGTGCAGAGCATGCAGACACACATCTGGTCGGTCTTACAGAACAGCTCCAGCAGTTTATCGTGCTTCGTACACATCCTGCCTTCCAGGTTCTCCACAGGGTCGATCAGCTGATGTCTTTTCATACCTGATCTTGTCAGATGAGGCTCCAGGTGAGTCTCACAGTAGGAGTCCAGACACACCAGGCAGGACTTCAGGGCCTTCAGTTTGGTTCCAGTGCAGACGTCACAGGGAACTTCTCCTGGTTTGGCAGCTTGTTTCTCTGAGCTGCTGCTGCTGGCTTTCTGTTGAGCTGACTGTCTGAACTGAGCAGCCATCTCAGAGATGAAAGTATTGACCCGCAACTCAGGTCTAGAGTTGAACACCTCTTTACAGTTGGGACACTGAGACGGGAAATTAACGTTCCAGTGTTGAGTGATGCAGGTTTTACAGAAGTTGTGTCCACATGGTATGGTGACTGGATCAGTGAACACATCCAGACAGATGGAGCACAGAAACTGATCAGCAGTCAGCAGACAGTTGGCAGCAGACATATCTACACTCTGAGGACAAGTGTGGAAAAAAACTGTTAAAACATATCTTTTGATTACTTGTTACTTAAATCAAACTATGATTAGTATATAAGAAGAGTCATCCTGAGCCCTCTAAACCGCCGCATTTGGAAGGCTGAAAATAAACCAGTTACCTACGTTTAGAGATGCCCTTCCAACCAGAATCATGTAGACGTGGACAGGTTGTCATTGTTTGCGTTTAAGAGGCACGAAGCTAAATCAATATGCACTTTGTTGTACATTGTTTAGTCTTTCTTCAGTTACACAGATATTGTGATGTATCGTAGATGATTGTCCTGTAATGTATCGAGTGTCACAGAATCTCTGTATAGTGATACCATCGTTATCCTGGGTAACATATCGTGATAGTATCGTGAGTTACTCTGTGATTCCCACTCTTTACTTTACATCACTGTCACGGTTTGAGACTATTTTCCAAAGATCAGACTGAGTTTGTTTGTGTGGTGGATTTGTTAAGACTAAACGAGTGAAGGTGGATCACTCTGCCTTTTGTTCTCTGTGGTTTAACATCACTTTTTAAGGCTGCCTCTGGCTGATCCCTGCATGCTGTCAGTCACTTACATGACTGTATGTTGTATTTGGGAATTAGCTGGTTGTTTGTTTATCAATAAATATATATATATAAATAATAAAACAATGATAAACTAATCTGATGTCTTAAGCATTGCAGTGATAATATCCTAGACCCTCTGGTTCTTGTTAAAATCATAATTTAAATCAGTGAAATCACAATAGAATTCAATTTAAACCCCAAACACACAATGTGATCCTTTAATTATTGTCACATCACATATTAAATAAGATAATAATATGTCTACCCTGCTGTTTATATTAAAGTGAAATTATTTTGAAAGTAGACAGAACATTTTAAATATTGAACAAACACATTTATAACAATTTACTTTAAAGCGTCTGAGGGAGCAGAGCAAAAGAAAAATAACTTTCTCTGTACAAAGATCTTTAGAGTCAAAGAGTCAGTTTGGACAAAGAGGAGGAAGAGAGAGGATGATGATGATGATAGAGAGCAGAGAATCAGACACATTAAATGTGCAGAATAAAAGACAGAAGATAACTGCTCCGGACTGCAGGATCTTATATATAATATTATTTCTACAACCCCCACAGCCTCCGATGGAGCTCAGCTAAACATTTGCTCTGAGTTGAACTTCCTGTCTGAGTAGAGCTGAGGTTTTGAGTTCAAAGGGTAAACGGGTCTGAAACGGGGAATTAGCTTAATGCTAATGCTAGCAGTGACTGTATTCTGTCTAACCTTTAACTAGAGTTCAGTCACTGTGGTTTAGTTTCTACCTCTGATGGTTTTATCTAAAATGACACATTTCTACAGCTTAATATTCTTTATATGATAAAACAAGATGTAAAACAGTCAGATTCTGGTTTGAACTAAACTTGGACTAAATATTTAGTGTGTGTATTTAGTCTGTAGAACAGTTTACTCACCAGAGTTTGTCAGAGACTCTGTTATGTTGTTGAGAAGAAGCTGCTGGATTCACTTGAATGTTTCTTCAGAGAGAAACAGAGAGACTTGTCTCGACTGCAGCTCTGCTGTCGCTGAGACTAACTTTACTTTCAATTCAGGAAACGTGACTTTGAAGTTCCTCTTTCAGTGTTGCTCCTCCTCTCAGTGAGGAAGTGGTGGACTAAGTATTCATCCTTCACAAAAGTACTACTACACACAAAATACTTCACTAAAAGTTAAAGTCTTGAATTGAAAACTTACTTTTATCTGATGTTTCTGGATTAATATTCCTGCTGCATTAATGTGCATGTTGCATGTTTTAACTTCTTTATATCCTGTTGTTGAGTTTAATCTGCATCAATGCATCATATTCTATGAGATCATCATGTTTGTAGCGTCTCTGTCCTGTGAGAACCACGTATCTCTAAAAATAACAGTCTGTTTTCAGCTTTGTGACGATGCATTTTCCAGCTGATCTAAGAGGCTTTTAAAGAGTTTATTTATCTGAAGAAGTAGAATGATTGTATCAACACATAAAGAAACACGTCATCCTTCAGTTTATCACAAACATTCAACATCAGCACATAAAGGAGCACTTCATCCTTCAGTTTATCACAAACATTCATCATCAACACATAAAATAACACTTCATCCTTCAGTTTATCACAAACATTCAACATCAGCACATAAAGGAGCACTTCATCCTTCAGTTCATCACAAACATTCATCATCAACACATAAAATAACACTTCATCCTTCAGTTTATCGCAAACATTCAACATCAACACATAAAGAAACACTTCATCCTTCAGTTAATCACAAACATTCATCATCAGCACATAAAGGAGCACTTCATCCTTCAGTTTATCACAAACATTCATCATCAACACATAAAATAACACTTCATCCTTCAGTTTATCGCAAACATTCAACATCAACACATAAAGAAACACTTCATCCTTCAGTTAATCACAAACATTCATCATCAGCACATAAAGGAACACTTCATCCTTCAGTTTATCACAAACATTCAACATCAGCACATAAAGGAACACTTCATCCTTCAGTTAATCACAAACATTCATCATCAACACATAAAATAACACTTCATCCTTCAGTTTATCGCAAACATTCAACATCAACACATAAAGAAACACTTCATCCTTCAGTTAATCACAAACATTCAACATCAACACATAAAGAAACACTTCATCCTTCAGTTAATCACAAACATTCATCATCAACACATAAAATAACACTTCATCCTTCAGTTTATCGCAAACATTCAACATCAACACATAAAGAAACACTTCATCCTTCAGTTAATCACAAACATTCATCATCAGCACATAAAGGAGCACTTCATCCTTCAGTTTATCACAAACATTCATCATCAACACATAAAATAACACTTCATCCTTCAGTTTATCGCAAACATTCAACATCAACACATAAAGAAACATTTCATCCTTCAGTTAATCACAAACATTCAACATCAACACATAAAGAAACACTTCATCCTTCAGTTTATCGCAAACATTCAACATCAACACATAAAGGAACACTTCATCCTTCAGTTCATCACAAACATTCAACATCAACACATAAAGGAACACTTCATCCTTCAGTTCATCACAAACATTCAACATCAACACATCCAGAGATACGTGGTTTTACCTGGACAGGAAGGGGATGAAAAACTGTCATCTGAAGAGAAACTAAAGGAGTCAGACAAATGTAGTAAAAAGTACAATACTTACCTCTTAGATGTAGTGGAGTATAAAGGTCAGTCCATACAAACTCTTCTTCTTCCTCTGCAGGTGTCTTCCTGATCCAAACATCTGAAGTTTCTGAAACTGACCGGATCTTTTAAACCACAAACACCACCGACCACAAACACACAGATCTTCACAGAACAACAAGCTTTTTCTTTGTGTGTGAAAACTTTTATTCTGAAAAGATGAAATTCAACATATAAAATCAGTCCCTGACAGCTGCGTGATCTGATCCTCTGAAACAGTTCGTTCCTCAGATTGCAGCTTCTTCACAGGAAACACGGAGCTCAAACAAACTTTGCGGTTGTCACATGTAGAAAAAATTAAAACCTCACAGAGGATGGAAAAAATGGCAACGTACACGGATAACAGACACTGAATCCACAGTCTGTAGCGTCTCTTGCGGCTGATGAAGCAGCAGCAGCAACGGCCTTAGTGGGCGTTCTTGGAGCAGCAGAGGTGCAGGAAATTTTTGAAGAACTTCCTGAACTCGGTGTTGAAGACGGTGTAGATGACGGGGTTGAGAGCGCTGTTGACGTAGCCGAGCCACGTCACCACGCTCATCAGGGCCGGTGGGACGTGGCAGTCCTGACAGCGAGCTTGCATCGTGTGGAGGACAAAGAACGGAGTCCAGCAGAACAAGAAGTCACCTGCAGGAGGAGGAGAAGACGAAGAAGAAGACGAAGAAGACGAAGAAGACGCAAAAGAAGAAGAAGAAGAAGAAGAAGAAGAAGAAGAAGAAGAAGAAGAAGAAGAAGAAGAAGAAGAAGAAGAAGAAGAAGAAGAAGAAGAAGAAGAAGAAGAAGAAGAAGAAGAAGAAGAAGAAGAAGAAGAAGAAGAAGAAGAAGAAGAAGAAGAAGAAGAAGAAGAAGAGTTTGTCTTGTAAGAAAGAAACACCAAGAATTTCACTTTTCACCTACTGACCAACTTAATTACATACCAAACGACTAACTTATCTATTAACCCTCCTATCTGACCCTGGATGGATTACAGAGCCCTCCTGGCCTGCAACTACATAATGTCACCCAAAGAGATTACCGAGCACAAACCATGAAGAGACTCAAAATAACCACAAAGACTCATAAAATGACTACAAAAAGACAACAAAAAAACAAAACTACAAAAAGATGAAAAAGAGCTGCATAGACACTCACGACTATGAAAAGACCAAAACAACTACGAATAGATACAAAACAACCTCAAAGAGAAGCAAAACTACAACAAAATACTTAAGTAAACCTTGCTTTGAGATTGTTTCATCTGATAGTTGGAGCTGTTTGGTTTGTGTAAAGCTCTTGGCTTTAAAAAACATTGAACTGATCCTTTTAACCAGCTTTCCAACCCGGCAGTCAGCAAAAGTAAAATGAGTAATACCAGAAATACTTTGTTACGAGAAAAACTCCTAATTCCTGCATTCAAAAATGTAATTAAATGTGCTGAATTCAATGTTCAGATCATTAAAGGACCCGTGAGTAGCATTTCATAAATGTATAATAATCACCTGAAAATAAGAATCGTTGTGTTTTTGTTAGCTTAGAATGAGCCGTTTATATCCTCATACGGAGCGGGTCCTCTCCTCGGATGTTCTACGGTGGCCCAGAATGGACAAACCAGACACTGATGGCTCTTCATGAGGCCATTCACGTTTTCTGCTCACTGTAGTCCTCCTAAACGCTTGGCACAAGTTTCAGTCGGTTGCAATCTGCAACCTCACCGCTAGGCCGCTAACTCCGACACGCTTCACCTTTAGCAGCAAACAACTATCGTCGATGTAAAGATATAATGGAGTAACGTCGACCTGAGCAGAGAATCAATGTCTTTCTCCCTCTGAGTGTGTTGTTATCGGAGCTTCTCTTTCCTTTGTTGACATAACTGGGTCGTGCTTTTAGTGCATGTGAGCGTGCACGACTGGTTAGCTCACGGCCGCCGCTCTGCACTGCGCTCATACGGTGGTAACAGCTGATAACGTCTTTGCCGACAAACGGCGTCATGGTGGAAGCGAAGCGCCCGCCCACCGGTTCCCCCTCAAGTAGACACTGTTAGCTCTGTCAGCGCTGTTAGCACCGTTAGCTGTCGCCATGTTGAGAGCCGGGAGGCAAAAGATAGGCTCGGAACTCCGTACTGAATGTAGTACAAGTACAACAATATTAGCATCAAAAACTACTTAAAGTACCAAAAGTAAAAGTACTCATTATGCCAAATGGCCCATTTCAGAAAAATATATGTAAAAGTTAATGTACAGCAAGTGGGTCAATATTGCGAATAAACCCTGACAGGGTGAGTATTTTATATACAGCTAGTTCAATCTATAATAGCAATTCACAATTTAATAGTTGATTTATATTTCGTATTAACAGAAGTAGAAGTAAAAAATAGCAAAAATCAAGTACAAGTATCTCAAAATTGTACTTCAGAGGCTACTGAATGTTTGCCTGTGTTATATTTATTGTTCAGGTTTGATTTGAGTAAAGGTTTCTTTGAGTTAAATTGTTTTATTTATTAGTTATGAGGCTCACAAAGAGCTCATCGTCATTATCACTTTCATCATAAACCTCACAGATGTCCCTGATTAATTGTGTTCCTGTTATCGGATGTGACGCCTTCACAATTCTAATAAAATACAAACAATTATTTTAACAAATTGCAACATTATTGCAACATTAAAGCAATGAAAACATTGAAGCATAACACAATTATAACACAGTAACATAGTGTAGATCAGGGATTCCCAAAGTGGGGTGCGCGAGCTGCCTCTAGGGGGTGCGCGAGAGGAAAAGTGTAATGGCGGTCTGATGGTGTAATAATATTAAATATTAAAAAAAAATGTAATTTTAATTTAAAAACTGTCAGGTGGGACATCTGAAGCTATCAGTCGTAAAAGAGGAGAGGGACAGAGAGAGAGAGAGGAATCGGAGGCGAGGGGAACCGAGAGGTGCGTTATTGGGGAGAGACCGGGAGAAGAAATCGAGCCAGAGTCAGAGGAAGATGAGACGGCGCAGACTGGGAAAAAAAGAGGAAATATGATGAAAAGTATCTGTGTCTGGGCTTCACTTGGATTGGCAACGCAGATTCCCCAAAGCCACAGTGCGTGGTGTGCAGTGAGGTTCTGGCTAACAGTCTGAAGCTCTTATTTACGTCGCCACCTGAACACCAAGCATGCCAGTGCAAGTCAAAAGCCCCTTACATTCTTTATATCGAAATTGGAGGAGTTACAAAACAGCCAAAAACAACTGCAGTCTCATTCATGTGTTGGTCTATAAATGACGCACTACGGGCTTCATATCTGGTTACAGAATAGCGAGAAAGGGGCTACCGCACACAATCACTGAAGACGTGAGCTTGCCAGCTGCCAGAGAGATGGTGGAATGTATGATTGGAGAGAAAGAAGCAAAAAAGTTGTGCATGATCCCGGTGTCCAACAACACTGTGTCGCGCCGCATCGATGCTTTGTCCGAAGACATCCTGGCTACATTAGGCGCTCATTAATTGTAAATTAAATGTGATAATCTGCCTCTGAGCCTGTGCGTGTGTGCTCGCATCAGTATTGCTCTTTAAAAGTGACGCCTTGTGTCACTGAAAGTTATTGAAACTTTGTTGCAGTGTTTCAGGGCGTTTTCACACCTTCAGTTTGTTTACTTTGTTCTGATTCAGGGATTAATATGATACAATGTTGCAGTTGCTCCTTTGTTCGGTTTGTGTTCACACTGCAACATTTAACAGCGGACTAAATCTTGTAAACAAATGCCACGCGCGAGCAAACTGTTCTCTCATTGGTCCGATTCTTATGCGGCTATGAAGGCTTAAAAGGCTCTGTTGCTTCTTTTTTTTTTTTTTTATTAAGGGGGGGGGGGGGGGTGCGCGAACCCGGTCGGGATGTAGAAGGGGGTGCGCGGCCTAAAAAGTTTGGGAACCGCTGGTGTAGATTATTCTCAAATATTGAGTACTTTTGGTACTTATGTGTATTTTGATCCTTTTACTTGAGAACAATTGTGACTCCATGACTTTTACTCGTACCAGAGTATTTGTACACTGTATTATTGCTACTTTTCCTCATGTCACCATGCCAGCAGAACTTCACCTCACGTCTATTTTTTTACTTGTTTCTCAATGTTTAGTCACACTTTTATGAACACAAATGAATCACAGCTAATGCAGACCGTCCTCTCTTTTAGGTTCAGGTTCATATTGATCCCATGTGAAATTAAAACTCTTAATTCTAAGAAACAATAAACTTTCTCTTTGTTCAAACTCAGCCCAGCACTTCCTCTTATCCCGGTTCTTATTGCTTTTCTCATCACTTTTAATGTCTTCTGTTGGGTTTTCATAGTTGTTATGTTTTTAATATCGGCTTGCTGTTAAAAATAATTCCCTCAGTAACGATCTGGTCATAAGGTCACAAGATGAAAATGTACCTGTTGTGACCATCTAAAAAAAGGAATTGTTGTTAAAAAATGTTTACCTTAAAATCCCATTAAATTAGTAGGCCACAGTAACTTATTGATGTACTTTAATGGGATGAATAATGGATAAATTAATGTTTATTATATATCAAGGGTAACAACCATATAACCTTAAAATGACCAATTAGCCAAATGTACTGGTTTACCTGCATGGTTTTTAAGGTGTAGAACTTCTTACCAACCCCTGACGACCAAATGACATGACCGCCATCCTTTGACTTAGACCTTGAAATATCAGTTTCTGTGATGACTTCCGGGCTTTTAAGTTACTTTTGAGAGATTTTTAACCATTTAAAAACTTGATATAAGCAGATACCATTAAAACCCCCTTAATGTACTGGGCTAGACGACAGACGGATAACAGAGAAAACATCTGTCTAATGTTTTTTTTGTCAGCAGCAGCTAATTAATGTTAATTACTGGGAAAGGCATGCACCCCTTAGAATTTACATAATTTGATCATTAAGGCGTTTTAAAGGGGAAATGTGAAATGTAATGGGTTCGTAAAATATTTCAGATTCACGTGTAAATTGGGAAGAATGTCAAGCACCCCTTAGATAAAGATATTTTTAAAGGTTATTGCTTTTCGAAATGAGTGGACAAATGAAGGGAACGCTGGTCTAAATGAAGGTGTTTGGTGTGATTTCAGGGGTAAATTACGGGTTATTTGGGTAATTTAAAGGTTTTTGGAGTATAACAAATACCCTGAACTCACGTGTAGGCTAATATTTCAACAGACAGCGTGGTGCGGTTGATCTCACCTCGGAGTAGACGAAGAGCGGCAGCACGAGCACCGCGAGCATCAGATCCGCCACCGCGAGACTGACGATGAAGTAGTTGGTGGTGGTCTTCAGCGCCTTCTCGGTGAACACGCTCAGACACACCAGCAGGTTCCCGCAGATGATCACCACGATCAGCAGCACTCCGTCCCCGGTCCGAGCCACAGCAGCGCGGCCACCGAGCTCTCATGAAGGCCGGGCCGGACACCGGTTCCCGCACTTTGGTCTCATCATGTTGTCACAGAGTCAAGACTCTAACGTGGAGCTCCAGAGCGCTCCGGTGCGCACTTTACGCAAACAAACTCCGCGTAAAACCGGATGGAGACCGGTTGAGTTTGGTTTTATCCACAAAATAAAAACACGCATTTACACCGCTAACTCATAGTTGTTAAACAAGTGCTCATAAAGTTCTGTTTGTCCTCTTGAAAAAAACATTTTGTGTCGTGAAGATGACAAAACAGATTTGATCAAAAGCGCAATAAAAATCCTCACATCATGAGAAAGTGGAGGAGGAAGTCCATGTCTCCTCTGTTAAAAGCTCTGTTGAAGAGTGACGACCAAGCGGGGCGTCTCTGCGGTCAAACCGCGGTGAGTGTGTCGGACTGCGGGTGTTTACCTGCAGCCTGCTAAAGGCCACTGGGGCCAAATTAGCCGCTTATCAGCTGCGCTTTACGGTGTCCTTCAGTCCTTGAGCTCCAGCAGGACATAGTCTGTCTATCTGACTGTCTGCCAGTCTGTCTCTCTGTCCGTGTGTGTGTGAGAGTGTGCGTGCGCGTGTGTGAGGTGACGAGCGCCCGCTGCAACAAATATCCACAACTTCATTTAACAGTTAATTAAAGAGGGCAGAGAGGTGCAGTAACAAGAAGCGAATATATATAATACACAATATAATATATTACAATATATAGGCTATACATCTTTAAACGGCATTATTTCACTTTAGAGGTGTAATTAAAGGCATTTAATGGGATTTTTTTTAAATTCCTGGTAGATTAGGATTATGACACATGATTATACACAGTCATGAGTGCTTCACAATAGACATTTGTCTCTGTGCTTTAGTTTCATGTCTGGCGGTTTGTGTGCTCATAATCTGTTCATTCATTTGCAGTGGCAGCTGGTCAATATGGCCATGGGGCATGGCCCCACCATGAGCCACACAAAAAATGGAAAAATAAATGAAATAAAAATTATAATAATCATAAATTGTCAATATTTGTGTTTTTGAACTATGGAATGTACCCAGTAATGTGTGTGAAATATGATATCTGCGCAAAATATATGCTTTTCCTGCTCGTCCTCTCCGCCTGTGTGCTCTCTGCTCGTGCTCTCTGTCTGTGTGCACGACACTCTGAGAACGCGCAGCTTGGGGGGCCTGATCGTTTTGGCCCAAAAGAGGCGGGTCTATGAAGCAGTTTAGCCAACTGCTGATTCAAGATATAAATGAGTGACATACAATTTAGCCAATCAGCGCCCTCAAATAGATTCAGCTGTGGGCCAGAACGATCAGGCCCCCCTCGCTGCGCGTTCTCGTCAGGAGAAGTCTCTACAGGCGAGCACTCCTCCTCCAAGACCCGTTTGAGAGGAGAACTTTGGCGGAGATTCTGCAGCCAAAGAGCTGATATCAGATCAGCCTGACCTCACAATCAGACAGCAGACTCGCGGGAAAGGGAAGCAGTACATGCGAAGCTTCTGTACCAGCTGTACACCAGACAGGTTTGGCTAGCTGGATGACGTCATGCTAATCATTTATTTAGCTTTTTAAAACGGGGACGGATCCAGCACGGACAGTTACGGGAGTGAGGGATGAGGAGGTAAGGAAACATGAGAACACCAGGGTAGGGAGTGAGGGATGAGGAGGTAAGGAAACATGAGAACACCAGGGTAGGGAGTGAGGGATGAGGAGGTAAGGAAACATGAGAACACCAGGACACACATGAGAACTCTGTCAAGCTACATATTGGACAAAGTGAACATCTTTTCTTCTACATAGCTGTCCTCAGTCTCATCTGCTTAACTTGGTCATGGAGGCATCAACATGTAACAGAGATGTTAAATTAACAGTGAAAACTCATCATAGCTTAATTTAACATCAGTATTCATAATTACACTTCATGTTTACTTCTCCTGATCTTTACCTCCTATAACAAGGTCCATAGGGGCATCTCAATAAATAAACATGTTATATTATATAAGTGTTATTTACTGATTTTTTTCGTGTTGGAATACATGTTAAATATTTAACTGCCAAGTAATAATGCGTGTTTGATACTTACATTTTTTTTTGCATGAAATCATACTGGGATGTTTGCTGAAATTGATAGGATGGCCCTACCTAGAACATTTTCCACCAGCCGCCACTGCATTCAGCATAATGAGTACTTTTACTTTGGGTACTTTTTAATATATTTTGATGCTACAAATATATTTACTGAGGTAGCATTTTGAATGCAAGACTTTTGTTTGTAACAGAGTGTTTTTACACTGCATTATTTCTTATTTTACTGAAGTGAAATATCAGAATAATTCCTCCACCATTGGATGTTTTCGCTTATTGTTCTTGGGGCGTCAGTCTGCCTTTATTTTGAAATGCGGATGTGACACCGGAAGCGGAGTACGGAACGTGTTTAGTGACGCACAGTCCGCCATGTAGGACATCTGAAAGTAACGTCGACACGGAAGAAAGGCGGTTGTTGTGTTTCAAGTCCAACGGACTCTTATTTAAGTTACTATTTACGCAAAAAAAATGCCCCGCGAACCGGCGGACACAGCAAGTTGATCTTTAGTGTCTGACCGAGGAAAAATGGAGGCGAGGTTCGGCAGCGAAGTGGCGTCGGTCGTGGAAGTTGCCATCCAGGCGACCGTGTCCGTTTTCAGGGATGTCTGGGCGAAAGAGGCGCCAAACACGCAGTGGGAAGAGGCGACGGTCGGCGAAATCCAGGAGATAGAGAAGAGCCTGGTGGTTCAGATCCACAAGGTGTTCACGGAGTTCTCCTCGGAGCTGTTCGAGGAGAACGAGGCTCTGCGGGCCAAAGTGGAGCAGCTGGAGGACGTGCTGCAGAAGAAAGCCGGGCAGCTGGAGCAGGAGCTGGAAGCCAGAGTGAGTCAGCTCGTCCGGGAGATGGAGCAGCTGGAGAAGGAGCTGAGGCGCATCGGGGAAGGCGGCAACAAGACGCAGGGAGGCCCGACCCACGTCCTGGTGCAGGACTGCTCTCTGATAGGTTAGTCGGTCGATCACTGTGGTGGTCACATGACTCATCAGTCAGTTACGTTGAGTTTAGGAAACATCTGGGGGGAGTGTTAGAATGTTGTGGGCTCAACAAGGTGATGAAGTTTATCTTTTAACTATGTGTGCAACAGTCTGTCACTAACTACTCTATTATGATAAGTCACAATTTACCAGAGACTAAGTCAGATTTTCTAATTGTGTCTGACTTAAAGCCCCAAACCTAAAGACATTTAATTTGCAATAATATGTAATATTTAAATGTAGTAAAACTGCACATTTGAGAAGCTGGAACAACTGACTCTTTGGCAGTTTTGCTCCTCATCGCACAACACATGCTTGGTATCTTGATCATGATGTGACATTATGTCTCTCTCTCTGTCTTTGACGCGTCACATCAGCACCGGTGTTGTCCATCTCCACCGGCCCTGCTGCCCCTCTGGTCAGTGCGAAGGAATCCACGTCAAACCCGGTGACAGCGGGGAGCCCTGAAGCTGTTCCCAGCCCCACAGCTGGATCAGTGACTGTCCCCAAACCAGCGACAGCCCCGACGGTGTTCGGCGACGGCCCCGCTCCCACGGTGCCGGTGGGTGTCGGCCAAGTCGTAGCCCAGCCTCCCGTCTCTGCAGCCTCTACTCCTCAAGGCGCCCCCAGTCCGGACTCCAGCACCGCCATCGGTGTGGACTCGGCACAGGAAAAGGTTGTGTGTTTCTCTGCTGTTTTTAGGTTTTTACTCTGCAGATCGTGATTTGTCTGAATGCAGCAATGTCTCTAAAACTGACCAACCGGAACTATGATATGTCCGTATACTTCAGCTGCATCTCAGTGGGGTTTGTGTCCCACTGTGGTGGAGCTGCAGTGTGTAATACAAGGACAAACAGGCTGATGCCAAACATAAATGTTTCTAAATAACTAGGAAGTATAATTCTGGGAAAACCTTTTGCTGTCGGGCTGCTGATTGAACGTCATTTAATGGAACCAATATTTTTAAATTCAACCTATCATACTTATTTTCTCATGCATCACAGAAATCTGTAGAAGAGGCACCTTCAGGGAGGCCGAGGAGGACTAGGAGAGCAACTTTTAAAATTGAAGAAGGTATGATCAGATTTCAGACAGTTGCTTCTTACAGGAATATGTAGAGGATGCAATCCTCTTGGAAAAAACAAACCATCAACATAAAATCTTTAAATAATAGACTTATTTTGTACATTTTTTTCTCTCCTATTTCCAGTTGCGACTGACGACATCGCCGAAGAGAAACAAATCCAGACGGGTGGAGTGCCGGGAAGGAGGCCTAGCAGAAAAGACGCACAGACAGCGAAGCGGTTCTCCTGCGAGCACTGCGACGTCACGTTTCATTTGAAGGGCGATCTGAAGAAACACGTGAAGGTCCACAAGAAGCCTTTCCCTTGCGAGAAGTGCGGCAGAAGTTTCCTGGAAAAGAAGTCTCTGGAAAACCACCTCTCGCGTCACGAGACGAGCAAAGCGCCCCTGCCCTTCCCCTGCTCCCAGTGCAAGAGGGCGTTCCGGAAGGACCAGTCGCTTCAGAACCATCTCAAGCTTCACCAGCGGGCGAAACCGCCGAAGCCGTTCGCCTGCGACCAGTGCGGGAAGACCTTCCGGATAGAGCGGTCTCTGGAAAACCACCTCCTGCGCCACGAGAAGTGGAAGCAGATGATCCAGTGCCAGCTCTGCGACAAGACCTGCAGGACGTCGGTGCAGCTGAGGTGCCACATGGCCGTGCACTCGGAGGAGCGGCCGTTCAGCTGCGCGACGTGCGGGAAGGAGTTCAAGAGCAAGGACACGCTCCGCTTCCACCAGATCGTTCACTCCAACTCCAAAAAGTATAAGTGCCCCATGTGCGAGGAGACGTTCAAATACGCCCACTCCCTGACCGTGCACAAGAGGAAACACACGGGCATCACGCCGTTCACGTGCACCGTGTGCATCCGGTCGTACCGGACCGGCACGGCTCTGAAAAGGCACAGCGTGGTGCACACGGGGGAGAAACCGTTTACCTGTCACATATGCGGTGCCCGGTTCAGCCTGAACAACAACCTCAAGCGGCACCTCCGCATTCACACGGGGGAGAAACCGCACTCCTGCCAGGAGTGCGGCAAGAGCTTCTCGGACAACACCAAGCTGAAGTCGCACATGCTCATCCATGGCGCCAGGAAGCCGTTCATGTGCGACCTGTGCGGGAAGACCTTCCTCTTCAACTGCAGGCTGCTGATCCACCAGAAGTACGTGCATGCGGACAGGAACCAGGAGGTGGACGGCACGCAGCGGTTATTCCAGACCAGGAAGCGGAACAAGTCGCTGGTGAAGCCGTTCAGCTGCAAGATATGCCTGAGGGGTTTCAGCGCCGCGGGCTCCCTCAAGCTCCACGAGAGGGGCCACTGCGAGCACAAGGAGTTCAACTGCGGCATATGTGGGAAGTCGTTCCACAACAAGTACTCTTTCGGGTACCACCAGAGGAGCCACGCGGGGGAGAAGCCCTTCGTCTGTGACGTGTGCGGCAAGAGGTTCTTCCACACCGGCAGCCTGAAGCAGCACGAGCGCATCCACACGGGGGAGAAGCCGTACAAGTGCGACCAGTGCGGCAAGGCCTTCCGAACGGACGGGAACTTCTACAGGCACCTGCGGATCCACACGGGCGAGAAGCAGTTTGAGTGCTTGTACTGCCACCGGAAGTTCCACCAGTCGAACCAGCTCAAGTCCCACATGCAGATCCACACGGGGGAGAAGCTGTACCCGTGCCAGCAGTGCTCCCGGGGTTTCTCGGACTCGAGGCAGCTGAAGAAGCACAGCTGCGACGGGCCGTAGGCGACGATGTCCCACCAAACGGGAGGACTTTGACAGCGTGTTGTATTAAGGGAAACCAAATTACTTGTGTGTGGATCAGTGCCTTTAGTTTCATCTTCATGATCTATTGTTGGGAGCAGGTAAAATTCATGAAATTAACATGCTAAATTATTGACTGAAGATTTGTATATTTACTTACCTGTGATAGCTTCACAGTGGCAAAGGGATGTTGGTTTGTCCTCATGAACTAAAAGCTTTTATTTTGCGCTCACTAACTCTTAGTTTTCATTAATCTTAGCAGGCTAGGGATTTATCCACAGTAATTAATACAGTAATCGATTGTAAAAGTAGCTGCAGCTCCACTCATTCGGAGTGTTGACAGTGAAGAATAGCAGCATTATTTGTGGTGTTTTTCGTTCAGTTTTTTTCTTTGTCTCAATAACCTCAGCTGTTAAAAACACAGACACTTCTGTCAAACACGTGAAATCCCAAATGTCGAGGTAAGATAATGTAAATGTTTTTAAGGTGACAATTGCAGCAACGATACCAGCTTCATGATTTCAAAAATGTGTTGTATGGCCTTATTTTCAGCAGCTGAAACTATCTTCTCCAGTTGAGTTTGTGTTTAAGTGAAGTTTGAGGGTTTTTTTTATTTTTTTTATCGGTATTTATGTTTTGTTTATTCGTAATATTCAATGAAAGGCCATTAAGATGGAATTATTTTCAAAGAAAATAACTCAAATTATTTTCTAATGTAGAAGTATGTGTATAATGGCATACTATTTTCTCGTTATTGCAATAAAAGAACATTTGCAATCGAAGCAAATTTCAAGAGTTTTATTTTGAAATATGACTACATTTGTGCCACTTCCATTTCCGGAATCAATGGCGCGGCTGTCTATCAGCACTGTTGTTAGGAGTCGGCTGTTAGCGTTGAAGGTAAAAATGTCAGAAAACGTAGTGTTTTATTCAGAAACAAAGTCCATCATTGAGACGGTGATTAAGACTGCTGTTGCTATCGGAAATTCCAAAGAAGAAAAATTAACTACGGAGCCAAATATGAGACGTGGTGAGGTGAGTCAACGTTTAGTATTACTGAGACTGCATGTCGGCATACGAACAACCACAATGGCTGCGGACACCAGTTGAGTGTTGACCGGGTCAGAAACACTGCAGCTGGGGGAGATGGGACCAACAGAAAGAAGTCACGTAGCGTAACAAAGATGGCGACCAATGTTACGTTCCGAGGGGAAACAAAGTTCTTCGTCCCTAATAAGCTGGACATTGCTACTTTAATATTGGTCTTCTTACGTTGTTTTTTTAAATTGTGAATGAATGTTTTTTAGAAATAGTGTCTGGTTTACACGGTCCATCACCGCCGTATGAAGGGTGGACTGTCTGCTCAAGATAACCTGGACTGGATAGTTTGTGCAGCAGTGGTGGGATGTAAGTTAACGTTATCACAGTACTTATCAAGTACTGTACTTCAGTACAATTCTGAAGTACTTTACTTGGATAACAGTCGACGTGTTCTTTTGTTTTTATGCTTTCTCCTTCCACTACGTTTTGGTGGTCAATGTATGTTTTGTTCCACGACATGAGTTATTTCCACATATAAGTTATTAATACAAAATATAAATCATCAAATAAACCATGATTATTATTATTATTATTATTGAGTATTGAGCTAAACACAAGCTGTAGAGTGTTGCAGGAATGAGTCTGTCTAAAACCAAGGAACCTATAAAAGAAGGTGTCATTATGCCAACGTGACAGCAATTGCAAAATGAACATGCTGTCAGGATGACGTAATGACCCTTCTTTCTTTTAAGGTTCCTTGGGTTGGCCTTCAAGAATGCATCACCCCTGCACCACCTTACCAATAATGTGTGTGTGTGTGTGTGTGTGTGTGTGTATATACACATCGGGTAAAATAAGTATTAAACGTGTTAGAAAAATTCACTCGAGACTGGTGTAAAAATCATTCATCATTGGACATTTATTCTTTGCAAAGAAGGAGACAGGGTTGATTCACATACAGAATGTACATCAAGACCGCTCGAAGATCTGTCTCCGATTCTCTGGTATTTATACTCAGCAAACAACATGTAGTGGGCTGGCACAGGGTAACACACACACATTTTGCGTTTCACACAGGCGTCTACGTATCTGGACACTTTAACTATTTGTTCGAGTACAAACGGTCACTTTCTTGTAAGTCATGATCGCAAATCAGCCCTGCGTAAGTATTGACGCTTTCTACACGTTTGCTACCATTCTTATTCAGGACAAACAGCTGACGTGTTCTTTCGGCAATCAACTGCTTCTTAATAGATTCAACATTTGCTGAAGATAGTGTCAGTGAAACACCACTGCCTTGAACACCACAGAGGAGATGAGCTTCTGTTAAATGTATCACATTCTTTAATTATTAAACGCACACTAATGAGTCATTTAGATTTTTCCCAACATGTCACCATTTTTCTCAGGAAATATATATCGCAGGGTGCTATTGACATGACATTTTCACCAGATGTCGGTAACAACCCAAGTAATCCATACATACAAAGAAAACCAAACAAATAAGTTCAGAAATTAAGTTGTGTGTAATAAAATGGAATTTACCCGCTATATATATATTAATGTGTGTGTGTGTGTATATATATATCATTACATCAGTAAATAATTTATAGTGAACAGTGTTGACCGCTTTATCTTAATCCTCACAGACGGATTTCGTGGAAATGTTGGCACGGGAGGCGACGAGAAAGATCGACGCCATTTTCTCCCAGCTGTCCTCAACGCTGCACGACGACAACAAGAGTCTGCAGGCCAGAGCGGGGCGGCTGGAGAGCGAGCTGAAGCTCACGGCTGAAAACTTGGAAAATGCCAAAACGTGGAGGGAAAACGTCCTGAGCGGCTGCCCCGTCCTGTTCGAGCAGACCGGCTTGATCTACACCTTGAAGCCCTTCGGGACATTGAAAAGAAAAACAGATAAATTGACGGAGGAAGTCACAGAAACAGCGCCCGCTGCTGGGATGGAGAGTGGACACGATGCTGGTGAGGAAAGAAAACCCACTACAAATGACTAACTCGATTAAAAGCTCATGTCCTCTTGGGAAAATAACAAGCAAAATGTGAAGTAGACACGGCACTCGGAGGGGAAGTGGGTTCCTTAAAACAGAACAATTCAACACGACTGCATCTGAGATTCACTGAACAGTTCATAATAACAGTGTAGAAATATTCCCTGGACTCTATATTGTACCCCAAACTTTATAAAATGCATCATGGATAGTCCATTAAATGATGTATATATGTTTTAGCACAGGGAAATATTACTTCCATCTAGTTTTAAAGGAAAATGTGTCCCAGACAGCATATTATTATTATTTACAATGTAATTAGTTGACTGACTGATGACTGCGTGTTTGTATTCTTTACTATTCATTCCTTGTTCAGATGTTGGAGAGGCAACGAAGGAGGTGAATTCTGAAGCTGAGTCCTTAACGGCCTGTCGACGAGGTGACATTTTAACTTAATTTCATGTGGAAGTAATTAACATTAATACACAGGAAGAAATGCATATATTCACCCATTCACACACTGATGGCAGGGGCTACCATGCAAGGTGCCACCTGCCATCAGGACTGTCTAATCATTCATACATCATGGTACAGCAAGAAGATGTCTGACCCAAGGACAGTGGAGCCGTGATCGATCCGCTCTACCAATGACCAGTCACCCAGTATTTTAACCAGCAGCTTAATGCCAAAATGTTCCCTTCTATAAAAAGAGTTGCCTCTCTTACTCCTGTGTGACAATTCGTATCTTTCTTTTCTCTCCTGTCTAGAAGCTGCAGAGGGTTACACCACGACAAACACGGCCGAATCCCAAAACGCTGACAGCCAGAACGCACGGGAGGCGCCAGCCAAGAGCAAAGGGAAGTCCTTCGTCTGCGGAGTCTGCAACAAGAGCTTCAACCGGCGCTTTCATCTGGCGAAGCACGCCAACACTCACAGAGAGCAGAGGCCGCTCGCCTGCGACCAGTGCCCGAGGAAATTCCGGAATGCGGCGACCCTCGAGCACCACCTGCTGCGGCACGAGGAGAGGAAGCACGCCGCCTTCGAGTGCCGTCTCTGCAAGAAGACGTTCAAGACCAAAATGTACCTGAAGACCCACCAGCTCGTCCACACGGACGCGAGGTCCTTCGCGTGCCCCGCCTGCGGGAAGGCCTTCAAAACCAAGCAAGCGCTGGGGGCCCACCAGGTCGTGCACACCGTCGAAAAGCCGCACAAGTGCGCCGAGTGCGGCGAGAGTTTCCGGTACGCGTTCACGCTGCAGTGCCACAAAAGCGTCCACACGGGGGAGCACCCTCACAAATGCACGGTGTGCGGCAAAGCGTTCAACAGGAGGAGGTCGCTCCGGACGCACCAGTCCGTCCACAGGGGGAAAATGTTCACGTGCGAGACGTGCGGAGCGGGCTTCACCCTGCAGCACAACCTGAAGAGGCACATTCGCATCCACACGGGCGAGAAACCCTTCAAATGTGACGTGTGTGGGAAGAGCTTCGTTCAGAACAAGCTGAAAGCGCACATGCTCCTTCACGGCGCCGCCAAGTCGTTCATGTGCGACCTGTGCGGCAAGACGTTTCTCTACAACTGCCAGCTGCAGAGACACCAGAAGGTCACCCACGACGAAAGACACGGCCAGGTCATCAGAAAACGAACCCGAGGCAACCGCCGAGTCATCTATCGGCAGGACAAAACCACGGTGGACATGACGCCGTTCAGCTGCCGGACCTGCCGCAAGGGCTTCGACACGGCGGGCTCGCTGAGGAGACACGAGCTCATTCACACGGGGCGGAAGCAGTACAGCTGCGACGCGTGCGGGAAGTCTTTCTTCTACAAAGCCACGTACGACTACCACCAACGGATCCACTCTGGGGAGCGGCCGTTCGGGTGCGACGTGTGCGGGAAGAGGTTCATCATCCGCCAGGCGCTCAAGTCCCACGAGCTGCAGCACTCCGGGGAGAAGCCGCACACGTGCGAGCACTGCGGCAAGGCGTTCAGGATCTACACGAACTACCTGAGGCACCTGCGGGTCCACACGGGGGAGAAGCCCTACGAGTGCGAGGTCTGCGGCGTGAGGTTCAGGCAGCTCGGACACGTCAAGTTTCACATGCAGGTCCACACGGGAGAGAGGCCGTATTCCTGCGGCGGCTGTGGACTTGGGTTTTCGGACTCGAGACTGCTCAAGAGACACAACTGCGGCTGAGGAGTACCAGAACATGTTAGGGAGCGCGCCTGAAGCCGAGCAGCTGGTGAGAATCATGACAACGCAGCAGGGAAAAAAATTCTCACGTGTGTTCCTGTTCCTGAAATGTATGAAAGCTACACAAACATTTAACTAGAACCAAAACCATCTTGAAGAGAATGTTTCCTTTGAAAATGTTTACAGCTCTCACTGCGGGAGCTGTAACTGAACTACAAACCTAAAAATTATGCACTTGAGTAAAGGTTTCATTTCAATGATATGATTCTTTGTTTTTTTCATATTTTCAGTTTTCCTTTAGCATTGGATCATATTTCATGATACGATCGAAACAACAAAGCACAGTAAAGTCTGAATGAAACTAAAGTGCTCTGGATAAAATCTGAGTTTTTTTCTTCTCCAGTAAATGCTTTATAGCTGTCCAGGTAATGACATACCTAGATTTTATTTTGAAAGGAAAAACAAGATGTTGCGCGGAGTCACCTGCCATCACTGTACAATACATGATGTCACACATCATACAAATATTGTGCTTTTTACCTCACTGCATTTATTTGACAGCTGTAGTCTCTGGTTACTTGGTTCCAGCCTCACAAATGTGAAGATGTGCTGCTTTTTTTTTTTTTTTTAATAATTGTAATGATTTTGTTTGTGCACATGAGTTAATAGTTCAAAATGTGCTCCATCTCAAACAACAGTAAAGTCCTGCTTTTTTTACGTTTCTATCTTTTTTTAAAATATTTTAAGTCACAGGTGACATGTTTCTGGATTGAGTATGTAGTGGCCATTTGTCGGCTAAATCAAACTTAAACAAATAATAATCAAACGCCACTGATGCACCGTGGTCGGTATCTTTACGCAGCCAGAAGAGAGTCAAATGTCCAAGCAGGATTCAATTTTGGTGTATTTATTAAATAAAGCAAATAAAACAAGAAAACAAACTAATTAACAAACTCCTGTCGTGCTGTCTCTCCTGTCCTGTGTAGCTGGTAAAAACTATACGCCCACCCCGGTGCAAGCTGGTCCTACCTTGCTACTCGTTTAAATAGCAACAGGTGCCCACAGTAATTACCCAAAAAATAATAGAAACAAACAAATTACTATTAAAGAGAAAAATAATCTTAACATATGAAACATCTACAATAATTAAACAATACTACTTATAAATGAAATAACAAAATACAATATCACATAAATAGCTCCAACATTCCGGCCCCTAATTGTGCATAATATCACAATTATTATTCTCAAACGAGCTATTCCCACAATAAACATGACCTAAAGCTAATCTTCTTCTTGACACCTACAACACAAAGAAAGATGAGAGAGAGAGAGAAAATAGAGGTCGAGAAAACATCAGTCCATGATGTTTAGTCTGCTGCTTCCAAAAGCAGACAGAGCTTCGTCACCGGCCTCTCCAGAATGCTGGTCCTGGTTTGAAGTCGCACAGACCGCACCAGCCCCTTTGTATCTGGTCTTGCCTCCAAAACTTTTCCCATCATCCAAGATCCTCTTGGAGCTGTAGAGTCCGCAACAAGGACAATGTCTCCAGCAGTGAGGCTTCTTCTTGGCCTTGTCCACTTTTGTCTCTCTTGCATTATAGGCAGGTACTCAGAGATCCATCTCTTCCAGAAGAGTTCAGCCATGTACTGTACTTGCTTCCACCTTTTCTTGATGTATAGATCACTTTGAATGAATAGTCCTGGTGGCATGATTGGTTTGCCTTTTAACATTAGAATGTGGTTTGGTGTGAGAGCTTCAAGGTCATCTGGGTCATCTGAGACTTTTGTGATAGGTCTGTCATTTAGAATTGCTTCAACCTCACAGAAAATAGTCTGGAGCCCTTCATCGTCCAGAATTTGCTGTTGCAGAACTGAGGTGAGAACACCTTTCACTGAACGAATCAGGCGCTCCCAGATGCCGCCTTGATGGGAAGCTGCTGGGGTGTTAAAGTTCCATTTTATGCCATCCTGGACCAAAGCCCTTTGAATTTTGTCATGATTCAGAACAGCCAGACTTTCCTTCAGCTCCCGGTTGGCTCCAACAAAGTTTGTGCCATTATCCGACCTGATAGTGGAGACTGCACCTCGTCTACAGATGAACCTTCGTACTGCATTTATACAGGAGTCTGTGTCTAGTGTATATGCCACTTCCAAATGCACAGCACGACTGGTTAGACAGGTGAAAAGCACTCCATATCTCTTCAGAAGACTTCTTCCTCTTTTAACATTGATGGGCCCAAAATAGTCAACTCCAACATTTGTAAACGGAGCTTTATCAGGCAACACTCTCTCCTCCGGCAAGTCTGCCATCTTCTGTTCACCAAGCTTTCCTCTGTTGCGTCTACAAACAACACAGTCAGATATGACTTTCCTGGCAGCGGAGTTTGCATTGATGATCCAGTACTTTTGCCGTGACCTTGACAGCATGTGATTTCTTCCAGCATGTCCCAGCTGATGATGGATATGGCGCAAAATCAGCGTGGATACATGCAGGTCTTTGGACAAAATAACTGGATGTTTGGATTCTGCTGGCAGTGCTGCTTTACTCAGCCGACCACCAACTCTGAGAATTTCATCATCCATTACTGGGTCTAGTTTGTACAGCGGACTTTCTTTGTGGATGTTTTTAAAGCATCCTTTCAGTGAGGCAATTTCAGCTTTGAACTTGTGTCGTTGTACATATTGAATGATTGACTGCTCTGCCTTAGCAAGATCTTCAGGTGTTATTCTTTGTCCTTTGAGTGTGGCTTTAAAGCTTTGAACTTTTCTTTCCACTTCATGCTCCCGATTCTTCAGATCGTCCTTTCTGAGGCCTGCAGAAGCACAAAACTCCTTTCTCTTCTGTCCCAATAACAAGAGACGTTCCTTGACCTTCAGAAACCAAGCCACAGATGTTTTTAGTCTAGTCCAAGATGAAAAATAGTAGATCAGGTGGTTGGTGGCATTTTCCAAATCCTTGATGATAGCATTTACCATTAAGTCCCTTTTGACCTCTGGGTCATCTGCAGAAATCACATCAAGATTCCCATCAAGTTTAGGCCACTCCTTCTTTGACTGATAGAGAAACTCAGGTCCACTTATCCATCTCCTGCCTTTCAGGAAATCCTCAGCTCTCATTCCTCTTGATGCTTCATCTGCTGGATTATCCTTGGAACCCACATATCTCCACTGATCTACATCTGCTGCTTCTCTGATGAAAGAGGTTCCGTTTGCCACAAAAGTGTGGAATCGTCTGGTTTCACTAGAGATATACTTAAGGACTGTTGTGCTGTCCGTCCAGAAGACTGACTTCTCCAGCTTGAGTTGCAACTCCTTCCGAAGCATTTTATCCACACGAACTGCAAGAACTGCGGCTGTGAGTTCCAGTCGAGGAATTGTGGTCTGCTTTAGTGGGGCAACTCTGGCCTTTCCCAAGAGAAATGCAACATGTACTTTATCATCAGTTTCCAATCTCACGTAAGACACAGTTCCATAGCCAACTTGACTGGCATCAGAAAAGTGGTGAAGTTGTGCTGTAGCAGGTTCTCCAAAGTCTCTGGGCTTAATACAGCGGTCCACTTTGAACTCAGACATCCTTTGCAGGTCCTCAAGCCAATTAGACCATTGTTCAGCGAAAGAGTGGGAAATAGTGTCATCCCAACCCAAGTTTCTCCTACAAAGCTCCTGCAGTAACAGCTTGGCTGGCATGCTGAATGGGGCTAGAAATCCCAAAGGGTCATAAAGTGAGCTGACCACTGACAAAATGCCTCTTCTAGTGTTTGGCTGTTGTTGTAGTGATGTCCTGAACTTGAACTTGTCAGTTTCAATGCACCACTCTAGTCCTAGTGCTCGCTCCATTGGAAGTTGGTCTGTATCCAAATCCAGTTCCACCATTTCTTTTGGTCTTTTGTCCTCAGCGATTGACAGCAGCACTGTGCGGCTGTTGCTGATCCATCTTGAAAGATTGAATCCTCCTTTATGACAGAGCGCATTCAAATCTTTGATTATTTGCAGTGCCTCCTCCTCTGACGCCATGGATTTCAGGCAGTCATCCACATAAAAATTATGTTTGACTGTATTTGTCACTTCTGGAGGGAAATGTTGGACATTATCATCTGCAGTTCTCCTCAAAGCATAATTTGCACAACTTGGTGAGGATACAGCTCCAAACAGATGTACTTTCATCCGATACTCCAGTGGAGACTGCGCAGTGTCACCATCAGACCACCAGAGGAAGCGGAGAAAGTTGATGTGCTTTTCTGAGACATGAACTTGATGAAACATGGCTTGGATGTCGGCCATTACTGCAACGGGCTCTTGCCTAAATCGGACGAGGACTCCAATAAGAGTGTTAGTGAGATCAGGTCCCTGCAAGAGCTGGCAGTTCAGTGATGTCCCTTTAAAAGTTGCTCCACAATCAAAAACAACTCTTAGTTTGCCTTTTCTGGGATGATAGACTCCATGATGAGGGATATACCACACCTTTCCATCACTTTGTTCGAGTTGATCAGCAGGTACCATCTCAGCATATCCTTGAGTTATCATGTTGTTTAGGAATGCGGTATATTCCTCCTTAAATGGAACATTCTTGACAAATTTTCTTTTCAGGCTTCGGAGGCGCTGTTCTGCAACACAGCGATTGTTAGGCAAGACAGAATTTTCCTGTCTGAAAGGTAAGTCAATACAGTAATGGTCTCCAGTTAATACTGTTGTGTTGCTCATAACATTCATGAACTTGATGTCTTCTCTGGACATTTCAATCTGCTCCTCTGATGATCTCTCATTAAAGTCATGGTTATACTGTTTAACCAGCATTCCTTGCAGATGTTCCACAGAGATTCGGTTGGCTGTTACAGCAGGGCAGCCACTCTTACTCCTACTGCTCTCGCCGCGAAGTGGACCATTAATGACCCAACCAACTCTGGTTCTGACCGCATAAGGCCCTTCATCCTGGCTGTTTATCAGCTCCCAAGGCTCCATCACTTTTGGAGCATCAGTTCCAATTAGTAGCTCAACACCTGCGTCAATGTCGTGGAGCTTAACATCCTTGAGGTAAGACCATTGATCAAGATCCTCCTCTCGTGGGACGTTGAGTGCAGAAACAGGCATGCTCCTTTGAGTTAAAACATCAGGTAACTCAATGAAATTGTTTGTGCTCATACCAGACACTTCAAGGCCTGACAGAATATGTGCATTTACGATCTTCTTTTGATTCATTGTTCTCAGCAGAATACTAGTCCTTTTACCCTTCAAGTTCAGTTTTCTTGCCAAGTCCTCTGTACAGAATGTGCCGGAACTCCCTGGATCCAAGAAGGCATATGTCTGCACCGTTTTGTTACCTCTCTGGCTCTTGACTTTGACTGCGACAATAGAAAAGATGGAATTATCTTCATAACCAGCCCCGATATGGCCGCAGGTTTGAGACATGGTGGTTGAGACACTTGGAGGGCTCACAGACTGTTGGGCTTGTTGAAAGGTTGTTCTTTTGTCTTGCCACTCTATGTGAAGGACTCCTGGGTGCTTTTGGTGACACACATTGCAATCCAAGCGACTCCTGCAGTCTTTGCTTGTGTGGCCTACTTTCAGGCAACCAAAACAAATACCCTGTTCTTTGATAAAGTTAATTTTATCACGATGTCCTTTAACTTTAAACTGTGAGCATTTATCCAATGAGTGACGACTTTGTTTACAAAACAGACAGTTGTGAAGAGAGGAAGACGTCTTGTTTCCTGTGTACTGAGTGATGACTCCTTCTTTCACTGCAGTAACATTGGTGGCAAAGCTGCTTCCTTTTTTCCTTTGCTTCAAGTAACTAACGTTGGAGACCTTCAAGTTGGTAGGTTGTGAGTCCTGAATGTTGCCAAAAAGTGGATCTGAGGCAATTCTGACTTGTTTTTCAATGAAAGCAACAAGATCCTCAAACAGTGCTCTCCGGCCACGTCGCTCTTGCAGATCACAAGCAACATTTCTCCACCGTTCCCTTAACTTATAAGGAAGTTTCAAGATGATGCTCCTCAGTTTAGATGGTAGGTCCAGTTCCTTCATATGCATCATTTGCTCTGTTAGATTTGAGCATCCTCGAAGAAACAGGGAAAATGATTGCAATGCTTTAAGATCTTCACTTTTAACAGGCGTCCAGCTGAGAAGCTTTTCCATATACGTAGATGCAATTTTGTATTCGTTTCCAAAGTGCTCTGCGAGAAGACTTTTGGCTCTGTGGTATCCCTGATCTGAAGGTAGATGTTGACAACTGCACACCAAGTCTCTTGGCTGCCCCCTGGTGTATTGTTCGAGAAAGTGCAAACAGTCACTCCAATTAGTTGTCTTCTCCTCCACTCCATTTTCAAAAGCTCTGATAAAAGACCTGTACTGAAGAGGGTCTCCATCAAACACAGGAATGTTTCTTACAGGCAGGACAGAGCACAGATTTTGCTGGACCAGCAGAGCAGCGATGTCATTTTGTCTTTGCATCACATTTACAATGTCATTCTGATGGGGTTGAGGTTGCACAAGTCCTGCTTGACTTTCATTCACAGTTTGTGTCGTTTGACCTGGAGAATCAGTCTTTACGAGCATCTCATCAATTTGTGTGTTTGACCTTTGTTTAGGCCTAACAACCTGTGGTTGCATTATAGGATCAGACACAGAAATAACATCCTTTTCTACAGGAACAAAGGTGTAGGCATGGGGATTTAATAGTCTTGCTTCTTTGAACTTGTTCCTTTCAACATAAGAGTTCATTCCGTCTGAACATTTTGAGCCACGCTGGGATGAATTTATTTCCAAGACATGAAGCTTTGCACTTGTAGCTGCCAATTCCGTTTCAAGTTCCAATTGTTCCTTTTCTTTCTTCAACTTTTCTTTTTCCCTCTCCAACTTTTCCTCCTGAGCTTCGATTAGATGTTTCCTTTTTAGAGCAGCAACGCGCTCCATCAGAGCTGCCTTGTCAGCCTCAGCTCTAATGCGTGCAGATGATGTTGATGAAATCCGTGATAGCTGGGAATGTGTCTTTACAGAGTTCATCTTTACACTTAACACATTAGAAGCACTATCTTCAGGGTTTATTTCATCTGCAACACTTTGGTGGTCGAGAGAATCTTTATATGGCTGCACATATGGGTAACCCATTTCAGACAGCCAGCCTTTTACCTTTTCAGTGAAGTCATAGAACATTGTCATTTTTTCTTTGAAGTACAGATTTTGCCTTGTAACTTCATCTTGAGGTAAAGGTAAGCTCACAAAAGATGTATGCATGTCATTTGCATCTTGGTAACACTTGATGAATGTAAAAAGCTCAGCATTCACTGAATTTACATTTTTATTGGAAGTCATTAAACCACTTATGTTTCTCAAACACTTTTTGGCTTGTTTGCATTTTGTGGTCCTCTTTTGCTGGTACATTTCCGTGTAGAACTCCAAGCCTTTAGAAGTCATTTTAATGTCTCTTCTTGCTGACGGCCTTTCAACATCCGTCGCCTGAACGTCAGACATTTTGAACACTTCTTCCAAACTGCTTGTCACACATCAATCAAATCCGTCGGACGTGAATGCAGGTAAAGTGCAGCAAAAAACAGCAAAGGCGCTTACAGGCCGCTCCTCCAATTCACCACACACACACACACACTGAAGTCGGGCTTTTTAATGAATGAAAGCCGCCGATAGTGGTGCGCGGGTGTTGCGCAATGTCCATTTGTAGCGCTTCAACGCAGTCAGGCTTAAACATCCAGAAGCACGTACATCACTGTGAATACAGACTTTTAAACTCCACTCGTTTCACCGTCTTCCTATACGGCAGTCGTACCACGTACCCGTTTCTTCTGAGATGTTTCAGCGCTGTGTTGATCTGGTCCAAAGCAGTTGTCCCGCTGATATTGAATCCAAGAGTGATGAATGAAACAATCCTCTTTGATCATCCATACGAAATCCAAAAACGATCCAACCAGTTGTGGCTGTGGTGGGATCGGTCCTTTGAGTCCAAGAGCTAAGCTTTTACTTTAGTCCAAGGGCGTAGTTTTTACTTTATGTAGTGGCCATTTGTCGGCTAAATCAAACTTAAACAAATAATAATCAAACGCCACTGATGCACCGTGGTCGGTATCTTTACGCAGCCAGAAGAGAGTCAAATGTCCAAGCAGGATTCAATTTTGGTGTATTTATTAAATAAAGCAAATAAAACAAGAAAACAAACTAATTAACAAACTCCTGTCGTGCTGTCTCTCCTGTCCTGTGTAGCTGGTAAAAACTATACGCCCACCCCGGTGCAAGCTGGTCCTACCTTGCTACTCGTTTAAATAGCAACAGGTGCCCACAGTAATTACCCAAAAAATAATAGAAACAAACAAATTACTATTAAAGAGAAAAATAATCTTAACATATGAAACATCTACAATAATTAAACAATACTACTTATAAATGAAATAACAAAATACAATATCACATAAATAGCTCCAACAGAGTACTTTAACTTTTAATACTTTAAGTACATTTAGCGGATTATACTTACATACTATTACTTAAGAAACATTTTTAATGCAGGACAGAGTGGTAGTACGGTGTGGTATTAGTACTATTAGTAATTAAAGTATCTGAATACTTGCTCCACCGCTGATGTCCACTGATGAGTGGTGAATAGGACCTTAGTAAGTCTGCGTGCTCTTATTTTGAAGAACATGAACTCGGAAGAGGAACATCCGTGTTGTGAGCGGCACGAGTTTGTTTGTTTTTCAGCAGAACGACAATATTGCAGCAGTAAATGTTATTTGTTTCATTACGAAAGTATATTACTGAAACTAAATTCATAGCGGACATCCTGACTTGTCAGAATGTCTGATTTGGAGGCACAGGTGGGCTCCATTTTGGAGACAATGGTGAGTACGACTGTGACAGAAATGACCAAAGTTATCGGCGGCTCCGCTTCAACACGGTCAGAAGTGTCGTCATGTACGACCGAGAACACGCACGGGTCCTCGGAGGAGAAGGTACGTTAAACCGTCGGTTACTGTGTGTGTGTGTCCGTGACGTGCTCTCCCGTGTCGGGCTCCCTCCTTCTGTGGCGTCTAAACAGCCAGCTGAACATAGAAATAGAAGAGCTAGCTAGCTGCTCCAGTGAGTTTATATCGCCTACACTTTAATAACCACTCACTATAGTGCTGCTATCCCGGGTTTAGCCCATAATTTGACTAAATTGAAGTTAAACGTGTAGCTCTGGCCAAACAACAACCGGGAAGAATCCATCTTGTTCGCCATTTTGAGTTGGACAGCAGGCCCGGGCCTATCTATCTGCTGTATGTCTAGAAGCGTCTGAGCCACAGGTTTCACTGAACGTTAACTGCTACCTGCAGGTCCAGGGTCAGTTTATCAATAGTTAATGAACAGTTATAGCGAACTGTGACCACGATGACACCGCGGACAGCAGGGGTCCAACCGTGACAATACAACGTCAAATATGTTTTATGTAGTTAGTTAATATCACAAGCCTGCGAAAACAGTACTCGGATACCTGAATGTAGAAATACTCTGTTGCAAGTTAAAGTCCCGCTTTCATAACTTTATTTAAGTAAAAAATACAAAAGTATTAGCATCAAAATATACTTTAAAATGTACCTAAAAGTACTCATTATGCAGAATGATACATTTCAGAAAAATTTATTTTATATTACTTGATTATAATTATTGATGTGTTCAACATTTTAATGTTGAAGCTGATTACTGTGATGCTAGTTTTTATTAACTTACATAGTGCTGGCTAGCTTGTGAATTTCCCCCCATTAAAGTCTAATCATATTTTAAGGTAAAGTAATAAATTATGATTTTTTTTCTGATTTATGTTCAGTTTTGTTAATCTGTATAGTAACCAAAACTATCAAATGAATGTGAAGTAAAGTGCACACTATTTGTCTCTGAGATGTGGTGGACTAGATGTATGAAGTAGCAGAATATGAAAGTAATGTACAAGTACCTCAAAATTGAACTTAAGTACAGTATTTGAGTGAATGTACTAGTTACTTTCCACCACTGACATACAGTTCAGTACAACCAATGGTTGGAGGCTAATATGTACATTTAGTTGAGTACTGTACACAAGTACAATTTAGAGGCAGGAGTACTTTCATTTTATAGTATTTTAAAATACGTTATTCCTCTACTCCTCCACATTTCCGAGGGAAATGTAGCTTTCACTGCGCTGTTACTGTTCAGAGGAATGTCAGCCGTTTTTCATTAAATAGTCTATTAAGTCTATAAAATGTCTTGTAAATCGTTTTGTATAAATTACTTAAAAGGTTATTTAATTATTTACCAATTTAAGTTGTCCATTAGTTTACTCTTGATGGACTTCTGCTCCATAAAATATGATGCGTTGATGCAGATAAAACTATCAGTCGCCAGTCCATCAAATAGTAGAAATGACCTCCACCTCCACCAGCTACAACATTAAAATGCTGTTTACGTGTTAATGCTTTATTAACAACACAAATCCTCAGTGTAATATAATAATATAACGGACTGATAGGGGACAGGCTCCATAATATTACAAAAGTGTCAAATGTACCTTTTGGCACTTTAAGTCCCATTTTGCTGAGAGTACTACGGTAATAGTACTTTCACTTCAATACTCAATCTTGGACATCGCTTGATTGTATTTTAGCATTTAGTACTATTTGTACATACGTATTGCAGAATATAACGTTTAGATTTAATCATGTTTTTCTTAAATTTACTTAAAAAAAAATACATATTTTGACATCCAGTAATAAGAAGCAAACTGGTCCTAATTGATCTCACAGTAAGAAAACAGGAATACTATAATAATAAAGTAGTGTTATTGCACCATGGCCGTGCCATCATGACATCATTGATGAGCAGAGGTGTGTTGTCCCCATCAGGTGATCCAGTTCAGCGTCTTCATGACGTCTCTGGCTCGAGAAGCCGTGGAGAAGATCTGCCAGCTGTTCCTCCAGTGTTCCTCTCTGCTGCAGCTAGAAGTACGTCGCCTCACTGCGCCCGTGTATTCGTGTTTAGGTCATCACAGGAAAACACATCTCATCTGTTGATAACATGAGGAAAAGTCCCAGCAATGTTTTCCTGATGCTGAAGTTAGTTTCTGCTACTTTTCAACCATATCCGTACACGGCATGCAGTAGAATGTTTCACGTTCACTCTCACTATCCAGCAGCATATGTTTTGCAGGAGCTTTCATTACTCTGCGGAAATATGAATCTCAACAACATCAATGGACTTTATTTCTTCCTATAACCTTTTGATGAAGATATCCCAGTGCTGCAGCTGGCAATCATTTTTATTATCTTATCATTTTCTCCGTCGATTGCTTCATTGTTTGCTCCATCATAATTTCCTTAAGTCCCTCAAACAGCTTATTTCTGTACAAAAGCCAAATATATGCGGCTGTCATATAGATTGTGACATTGGAGAAACTGTAACCAGCTTCATATTTAGTGTCTATCGTTTGACTTGACTTGATGTCCCACTGTAGTGGCCACGCCAGTGTTTATTCTGATCTGACCAAATCTGACTTCAAAATATAATAATGACCAAGAGAAGATACCGACATTACTGGCACTCGTTGAAGTAGCACTGTAATGTTTTAACAATACATTTCTGGTTAGAGACGATTCAGCTTGCTCAAGAACATTTTAAATAACCTTTAAGATCTAAAAAATGGTAAAAACCAGAGAACTATAAAGTCGTCCCATTTGTCCTGATTTCTTTTTAAAAAGTCTGTCTCTGTAGGTGACGCAGGGTGTTGTAGAGATGGAGGACCTGAGGAGGAGACTGGAGATGGTGGAGACGGAGCTGAAGCTGGTGCTGGAGGGCAGCGGAGGCCAGAAGGAGGCGGAGGAGCTGACAGAGGAGGGCGGGGGAGGAGGAGGAGAGACTGTCCAGAGCCAGCGATCAGGGAGGAAGAGTCGCAGAGGTGATGAGCTTATCCTTCTTACTGGGTTGCTTTTTCTTCATCAGACTGGGTGGAAAATTGGTTGTGTTGCTTCTAATATATTATGACACATGATGATATTAAAGGAATAGTTAGGGGCGCATCGGGTATTAATTCATAGTCAGCGTATTACAGTACAGTAGCAAAGCAACATACTGCTGTTTACAGATGTGTTTTAGATACCTAAGAAAATCAATATCAATTCAAGTGTACGCTATAATTACAACCAAAGCCACTAGACTCTATTGAAATGCTGTTATCCAGTTATTGTGTTAACTCTTTAAAACACCTCAACAACAACAAACGCTTTATTGTTACCTGTAATGTTTTAGTTACCTGCCTGGGGGACTACAGATGTAAATTAGCATTCTTGCTAACTCAGCCTCTTTACATCTTGTATTTTTATACTGATGTTCATTAACATGCTCTGCCCCCGTCAAATACATGAATATATGATCACAGGGTTAAGCTGCAAGGCCGTATATACAGCAAGAATAATAATAACCCCAGCTTACCCAGCAACAGTAAAGTGACTATGAATATATTCAATTTATATATATTGAATTATAACCCAGTAATATAATGTATATCATTCTGAAATGAACCATTTTGCATAATGAGTATTTTTTACTTTTCATACTTTAAATGTATTTTGATGCTGATACCTAGTACTTCTACTTAAGGACTGTAGTATTTCTACACGGTGGTATTGCTACTTTTACTTTGAATAGGTCTTCCACCAGTGTACAAATGTGAGGAGCAGGAGCTGTATTTAGTGTTTTTCAAAACCTCACAACTTAAAGTTAATTAGAATGAATCGGCCCGTAGATTCTACTGAACTGTTATTGTCCTGTGTTGTTTTATTGAAGCTATTTATTACTGGGAATGATGCATTTGAGTTTCCACATGTCCATGAGCTAATGAAACACAACTCATTGAGATCGTTTGTCTTTGTCACCACAAACACCGACACCGAGTTGACGTTGGAGCAGTTTACTGTTGAAGAGGAGACGCAGTAGTGCGTCTCCACCACCTCTGCTCCCTTCATGCTTTCTCGTGGTCTCTGGCGTACTTTGTCTGATTATGCAGAAATTGCCACAAAAATAACTTTTTGGACTTCAACAGTTGTGGCTAGCGGTGATGCTGGAGTGAAGAGATCGCCCATAATTCACCTGTGGAAGGGCAGAACTTATGAGGTAGAGTCCCGTCTTCTTCTATGTAGATCGGGGGGGGGGGGGGGGGGGGGCGGTTATTGTGGGCCATAAACGACAACAACAAGGAATCACGGGCCAAACAATAGTAAAAGTCGTTTTCAACCAGTTACACTGCAAGAAAATCAGTGTGTCATAGAGAATCTCTTACCCATCATAACATGACTCAAGAGTTTAATGTTTTACTTTACAGTCGTTCACTGGCATGCCCACGTGTTACAAAAAGTGGTTCTGTATCTTCTGCTCTTTAAATATTTAAAATATTAAAAACTCTAATACAGAGCATTGCCACTTAAAATATTGTGATGATATATGTGAATAAGGCACAAATTGCCAAATATAGGTTTCCTTTCAAGGCCTAACTAAGGGCCGTCTTAGAAGATTATGATGTATCTGTAAATATCATTTGTAAATCTAATATTA
Source organism: Melanostigma gelatinosum (assembly GCF_949748355.1). Lineage (NCBI taxonomy): Eukaryota > Metazoa > Chordata > Actinopteri > Perciformes > Zoarcidae > Melanostigma > Melanostigma gelatinosum. The sequence goes on from NC_136640.1 coordinate 22,489,817, forward strand.
AGATGTAACAAACAGAACAAGCAGAAATGGTAAAATATTGGTTTCTGTGCCAAGAGGTTAAGATGGAGATAACTCGGCCAAATGTACTCGACATCTGATGTTTAAACTATGATGTGCAGTGTACAGACAGTGCAATGTATTATAAATATGCTCGCGCCATATTCTAGTTCATGTTTATAAAATCACTGCGGGCTGTAGTTTGGCTGCTCCAGATGCAGACGCTCTGACATCCTTTGCCGAGGTCTTTCTTTTCAACTTCCTGTTCCCTTCCACACACTACGCACGTGAAGACTTTTTAATTCTGACGATTGGTTTCTTAAGAAATGTTTCACGAATTAATTAAGTTGAATTGTTTTATTGGTAAACTCTATCGCCAAAAAAATGCAAACACCTGACCGTTACACCCAAATGTGACGTTGTTGGGCATTCATTTGTTGTACTAGAACGGCCTCATCTGAGAGGATTAGTGACGTCCCAGTTCACTCCAAAGGGGTTGGATGGGGTTGAACTGGGAAAACCGGTTCTTTTTAGAGCTGGCTTTGTGCACAGGGGACGCTGTCATGTTGAAACAGAAAATTGTCTTTCTCAAACTGTTGCCACAAAGTTCAGACTCCACTATTCTCTGAAAACCATTTCCCCTCATTGGCATTAAGGTGCAAAAGGACACAAATCTATGTGGACAGAGGCGGCCATAACCTTTTCCCGTAGGCCTCCCGGACACCATGTTTTGACTCTTAAATATGTCCATATTCTCTCAGGACTGTATCCAACCTGTGATAATAAAGGAGGAAGGAGTGGAGGCGTTCGTTGACCAGGCGTTCGCTGACCAGGCGTTCGCTGACCAGGCGTCCTCTGATTCGGGTCAGTACAGAGAGGATCCAGGCCAGGAGGACGATGACGACCCGGACTACCAGGTTGATTTTGCCTGGTCCCAATTCATTTTGTGTTTTTTGAAAAAAGCACGGCAGGTTATGAGGACATGAATAAACAATCTGTGCATTTTGTTTTTCCGTTAGTTGGAGCCAGAAGATCCCGAAAACAGCGACCCAGCATTCACCAGCCGACCGAAACGCGTTGCAAAGCCCCCAAAGTCCCGTCGGGGTCGGGCGAAGAGGGAGAGTCAGAGTCAGGGCCAGCAGCCTCTGAGCTGCAAACACTGCCGGAAAACCTTCAGCTCAACCCTGCAGCTCAAGGCCCACCAGGCCGTCCACGGGGCCAACGCCGAGAAGTCTTTCCACTGCTCCCAGTGCGGCAGAGGCTTCGCGTTCCAGCGAAGCCTCAATGCGCACGTGCTGCTTCACACGGGTGAGTGTGGCCATGCAGCACATGAGGCCTCTGCAGGAAGCACACAGTGACACAAGCATTCATTTGGAGGTCTGTTTCTAGCCTTCTGATGAATGTAAGTCCATTACGTAAGAATGTATGTACAGTGGGTTCATTAACAGGCGGGTGATGAGAGCCATGAGACTCAACCGTGCATTAAAGTGCCTTAAAACAAAACAATTAGCCAAAAAAGCTCTTTGAGTTTGTCAGTGCAAGACACCCCACAGTACATCCAGTCATTTGATTTATATTCATGAAAACTGTTAATTAGTGGAGCTATGTAAGAGCATGCTACCTGTAAAGCATATTCTGTCACGCTTACAATACTCATTGCTCCCATACGCAGGGGAGAGGCCTCACACCTGCGATGTTTGTGGGAAAGGTTTCACCCTGAAGCAGCTGCTGAGGAACCACCAGCGTCTCCACGCCGAGGTCCGCCCGTTTCGCTGCGAGCAGTGCGGCAAGAGCTTCTACCGGGCCCACGGGCTGAAGATGCATCAGATGGTCCACACGGGGGAGCGGGCCTACAACTGCCAGTACTGCAACAAGAGCTTCACGATACAGGGCAACTTGCAGCGCCACCTGCGCATACACACGGGCGAGAAGCCGTTTCGGTGCGACACGTGCGGCAAGAGCTTCAACCAGGCCGACACCCTGAAGGGCCACCAGCGGATCCACACCGGCGAGCGTCCCTACAGCTGCGATACGTGCGGCAAGTGCTTCATCCAGAAGAGCGCCCTGAAGATGCACCAGAAGATGCACTCGGGCGAGAGGAAAGCGCTGGCGTGCGTGGCGTGCGGTGCCGCGGTGGCCTGCGTCGACTCGCTGCGCAAGCACCTGCTGACTCACGCGGCGACCATCCCGTGCACGTGCGTGCTCTGTGGCCGGCGGCTCGGCTCCATCACGGACCTGCGCTCGCACCAGCAGCACCACACGGTGGACCGGCCGCACAGCTGCGGCCTGTGCGGGAAAAGCTTCAAGTCGTCCAGCTACCTGAAGATCCACCTGAAGACGCACAGCGGGGAGAAGCCCTTCTCCTGCCACATCTGCGGTCGCATGTTCACGCAGCACAGCAGCCTCAAGTCGCATCAGGTCGGTTTGCACTGAATAATGTTTTTCACAAGCTTTAGGCAGGCAAGACCTCCAATTTAGTAGCTTTGAAAATGATGGATAAGTCGTTTGTGAGTGGACCGATTAGCTTTTACAAAGACTTTATTTATCATCTGACTTCATGTTAAACTGTTCCCGCTTTATTTTGTTTGTGTAGTTTGGATCATTTTAGACTAAATATTACATCTAAATTAGGAATATATGCAGCAGTGGCGTTTATGTTTACACATACAGAAATCGATGTACTGTGTAGCTTCAGATTTTTATGAACTTACTGCATTTAAGTAACATTTGTAGTCCTGTGAATGTGAGTGAACACACGGTAAGAGTACGAAGCGTTTCTAGCATGAGGCCCAATGTGGTTTATATCAAGACTTTACTATCGTAAGCCCCACATCTGAAAATGATTACAGTGACCGTTTCCCTTCCCTTCAACCTTCCCCCCCCCCAAAGGTGGTCCACACCGGAGAGAAACCGTTCAGCTGCGACACGTGCGGGAAGTGTTTCAGCAACACGGGGAACCTGAACAGACACCAGCGCATCCACACGGGCGAGAAGCCGTTCAGCTGCGACACGTGCGGCCGCAGCTTCAACCAGGGCAACAGCCTGAAAGCCCACCAGCAGATCCACACCGGGGAGAAGCAGTTCATGTGCGACAAGTGCGGGAAGAGCTTCTCCTACTTGAGGAACCTGAAGGACCACAAGTGCTTCTACGTCTGAGGCTGACGCAGCGGGTTGGCGTTGGCTTCCCTGCATCTGTCGAGGAAGACTTTGTTGTGATGATGAAGTTAGGTTTTAAGCAAGGTCACTTTCGTGACAATCTAGTGTCCGCTTGGTGAGACTCGGCGGAGCTGCCGTGCCAGACAGTGAGAGACGAGGTCGGGACACTCTCTGTGATTTATAGAAGTGGACCAACAGCTGCCCGGAGAAATTAAGGAGTCTGTCTGGGCAGTGGGATGGTCAGAGATGTGAACCAGGGCTTTGATGTGTGCCCTAAATTAACACCCGTTTAGTAGAAGTTGAAAAGGGTTTAAGAGGCTTCAGTGAGCACCTTCTTAATGTTTTGTATTTAAGGCATTAATCCGACGTGCATTGAGTGAAATGGGTGCAAGAGATTGTGAAAGAAACCAGTGCTTCTAAATGACAGACGACGCTCGGAACTAAAATATTCGGTGCTCATGTCGCCCTAAATTGAAACCGTGGACACAGGAAAGACGAAGTCCTGTAGAGTGTGACGCTGGGTGCTACAAACAAAGAGTTCTACTTGTTAGCGCCACCATTGTAATGGCAGACTCCTCATTGAAAATCAGTTGTTTCAACTTTCATAGTCCCTTTTAATTCAAGTTTTGGACCTCTGTGGCAGATTGATTTCAAAGTGTACAACGTTTCATTACTTTCCCCGACTTTTATTAGATGTATCATCAACAAACCAGGCACAATTCAAATAAGCAGTATTTTGCAGACAGATGTTAAATTAGTATACCTCTGATTTAGATTGTAAAATCCAAAGTGTGACTGACTTGTTTCACTGCATGAAGCTTTTTTCAGGATTTTTAAACGACACAATTTAAGTTGTAGGACTGGTGTTTATAAAGGTTTAACCTACTTTGGAAACGACGTTGCCTTGTGTGCATTGGAAGATGTGCTGACTGAGAACAATAGCGTTGTTATTTTGTATCTGTAACTTCTCTTGTGGAGTGTGTGTCTGTTAAAACTCAACTTTGTGACTGTGAGTGAAACGGATAAACATTGAAATTTAAATCTTGAGCGTTTTCTTTTCTTTTATTTCCTCATAATGCTTTTTGACAAATATGCCATCGAAATCAAATGCAGACACAAACACATTCAACAGTTCTCACGCTCCTCTCCTGTAATGAACACAGTATTTAGGAACACATGCTCAACCAGGAACTGATGCAAATCACTGAACCAGAGTGCATGTTGTCGTATGTCGAGACTTTACACTTATTTGTGCAAAGCATATATGCTCACCTCCACATTGAATCCCTTATCCCCACCTTATATTGTCAAGGAAATCATTCAAGAGCTCTCTTGATCCTCACCAAATCCATCTTGCACTTTTGCATGATCACATTATTCCTCTGCAAATATTGAATGCATATAAACATATTCAAACTTACAGCATATTGAGATTAGGGTGCAAAAAAAAACAACCTTAAAAACCAAGAGCAGCCATGAAAAGCAAAGGCAGGAAGAAACATTCAGACAGCGCAAAACCACTACAAAGGATGCCCCAGTGGGCTGGCGGCTACGAGAGGAACAGTGAGCAGAATCAGCATTTCTAGAGGAAATGGAGGCGACGAGCCGCTTGCAGCATTTGCGATGCAGTGATGGCGTAACAGCCGGGGAGACTGAGCTGCCTCGGAGAGCGGTCGGCCCTCGGTTAAGAGTGAAGAAGAAGAGGAGACGACGCAAACGGGCCGGTCTCCGAGCTTGTCCCTGTGCGTGTTGACCCAGCTGCTGATGTAGAGGATGTGTGCACAGGTGCAGTCCCACAAGTTACCTGACAGATAGACAGAGATAAGGTTTCTCAAAGGCTCCAAAGTCCCATTCTCAACTGCTCTCAGCTGGTTGCCCTTCAAACTCAATCTCTGGAGGTTTGCGAGTCCTCGAAATACATCCGGCTGCAGGTGACCCAGCTTGTTCCCGTTCAAGTTGAGATCTGTGAGCTTCGAGAGTCCGGCAAAGAGCTGGGGGTGTAAACTATTCAGGCTGTTGTTCTTTAGCAGAAGCTTGCGGAGGAAGTGGAGGGGATAGAAGGCGTCGAACGGGATGTCGCGGAGCTGATTGAAGCTCAACTTGAGCTCTTTAAGGCGGGTCAGCCCTACGAAGTCATCGGGAGACAGCTCCGAGATCTGGTTATTGTCCAGATCCAGTGTGTTAAGATGTGTTAGATTCCTGAACAGGCCTGTAGGAGGAAGGTTGGCTAAGTGGTTTTCATCAAGTCTTAGCTCTTTCAAACCTATGAGGTCTCTGAACTGGTCCGGGTGTAGAGAGGCGAGATGGTTGCGAGAGAGCTTCAGCGAAAGTAATCTCACCAAACCGTGGAAGACCGAGGGATGTAGAGACCTGATGTGGTTGTCATCGAGGTGTAGGTCCTTGAGGGCCCTCAGCTTGTGGAAAAGGCCTTTGGGAAGGTGCCTCAGAGCGTTGTACTCCAAGTACAGCTTCTGCAGTGACTTGAGCTTGTTGAACAGAGCAGGGTGGAGCTCCAGGATCCGGTTGTTCGACAGCTGTAGCTCGTTTAGTCTGGACAGTGAATCGAATACCCCGAGTGGTAGGGCGGAGATCTGATTCAAGTCCAGCTGGAGTTCTTCCAGGTTGTTCAAGTTGCTGAATACGTCCGAAGGAAGAGACGTCAGTCTGTTCTTGAACAAATCGAGCAACTTGAGGTTGATCAGGTCCTTGAAGACTTTTGAGGGAAGAGAATCTATGAGGTTGGAACTGAGGTCCAGCTCACTCAGCGCGCTCAGACCTCTCAGTGATCCCTCAGACAGAGTGGTCAGATTGTTGTTGCTCAGGTCTAGATGAACCAGTTGGCCCAGTGAGGAGAAGCAATCCTCTGGAAGGCCGTTGAGGCTGTTCATCTGTAGATGCAGATACCTGAGCCTGTCTACATCCCTCAATGCCTCAGCTGGAACAGCGGCCAGCATGTTACCACTCAGGTCGAGCTGCTGGAGACCTGTTGCTCCTCTGAAGCTGAACTCTCCCACACTTGTGATTCTGTTCTTGGATAGAACGAGTTTCTCCAACGCAGTGGAGTTCTTGAACACACCTTCCTCTATGTTTGTTATTTTGTTATGGCTGAGGTGAAGTTGAGTGAGGGCGAACGCCCCCTCCAATCCACCAACCTGTAACATTTGAATCTGGTTGAAATTCACATACAGCATCTTGAGATTAGCTAATCCGCGGAGGCATCCGATCGGTAGAGAGTCGATCTGGTTCTCACTCAGGTCCAGTAAGGTGAGAGCAGGGCAGTTTAGGAACTGACCAGCGTGTGGAGACCTCAGGTCGTTGTTGCGTAGGAAGAGCTTAGACAGCTTCGTCATATTGGGCCAAACTGGGTTGAGGGATAAGAAGACACTCAGCTGATTCTTAGTCAGGTCCAGAACCTACAGAATGTACAGGAAGGAGAGAATACTGGTCTGTCGTGTATAAATATTTACAAATATCACAGAAATAAACATCATTTTATCAGTGTAAGTCAAACTTGATATTTCCTTGAAGCCTAAGGGGGCAAGTCTGTTTCAGACACGCCCACAGGACAGAAATTTTTTTTTTATCAGCAGAATTTCAACACAGAATTTCAACGTCATTGTCGCTTTTGCACATGTGATACGTAAAAAAAAAGAGGTTATGTTCTATTTCTTGTCTGGGAGTAATTTGCTGGAGTCTCCGTTAGATGTCTGACAGCTGGTAGAAATAGTGAGACAATAAATTGTACTGATATAATAAAAAAAAACGAGATGTCGCGCATTAATTCGTGAACTTGGGGTGTGCTGGCAGGTGGATTTAGGTAACATTGGACAGAACCAGGCCAGCCGTTTCCCTCTGTTCCCTCTGGTCTTTGTGCTAAGCTAAGCTAACAGGCTGCCGTTTCACTATTTAGTGAAGCTCTCTTTTGCTCACCTCCGAAACAAACGAAAGAGACATTGCCATACATGCTATTGCTTTATAAAGTCACGGTGTTTGCAAAATGTAGCCTATTTTACACATCTGGTGAAAGTAGGTCTAATATTTACTCTACTTTTTTCTTTTTTTTTGCTCTCTTTCTTGCTGCTGCCTTTAATTGAACCACATTCAATTAATATATTAATCAATTTCCTGCATTTCTGCATTTTACTACTGTATTTTATTTCTTACACTGTTTCTTTAATTGTTTTTAAATCTCCTTTTCTTTTGCCTTATGTTTTGATGCTTTTAATGGTTTTATGTGAAGCACTTTGAATTACCTTGTTGTTGAAATGTCCTATACAAATAAACTTGCCTTGCCTTGCCTTGCCTCTCCACCAGAAAGATCTGGTTCTTGATGTACTTGATGTTATCGAGTCCCTAACTTTCTCTGTCAGCTGTGTGTTGCTTGGTACGTATGGTGCAGTGGGTCTGTCCACTGACATGTAGTCATTTGATTCATTGGTGATATAAGAAATGTTAACTAGCGGACCACTGATTTCCTATCTCCCAGGCAGCCATTGTTTTCCATGCACCATGGTGTGAGCATTGAGAGGTGAAACCACCAGTATGGTCCGTTAATGAAGGTTCACCTCATCACTGTCTTGCTGCAGGAAATCAACAGACACTTGAGGACATGGAACATTTTAACTCGGGGCTTTCCTGCCGCAGGAGTCTCTAAACCAGTGGAGCGCTGCATCCTTTTCAAAAAGAATTACACGCCGAGTACAGTTTCCAGGCCGCTGTGTGTTTCATACCTGCAGCTCCTCCAGCCCCTGCCTGGGTATTTCCTCTATCTTATTGTATGAGACGTACAGCTGCTGTGTGCTCCCCGGCAGCTCGGGGATCCGGTCCAGTCCTTTCTCCTGACACGAGACAGTGGTCAGGTTGTGGAGACATTGGCAGGTTGGGGGGCAGGGGTCAGACGCCCACACCACGAGGCCCAGGGAGGCCAAGGTGAAGGCTGCCAGCATGGTCGGCTGCAGCTGAAAATGAACATGGAGCAGTGAGACCGTTCCAAAGTGTTTTGTACACACCGAACATGAAAAGTATGATTTCAAGTTTGCTTTGGTTTTGGATAACAAGGTCTGAAAGAGGATAAGTAAGTTAGGCATCAGTTTTAAAGGTATTCTCTCTCGTATTTTGTCATGATTTGCTGATATAGATAAATTAACTTTATATACCTGAAGGAAACATTTATGAAATACATTGATTCATGATAATTAGTTGTTCTTGAAGAGTTTATTTTTGTATTGTACATTGCATCTATTGCAACACCTTTAAAGACGTTGGTTATTTACGAGAAACAGTGTGAATTGCAATTCAAATAGCTTCAAGATTTACATTTTTTGAGTCAAAAGTGTTCAATCACTAATTCATAAATAAATCATTTTCAACTCTTACTTTCCTTATTTATTCTCTTTTAGATCAAAACTTACCGCTGATGACAAGGCGGTGCTTGAAGTCGTGTTCTGTTGCAGGGTGGTTTTGCTGAAAGCTGACTGTGCAGACGGTCTTGACACGCGACTGTAGAGGATGCTGTGTGAGATGCGTCTGTCTGTTGCAGAGGAAGTCTTGAAACGACTTTTCTTAGAAACAAAGGGTCGGTCAAACCGATGTGGCAGCTGCACGTCACAGTTTCTGTCGTGCTTTAAGACGGAGACTAAAAAAACAAAAACACAGACTAACCACATCAGTAGGTTCATCACTAGATGACTTCTTCTTCCAGAGAAATGGAGACTCAATATGGGAGAGGCTTATTATAATGATCGTGACACCTACCCATCAACTTAATGGCTGTGTTTCTGTTTTGAGGTTTAATAAGTCAGCCATCATGTCTTGACTATGGAGATATTCTTTAGTCTCATGCTACTCCATGTAGTTTACTATATTGTGCTTTGTGTTTCATCACAGGACATGACTGTCATACTGATCACTGTGTATGAGGCTGGTCCTCTAGCAACAAGAAGAGAACATCATTTTTGATTAAACATTGTACGACAGAGACACAGACTTTAGAATATTATTAGCTCAATATTGAATTCCAGAAGACTGCCTTCCACAACTTTGAACCACGTGAATAGAAACAATTGCTGCATATGTGAAAGCTTTGAAGTGATCTAGTGTTGTCTGATGTCTGATACTGTGTGTGCTCTCATTATGTCTGTCACTTCCCTTCACCCACATTCTCACTCCAGCCGCCTTCATTGCCTTTCTGACAGCCGTCCGTCAGCAGATGGCCTCAGACTGTCCCACTCGTCTCCACCCGCTCACCTGTTTCCTCTTTCCCTCACAAGCCCTGCAGTACATTACGAGGCCACTTCCTCTTAACCCCAGTCAGATTGTCACTGTGGGTTGTGCCTGTGCTTTCCAACCACCTGAACCTAAAACTGAACCTCAATTCCTCAATCTTTATGAATTTTGACCTGTTCCTGACCTACTCACTTGTTTTGGATTTGTTTCTCCAAAATGTAACTTATTATGAACATCTGTGTTTTCCATTCTATTATATGACAATAAGTTAAAATTTGACTTAACTCCTGATAAAAACAACAATCCTTATGATACATTTTGACAAAGTACGTCAAAATCTTGACTTAATAATTCAAAATGTTTACCTACTATCTCAAACTTTTCACTCAGTAGCTCATAATTTGGACATAGTGACATAAAGCTGTATATTTGTTTCTTTATATTTTAATATTTGATATGAGATTGTTCACTTAGTATCTTGGTGTTTGAACATGACATGAGTATTACATTTTTAAATGTTTAAAAATATCTCACATCATGTTAACTTTATTTTCCCTTCAAGTTTTCTTGCAGCTGTTTAAAACATAGAAGTCACAGAGAGTTGAGGTCAGTAAACAAGATAAAATACATCAAACATGAATACATCATTAACTTTTCATCTCCCCCCCCCCCCCCAAGTGAATGTCTGTTTGAGGGTCAATTCCTGGCTTTAGGGGTTAAAGTTCAAATGATGCTGAGGTTTGGGTAAAAGTGGGGGTTAGCCATGTAGTCGTGGTGGGCTGTGGAGTTCATTGTGTCCATGAGGGTCCTCACAAGTGTCAAAGTACACAAACATGTGTTTGTTTGTGTGTTGATGTCCTCGGGGTCAGCATGAGACACCGGCTGGATCAATCCCTGCTGACGTGCTCGGATCAGCACAAATCACTAGCTGCTGTACACACACACACACACACACACACACACACACACACACACACACACACACACACAAAACCCAAATGTAAAAAGCAACAGAGACAGCCTCGCCCTCCTCCCTTCCTTTCCCATACTCCATTAGATATATTGACGATTCCACATCCATTGGGTCTTTTTTCCTGATGATGCTAATGATGCTGGTGTAACACAGTGTTCTGAACCGGCTCTGCGATCCGTGGAAATATGGACTGCTGCTCTGGTTGTTCTTTTCCAGCATTGATTCTCTCAGTGGTATCTCTGCCCTCCTGGTGAACAGCTCCTCTTCCTCTGCCACCGTTCCCCAAAGTGAATCTGCTCGTCTGTCGATTCACCTGCTTGTTCCAGTACCAGCCTCTCAGTCCGAAGGGCGTTTTGGGCCACTGAAGGTCTCAGTTTCAGACAAGGAAGTAGGTGTGCGAGGGAAAAGATGAGGCCCTGGGTTCGCTCCAACCGGTCCAGATCAGTCCAGGTAAGAATTCGAATCTATTCATGAATAAATTATATTAATTTGTGTGCTCAAGGGTGTGAATGCCTGACATTTTCAGCATGCTGATGAGTTTTTAGGGATCTTCTCTCTCTCTCCCCACCTGTTATAAGAAGCGAGAAGACAAGTGAGCCAGCTGGGGATAAGAAAGGTAGTGTTTGGTGTTAGAGTTTTGGTTTCCTTGGTTTCATGAATCCCCAGTGATTCTGCAGATTTAAAACTGTACTGGCCATTTGTGCCTGTAAGTAGGATTCATTTTTATAGAATAAGCAAAGTAAGACACAGGTTCTAGGCTGTAGTACGATCCAAAGCTACCAGTCTGAAAGAGAAAGTGATCTTTTAAGTTAGCAATGGATCAATGTGATGCTGGAACACACGTGTTTTGTGGGTTTATAGTTGTGCTGTAAGCAGAGTGTAGAAGAGGATTCACATTTTTCTGTCCGGAATTGATCAACTGAATTTAACAGTACTACATGCAGTACTTGAAAAGTCAAGTACTGCCGAAGTAAAGATCAAAAATCAGATTTTAGCCACCAGGAGGCGGTAATGATACCATAGGAGAAAGAAACAGGAGTTGTTTACCATGAGATGTTGTCATGAGCATCTAAAACTGTCGAAACAGTAAAAAAAATTGAGATAAAAGTCGTCATTCATTCAATTGTTTATTGACTTATTGACTTTAAACACAATAAAATGCTGGTTTCGAGTTGTGAAACGCGGAAGGACGGATTCAATGAGGAGTACCTAAACTTAAAGGCAGAATTGGAGGAGAGAAAGGTGCGTGCATGTGCGCGTGCGCTAACACCGATGCAGCTCTGTCTATGAGCAACCTGTTATATATTTATTTATATATATATTATTACTGCTGACGTCACTCTCCCTCCCCGGTTCTCTGTGTTTTTTCGGAAAGCGAAGGGAGGGATCCCGTTTTCTTACGTCTTCTTCGCAAAAAAACCTAATGTTTCCGGGGAGACTTATCGTGTTCCTCCGCTGCTCATCCGGAAGACTTTTCATTCACCGCTAAATCTGTTGGAACCAAACCGAATGAGACGCGTTCAGGGCGGACCGGGCTGAGTGGAACGATCCGGAGAGACCGGCTGCACATCCGCCGCTTTCTGCAATTCAACCGCAATTTGCCGTTCGTTTTTTATCCCAAAGGCTCCGTACACCTGTCGGTGTTTTGAAATGCGGCCTCACACGGTCCCCGGTTCGACTACTTTTCCCGTGGATGCCGCCGTTTTAACGAATGTCACCCAGAACAATCACATTAGCTAACCTTAGCTAACAGGAAAACAGAAACTCCCCCTTTTTTTCTCCCCTCAACTCAGCCCGCTGTGGTCGCACAGATCCGACGGCCGGTTTTTAAACCCTCACCGGTCTTTATGGTTAAGTTTAGCTTTTTTCCCAACACGAGACCGATGCAGCTGAACGTAAACCGATGCCCACCGGGATTGTTTTCATTAACGAGCCAGCCAGTGTCCCCCGAAATGGTACGAGAGCGTCTGGGGAGGATTGGGGCAAAGTGAGAGGCTAGTAGGGGGGGGGGGGGTCAGTCTGGGCTGGTTTGTTTTTTCTTCAGAAGAGTCTCTAGGTCTGAACCAACAACACCAGACAGACACGATGTGGATGTAGTTTATTCTTCTTTTTTAACGCAATCAATTTAAGCTGGACTTAACTGTCTCAGTGCTGCCTTCACGGACCGTGACAATGAGGATTGTATGAGAAGTGAGGCTGTTTTTCCCCCATGGTGTGACTGACGGCCAGTCTAATCTGGGGTGTGTTTTAAAAAAAAAACCGAGTGTGAATACAAACCTACAGCCCACATATTTTCTCTTGGACGAAGAAGAAGCAGCGCACTCAGGGACTAAACATGTCTGTCCGCACGGCACTGCCCACGAACGAGCGGAACCCGGACCATGTAAGTAGAGCCGTGTATTTGTCACCCTCAGCAGCAGGAATAGGTAACCATGAGGTGTTGTGATTATAATACCTCCTCCACCATCAGGCCCTGAGATTAGTGTGCCATGTGCAAAGAGCAGCTGCAATCAAGCAAAGGCGGAACACACGTGCTAATCTCCCGCTAGCTCGTTTGGGACGGATTGCAATTGGAAACACAGGATGGAGGAACATGGGGAGGGAGATGGGGGAGGTTTGGGTGCC
>NC_136640.1:22507792-22510292 GCF_949748355.1 Melanostigma gelatinosum
TTCCCTACCTGGGGCTTGACGCAACCTCGCCCAATGGTGTACCCCAGGTAATCCGCATCTCGGAGGCCGAGGCGACACTTTTTGGGGTTAGCTGTTAGCCCCGCTCCCCTCAGGGCTCGGAGCACGGCGTCGACCCGACGCAGGTGGGTCCCCCACTCCTCCCCATGTACGACGATGTCGTCTAGGTACGCCGCGGCATACTCTCGGTGGGGCCGAAGGACTTGGTCCATCAGCCTCTGGTAGGTAGGTGGGGCCCCGTGGAGACCGAAGGGGAGCCGTTTGTACTGGTACAGCCCCTCGGGGGTGGCGAAGGCTGTCTTCTCTCGGGCCTCGGGGGCCAAGGCCACTTGCCAGTAGCCCTTCGTGAGGTCCAGGGTGGTAATGAATCTGGCACTCCCTACCCGTTCGATCATCTCGTCCACTCGTGGCATCGGGTAGGCGTCGAATTTGGAGATCTGGTTGAGCTGGCGGAAGTCATTGCAGAACCTGACTGAGCCGTCAGGTTTGGGGACGAGGACGATGGGGCTACACCACTCGCTTCTGGAGGGCTCGATTATGTCCGCCTGCAACATTTTGCGTACCTCTGTCTCAATGGCGGTCCTCCTGGCTTCTGGCACCCGATACGGCCTGAGACGTACCTTCTTCCCAGGTTCGGTATGTATGTGATGGTGGATGAGGTCGGTGTACCCCGGCTCTGGGGAGAAGACGTCCCGGAATCGGTCCACTAGCTCGCGGAGGTCTTGCTTTTGGCTGGGGGTCAGCTGCTCTCCCATGGGGACCTCTACTGCCTCCGTCTTTCCTGTGGTGGGAGGGGAAGAGAGAGAGAGGGAAAATAGGGCCTCACGGGCCACCCATTTTTTTAGCAGGTTAATGTGATACACCTTTGTTGGATGTCGTCGCCCTGGTTGTCTTACCCTGTAGTTCACTTCTCCTATTTTTTCCATTATTTCATAGGGTCCATTCCACCGAGCCAGGAATTTGCACTCAGATGTGGGGACTAATACCAGGACTCGGTCCCCCGGGCTAAATTCTCTGGGCTGGGTTCCCCTATTGTAGACCCGGGCTTGGGCAGTCTGGGCCTCGGCCATGTGTTCTCGAACCATCGGCCAAATTGTTGCCATTCTCTCTCTTACCTCTTCCACGTGTTCCACCAGCGTACGGTGGGGTGATGGCTGGTGTTCCCAGGCCTCTTTGGCCAGGTCGAGGAGTCCCCGGGGCCGTCTTCCGTACAGCAGCTCGAAGGGGGAAAATCCCGTGGAGGCCTGGGGAACCTCACGAATGGAGAACATGAGGAAAGGGAGCAGCTGATCCCAATTACGTCCGTCTGCCTCCATGGCTTTCCGGAGCATCCGTTTCAGGGTCTGATTAAACCTCTCTACTAGGCCGTCTGTCTGCGGGTGGTATACCGACGTTCTTAACTGGTTTACCTTCATTAGCCCGCACAGGTCCCGCATGATTCTTGACATGAAGGGGGTCCCCTGATCAGTCAAGATCTCGTCCGGGATGCCTACACGAGAAAATAACATCATTAATTCCCTGGCAATACCTTTGGTGGCCATGGTCCGAAGGGGAATGGCCTCTGGGTAGCGAGTGGCGTAATCCAGCACCACCAAGATGTACTGGAATCCCTTACTGGACCTTGGGAGGGGTCCCACCAAATCCATCGCAATCCTACTGAAGGGAATTGAAATAATGGGTAAGGGGATCAGCGGATTGCGATGGTGCGGCTGGGGGGCGACCCGCTGGCAGTCCGGACAGCTCCGGCAGTAGTCCTCCACCGTTTTTTTCACCCCGGGCCAGTAAAACCGGGCCTTGATTCTGTCCAGGGTTTTCTCCACCCCCAGGTGGGCCCCCAACAGGTGGGTGTGGGCCATCTGGAGCACCCCCGACACAAAAGGGCGGGGCACCAATAACAACTCAAGGGGTGCCCCGTCCTTCATTACCACTTGATACAACAGATTAGCTTTAATGGCAAAGTGAGGGTAAATTAGTTGTCTTACCCCATCCATGGGTTTGCCGTCCACCACGGACACCTGTCGCAGGGCATTTTGGAGGTTGGCGTCCTCCAGCTGGGCGGTCCCGAAGCGTCCCGCTAGAGGGGCAGGCAGGGGTTGGTCCTCGGGGTTTAGTGGGAACAAATCAGCCCAGGCGTCCTCACTGGCCTGGCTTGGATCCCTTTCTTCGGGGGCTGGAAGAGGGTCCTCCTCCCTGGCTGGACGGATGGCGGCTTCCGCGGCCCGGACGGCGGCGCTGGCGGCGCCTTCTGAGAGGGGGGACGTGGAGCTCAGGGGGTCGGCCCCCTGGAACCCACACAACTTTCCTGGTGTGCGGTGTGGTTTTCGTGGTGGGGCTTTCTTCCCGTTGGCCAGGCCTCTCCATAGCCCCGGGAAGACAGTGGAGTCCCTTCCGATCAGGAGGTCCACCGGTAGGTCGGGTACCACCCCTGCCGGTCCGGTGCTCTTCCCCTGGGTGGTGTGAAGCTCTAGGATCGCGGTGGGGT